>NC_092380.1:111366001-111688802 GCF_030028105.1 Mobula birostris
CATCCAGGTCATTTATAAAAATCACGAAGGGGTGGGGTCCCAGAACAGATCCCTGAGGCACACCACTGGTCACCGGCCTCCATGCAGAATATAACCCTTTGACAAAGCCATGCTGACTATTCCTAATCATATTATGCCTCTTCAAATGTTCATAAATCCTGCCTCTCAGGATCTTCTCCATCAACTTACCAACCACTGAAGCAAGACTCACTGGTCTATAATTTCCTGGGCTATCCCTACTCTCTTTCTTGAATAAGGGAACAACATCCACAACCCTCCAATCCTCCAGAACCTCTCCCATCCTCATTGATGATACAAAGATCATCACCAGAGGCTCAGCAATCTCCTCCCTCGCTTTCCACAGTAGCCTGGGGTACATCCCGTCCGGTCCCGGTGACATGTCCAACTTGATGCTTTCCAAAAGCTCCAGCACATTCTCTTCCTTAATATCCACATGCTCAAACTTTTCAGTCTGCTGCATGTCATCCCTATAATCGCCAAGATCCTTTTCCGTAGTGAATACTGAAGCAAAATATCCTTTAAGTACCTCTCCATCTCCCCCGGTTCCATACACACTTTTCTACTGTCACACTTGATTAGGCCTATTCCATCATCGCTTACCCTCTTGCTCTTTGCATACTTGTAGACTGCCTTGGGGTTTTCTTGATTCCTGTCCACCAAGGCCTTCTCATGGCCCCTTCTGGTTCTCCTAATTTCATTCTTAAACTCCTTCCTGCTAGCCTTATAATCTTCTAGCTCTCTATCATTACCTAGTTTTTTTGAATCTTTCATAAGCTCTTCTTTTCTTCTTGACTAGATTTACTACAGCCTTTGTACACCATGGTTCCTGTACTCTACTATCCCTTCCCTGTCTCATTGGAACGTATCTATGCAGAACCCCACGCAAATATCCCCTGAACGTTTGCCACATTTCTTCCGTATGTTTCCCTGACAACATCTGTTTCCAATTTATGCATCCAAGTTCCTACCTGATAGCCTCATATTTCCCCTTACTCCAATTAAATGTTTCCCTAACTTGTCTGTTCTTATTCCTCTCCAATGCTATACTGTAGTAAAGGAGATATAATTGTGAACTTGGCCTTTTCTCCTTGGAGCGTTATGGATAGTCGGAGGCTTTTTTCCAGGGCTGAAATGGCTAACACAAGAAGACCCAGTTTTAGGGTGCTTGGAAGTAGGTACAGAGGAGATGTCAGGGATAAGTTTTTTATGCAGAGAGTGGTGAGTGCGTGGAATGGGCTGCAGGCAACGGTGGTGGAGGCTGATACGATAGGATCTTTTAAGAAACTCCTGGATAGGTACATGGAGCTTAGAAAAATAGAGGGCTATGAGTAACCCTCGGTAGTTTCTGCAGTAAGTACATGTTCGGCACAACATCGTGGACCAAAGGGCCTGTATTGTGCTATAGGTTTTCTATGTTTCTATGTTTCTAAACCCCTTCCCAACTCTGAGTCCTACTGAGGCTCACCGGTTCTCATCCTCAAGACCCACTGACCGCAGTCCTTGACCTCAGTGATTGCAGGTGATCATCCTCAGTGCTTGCTGGTCTGACCTTCGTCCCTATGGATAGCTGGAGTCTGACAGCCCATCAAGCTGACCTCCCTTGCACCTCCACATCCGCCAACTGACCTAGATGGGGTGATGTTAGGCACAGGAGTGTCTGTACAAAAGGTGACTGGCAGGAAATGATAAAGTAGTGGTGGTTGGGGTGGGTTGGTGGGTGGAGCTATTTTTGAATCTGGTGGTCCTGGTGTGAATGCAACTGCCTGATCTGAGTTGGACCAACAGTCCATGAGCAAGGTGGGTGGGATCCTTCATAATGATACTGATCTTTTTCTAGAACTTTTCTGTTTAAGTGTGTGGTACGTTCTATAGATGTGTGGTGGAGAGTATATTGACTGGCTGCTTCACAGCCTGGTATGGAAATACCAATGCCCTTGAATGGAAAACCCTACAAAAGTAATGGATATTGACCCAGTCTATCATGGGTAAAGACATCCCCACCATTGAACACATCTACACAGAGTGCTGTCACAGGAAAGCAGCATCCATTGTCAGGAACCTCAACATCCAGGCTATGCTCTCTACTCAATGCTGCTATCAGGAAGAAAGTACAGGAGCCTCAGGACGCACACCACTTGGTTAAGGAAGAGTTATTACTCCTCAACCATCAGGCTCTTGAACCAAAGGGGATAACTTAACTCAACCTCACTCGCCCCATCATTGGAATGTCTACACAACCAACAGATTCACGTTCAAGGACTCTTCGTTTTGTATTCTCAATATTTATTGCTTATTTATTTATTATTATTATTTTTCTTCTGGTATTTGCACAGTTTTTTCTCTTTTGCATACTGCAAGTGGACTGCTTGTTTGTCCATTTTGTTGTGTGCAGGATCCATCAATTCAATTGTGTTTCTTTATATTTACTGTGACTGTGCACAAAAATTAATCTTAGCATAGTATATGGTGGCACATATGTACTTCAACAGTAAAATTACCTTGTACTTTGCACTTCATACTTTGGCTGTGTTCTTTATGTTATAACTGTTCCCTTCAAGCAGTGGTTAAAGGCCCACCACACACCAACTGACATTGTGATTACCCCACTGAGTGCAGATGTCAACAAAGATCAGGAGTTAACAATTTAACTACTCGAGCTTGACTTGTTATTGAATTAACTTAAGCCCACTCAGCTTGTAGTCTTAGCACAGTGCTCACAACAGACCCAGTTACCCTGGTATAGAATGTAAAAGCAAGGGTGTAATGCTGAGGCTTTATAAGGCAGTGGTCAGACTGCTCCTGGGGTAGTTGTGAGTATTATGAGCAGTTTTGGGTCCATATCTAAGATTGGATGTGCTGGTATGGGAGAGGTTCCAGAGGAGGTTCATGAGAATTATCCTGGGAATGAAAGGGTTAACATATGAGGAACATTTGGTAGTTCTGGGCCTGTAATCACTGGAGGGAGGAGTGGATCTCATTCAAACCTATCGAATGTTCAAAGACCTAGCCTGGGAGCCTGTTTCCTATGGTGGAGGAATCTTGGACCAGAAGGTACAGCCTCAGAATAGAGGGACATCCCTTTTGAATAGAGATGAGGAGGAAGTTCTTTAGCCAGACAGTGTGAATCTGTGGAATTCATTGTCACAGAAGGCTGTGAAGGCCAAGTCATTGTATGTATTTATGAAAGTTGCTGGTGAACGCAGCAGGCCAGGCAGCAACTTTGATATGTGTTGCCTGAATATCCAGCATCTGCAGATTTCCTTGTGCTTGTGTGTATTTATGATAGGCTTTTGATTAGTCAGGGTGATAAAAATTACGGAGAGAAGGCAGAAGAATGGATTTGAGAGGGATAATAAATCAGCCATGATGGAATGGTGGGGCAGAGTCAATGGACTGAAAGGCCTAATTATGTTCCTATGTCTTTTGGCCTTATGGTCTTACACACCTGCCTTTCTCCTCTTTAAGATATTCAAAGGCTCTGTGTTAAACACCCCACCTCCTTAAAAGTACTTCTATCATTGTGATTCAATCAAGCATTTTAAAAGTTGCGACAGAAATGCAAATTGAATACTTTTTCTTTTGGATTTGATTTGCCTGTCACACTGCATCTTATATCCTCGAAAGTCTTCTCACCCCATCACCATGACAACACCAAGCTGCTCTACCTCATTAGCTAGGGAGCCGACCCTCAAGTCAGACTGATCAAGCGCTTGAAATCCAACCAGCTTGGGTATCTTTGGCATGTAAGGAAGGAAGGAATGTAATAACTATTGAGAGCTGTGAAGATACCATACTCAGATTATCATGTACAACTTATATCATGGTTTTATCCAACCAACATACAGTGCCTATAAAAAATATTCACACCCTCTTGGAAGTTCTTATGTTCTATTGTTTTACAACATTGAATTATTTAAATTGGCTTTTTTTGACACTAATCAACAGAAAAAAAATCTCTTTTGTGTTGAAGTGAAAATAGACCTCTACAAAGTGATATAAATTAATTCCAAATATAAAACACAAATTAATTGATTGCATAAGTGTTCACTCCCTTCAAGTCAGAATTTAGTAGATGCACCTTTGGCAGCAATTACAGCCTTGTGTAGATAGGTCTCCATCAGCTTTGCAAATCTGGACTCTGCAAGTTTTCCCCATTCTTCTTTACAAAGTTATCAAGTGAAACACTTTGACTGCATACAGGTCTCCAAAAACTGATCTCCATTTAACTAATTATGTGACTTCAAAAACCAACTGGCTGCTCTGGCGATGATTTGGTGTGCCATATTAAAAGGGGGGGGGGTGAATACTTATGCAGTCAATTATTTTGTGTTTTATATTTGTAATTAATTTATATCAGATTGTAGAGATCTGCTTTCGTTTTGATATGAAAGAGTTTTTTTGCTGATCAGTGTCATAAAAGCCAATTTAAATCCACTGTGATTCAATGTTCTGAAACAATACAACTTGAATCTTCCAGGGGGGTGAATACTTTTTATAGGCACTATCATAGAACATAGTACAGCACAGGAACATGTTCTTTGGCCCACAATCTTGCACCAAACCAAATTACTAATCAAATGGCCAATTAAACTAAGCCCTTATGAATACACAATGTCCATAATCTCTCCATTTCCTCACATTCATGTGCCTATCTAAACATTTTAAATGTCCCTAATGTATCTGCATCCACCATCATCCCTCAGGCCTTCTGCTGCTGTGGTCCTTCCACTTGTAGGTTTGATGTGTTGTGCATTCAGAGATGCTCTTCTGCACACCACTGTTGTAAGTTATTTGAGTTACTGCCACCTTCCTATCAGCTTGAACCAGTCTGACCGTTCTCCTCCAACCTCTCTCATTAGCAAGGCATTTTCACCCACACAATTGCCGCCCACTGGATGTTTCTTGTTTGTTGCATCATTCTCTGTAAACTCCCGAGACTGTTGTCCATGAAAATCCCAGGAGATCAACAGTTACTCAAACCACCCTGTCTGGCACCAGCAATCATTCCTCAGTCAAAGTCATTTAGGTCACATTTCTTCCCCATTCTGATGTTTGGCATGGGCAACAACTGAACCTCTTGACCATGTCTGCACACTTTTATGTGTTGAGTTGCTCCACGTGATTGGCTGATTAAATGAGCAGGTGTACAAGTATCACTTAAAAAGTGGCCACTGAGAGTACATTCCTCACAGCGACCATCAGGCAGGAGGTACAGAAGCCTGAAGATCCACACCATGAAGCCCAAGAACTGCTTCCCTTCAACCTACCAACTCAATCCTAATTACTCCAGTTTAACTAATGTCATCCAGTCATAGAGCCATTGAACAGAAACAGGCCCATCGGCCCATCTAATGTGTGCCAAACTATTATGCTGACCAGACCCTTTGACCTACAGCTGGACCATAGCCCTCCTACTCCACTCATCCATGTAACTATTCAAATTTCTCTTAAATGTTGAAATCGACCATGCATCCATCACTTCTACAGGCAACTCATTCCATGCTCTGAGTGAAGATGTTCCTCCTCATGTTCCAGACAAACATTTCATCTTTCACCCTGAACCCATGATCTAGTCTCACCCAACCTCAGTGGAAGAGTCTGCTCTAATCTATACCTCTCATAATTTTGTATGCCTCTATCAAATCTCCTCTCATTTTCCTACGCTACAGGGAATAATGCCCTAACCCATTCAACCTCTTCCTATAACTCAGGTCCTCGAGCTTCGGCAGCACTATGACTAAAGAATTTTTAGTGTTCTAATTGTTCTAATTAGGTTTTGCTTTTAATACTTTTTATTAAAATAAAAATAAAATTTAAAATACAGTTCATCCTTTTGTAATATTTCCCCTCCCGTGTTAAAGCTTGTCCCTCTAGTACTTTCCGCCCTGGGGAAGAAATTTCAGCTGTCTACGCTTTATATTATCTCCATTTCATAAACTTTTCGGATCTGTCCTCAGCCTCCATGAAAACAATAAAACCGATCCAAAACAGTTTTCGAAAATGGAGGCGACCAAAATTGCACCCCGTGCGACATAGCCAATCTGCCGAAAAGATTTGCAAGGTAAGCCAGAGCTGTTCTATTTTTAAACTAATTACTTCTTTTTGCCCAACGTTCCTTGCAAGATAATCTAATTTACGTGTGTAATGAGTTTACTCCACCAATGAGCAATATAAATTCAAACAAAGGTGTGACTAATGAATTCTTGCCTACACTTATTGTGTACAGAAGGATAGGTTTCAGCTTCTTAATTAACAGAAGAGTGAACCCCATGTCATCCTTAAAGATTGGCTCATTTTTGGGCCTCTTAATTTGATTAGAAATGCTTTCAAAATATAAGTTCTGCCTTGAGGTTAAAATTGAGTGACAATTCTTTCCTATCTAATATTATCTGACATGCCCTGCGAGGATTAAGCAGAAAACGATGTTTCTATCCTAATATTGGAGTCAATAACTGACAGCAGCACTAGACGTTTTCTGGAGCGAATGGGAGGGATTGAGTGGGAAGAAGTGCAGGAATACAGAACAAAAAGTCAAGGTTTTAAAAGTAGTATTAAACAGTCAGAAATACTGACTGTGGGATAGAGCTGTTCACCAATTAGTAACCAGATGTGTGCAGTTCTGGCCACCTCTTGAAAGGAAGGATTTGGATGTCATTGCAAAGGGTGCAGAAGAGATTCACCCATGTTGCTGTCTTGATTAGAACATGGAACTTACAACACAGAAGTTAGAATGTAGAACACAGAACACAGAGTACAGAATTCTGTTAGTTGGGGAAAGTTACGGGGATGGACAAAAGCTACAGGGAGATAGTCACCCCAAGGCTACGGGAGACAGATAAATGGGTGACTGTCAGGAGAGGAAAGGGAGAACATCAGATAGTGGAGAACACCCCTGTGGCCATCCCCCTCAACAATAAGTACTTCATTTTGAGTACTGCTGGGGGTGGGGGGGGAATGACCTACCAGGGGGAAGCAACAGCAGCCGTGTCTCTGGCACTGAGTCTGGCCCTGTAGCTCAGAAGGGGAGGGAAATGCAGAGGATGGCAGCAGAAACAGGGATTCTATAGTCAGGGAGATACAGTAGTTAGGTGATTCTGGGGACGTGAAAAGAAAATGCTGATGGTCCTTTGCCTCCCAGGGTCCGAGATGTTTCTGGACGCATCCACGATATCTGAAAAAGGGAGGGTGAGCATCCAAAAGTTGTGGCTCATATTGGTACCAATCACATAGGAGGAAAAAGGGAGGAAGTCCCGTAAAAAAAAATATAGGGAGTTAGGAAGTAAGTTGAGAAGCAAAGGTAGGAATATCAGGATTATTGCCTGTGCCACGTGATAGTGAGAATAGGAATAGAATGAGGTGGCAGATAAATGGGTGGCTGAAGAATTGGTGCCTGGGGCAGGAACTCAGAATTCTGGATCATTGGGACTTCTTCTGAGGCAGGGGGGACCTGTACAAATGGACGGGATGCTCTTGAACCCGACGGGGACCAATATTCTTGCGGCAGATTTACTAGAGCTGTTGAGAGTAGTTTAAAGTAATATGGCAGGGGGATGGGAACCAGGATGATAGAGCTGAGGATGAGCCAGCAGGTTTACAAGTAGATGATGGGTGTAACATGAATGTAAGGAAGGATAAGCCAATGATTGGGTACAAATGCAGACAGAGCACAGAGGCAAAACTCAAAAGGGTGAAGAATGCAGGACTGAAGGTGCAGTATTTAAATATGCGTAACATTTTGAAAGCAGGTGGACAAACTCGTGGTGCAATTACAGATTGGTCAGTATGACGTTGTGGGCATCACTGAGTCGTGGCTGAAAGAAGGCCATAGTTGGGAGCTTAACATCAAAGGATATACTTTGTATCGAAAGGACAGGCGTAGGCACTGGTGTGGCTCTGTTTGTAATAGATGGAATGACATCTTTAGAAAGAGGTGACATAGGGCCAGCGAATGTTGAAACTTTGTGGGTGGAGTTCAGAAATTGGAAGGGTAAAAAAAGCCATTATGGGAATCATATACAGGCCTGCAAATAGTAGCTAAGATATGGGATTGAGATCACAGAGGAAGCTGGAATCGGCATGTAATAAGGGTATTGTCACAATTGTAATGGGGGACTTTGATATGCAAGAGGATTGGGAAAATCAGGTTGGTGTTGGAACGCAAGAAAGGGAATTTGTTGAATACCTGCAAAATGGCTTTTTTGAGCAGCTTGTGCTTGAGCCTACTCAGGAAAAGCTGTCTTAGATTGGGTTTTATGTAATAACTCACATCTTTTTAGGGAACTTAACGTAAAGGAACCTTTAGGAGGCAGTGATCATAATATGATTGAATTCATACTGCAATTTGACAGGGAGAAGCATAAGTCACATGTATAACTATCGCAATGGAATAAAGGAGATTGCAGAGGCATGAAAGAGGAGTTTACCCAGGTGGATTGGAGGAGGATACTGGCAGGGGTGACGTCAGAGCAAAGAGGGCTAAAGCTTCTGGGAATAGTTTACAAGGTGCAGGATAGATATGTCCCATAGAGGAAGTAGTTGTCAAATAGCAAGGGTAGGCAACTGTGGCTGACAAAGGAAGTTAAGGACTGCATAAAAGCCATGGAAAAGGCATATAAGATGGCAAAAGTGAGAGAGGAGTTAGATGATTGGAAAGCTTTTAAAATCCAATAGAACGCAACTAAAAAGATATAAGAAGGGAAACAATGAAATATGAGGGCAAACTAGCCAATAATATAAAGTAGGATACTTTCAAAGCTACTTTATACTTTATTGTCGCCAAACAATTGATACTGCACAGAGTCTTGTCATCTTCAGAAGTTTTCTGATGACTCTGCCATAGTTGGATGCATCAGCAAGGGAGATGAGGCTGAGTACAGGGCTACGGTAGGAAACTTTGTCACATGGTGTAAGCAGAATTATCTGCAGCTTAATGTGAAAAAGACTAAGGAGCTGGTGGTAGACCTGAGGAGGGCTAAGGCACCGGTGACCCCTGTTTCCATCCAGGGGATCAGTGTGGACATGGTGGAGGATTACAAATACCTGGGGATGCGAATTGACAATAAACTGGACTGGTCAAAGAACACTGAGGCTGTCTACAAGAAGGGTCAGAGCCGTCTCTATTTCCTGAGGAGACTGAGGTCCTTTAACATCTGCCGGACGATGCTGAGGATGTTCTACGAGTTTGTGGTGGCCAGTGCTATCATGTTTGCCGATGTGTGCTGGGGCAGCAGGCTGAGGGTGGCAGACACCAACAGAATCAACAAACTCATCTGTAAGGCCAGTGATGTTGTGGGGATTGAACTGGACTCTCTCACGGAGATGTCTGAAAAGAGGATGCTGTCTAAGTTGCATGCCATCTTGGTCAATGTTTCCCATCCACTACATAATGTTCTGGGTGGGCACGGGAGTACATTCAAGCAGAGACTCATTCCACCGAGATGCAGCATTGAGCGTCATAGGAAGTCATTCCTGCCTGTGGCCATCAAACTTTACAACTCCTCCCTTGGAGGGTCAGACATCCTGAGCCAAAAGGCTGGTCCTGGACTTATTTCATAATTTACTGGCATAATTTACATATTACCATTTAACTATTTATGGTTCTATTACTATTTATTATTTATGGAGCAACTGTAATGAAAACCAATTTCCCCCGGGATTAATAAGGTATGACTATAACTATAACTATGACTAGAATGTACAATCATCACAGCGATATTTGATTCTGCACTTCCCGCTCCCTGGAGTACAAATCAATAGTAAATATTAGAAATTTAAATTATAAATCATAAATAGAAAATAGAAAAAATGGAAAGTAAGGTAGTAAGGTAAAAAAACCGAGAGGCAGGTCCGGATATTTGGAGGGTACGGCCCAGATCCGGGTCTCAGGAAGTAAAGGCGCTGGTGGGCCTTCTTGGCAGTGAACTCTGCTTGGTTGGACCAAGTCAGGTCATTTGTGATATTGACCCCGAAGAACTTAAAGCTTTTGACCTGTTCCGCTTGCGCACCACCAGTGTAAATTGGGTCGTGCGGTCTGCTACTCCTTCTGAAGTATACTAAAAGTATTTTCAGTTATGTAAAAGGTAAAAAGGAGTTGAGAGTTGATATTGAACCACCAGAAAATGATGCTAGTGAGGTAGTAATGGGGAACAAAGAAATGGCAGATGAACTTAATGGGTATTTTGCATCTGACTTCACTGTGGAAGACACTAGCAGTGTGCCAGAGGTCAGTGGATGTCAGGGAGCAGGAGTAAGTGCCAATGCTATCGCAAAAGAAAAAGTGCTAGGCAAACTGAAAAGTCTTAAGGAGATAAGCCACCTGGGCCAGGTAGACTACATCTCAGAGTCCTGAGAGAGGTTGCTGAAGATTGGTCATGATGTTTCAAGAATTACTTGATACTGGTGTGGACCTGGAGGACTGAAAAATTGCAAATGTCACACCACTCTTTAAAAAGGGAGGAAGGCAAAAGAAAGGAAATTATAGGCAAGTTAACCTAACCTCAGTGGTTGGGAAAGTGTTGGAGTCTATTATTAAGGATGAGGTTTCGGGGTACTTGGAGACTAATGATAAAACGAGTTAAAGTCAGCACGGTTCCTGTCAAGAAAAACCTTGCCTGACAAATCTGTTAGAATTCTTCAAGGAAGTAACAAGCAGGTTGGACAAAGGAGAGGCAGCAGATGTAATTTACTTGGATTTTAAGAAGGTGTTCGAAAAGGTGCCACACATGAGGCTGCTTAACAAGATAAAATCTTATGGCATTACAGGAAAGATACTGGCATGGATAGCGGAATGACTGATGGGTAGGAGGCAGTGAGTGGGAATAAAAGTGGCCTTTTCTGGTTGGCTGCCAGTGACTAGTGGTGTTCCTCAAGGGTCAGTATTGGGACTGCTACTTTTCATATTGCTTGTCAGTGATTTTGATGATGGAATTGATGACTTTGTGGCAAAGTTTGCAGATGATATGAAGATAGGTGGAGGAGTAGGTAGTGCTGAAGAAGCAATGTGAATGCAGCAGGACTTAGACAGATTGGAAGAATGGGCAAAACAGTGGCAGATGGAATACAGTGTTGGGAAATGTATGATAATGCATTTTGGTAAAAGGAACAATTGTGCAGACTATTATATAAATAGGGAGAAGTTTCAAACATTCAGGAGCGCAGAGGGTCCTCGTTATGATGCCCAGAAGATTAATTTACAGGTTGAGTCTGTGGTAAGGAAAACAAGTGTAATGTTGGTATTTATTTCAAGGGGAATAGAATATAAAATCAAGGAGTTAATACTCAGGCTTTATTAGACACCAGTCAGCCATACCTGGAGCATTGTCAACAGTTCTGGGCCCTGTATCACAGAAAGGATGTGTTGTCATTGAAGAGAGTCCAGAGGAGGTTCATGAGGAATGAAGGGGTTCACATATGAGGAGCGTTTGGCAACTTTGGGCCTGTACTTACTAGGATTTAGAAGAATGCAGGGGGACCTCACTGAAATCTTCTAAATGTTGAATGGACTAGTTAGGGTGGATGTGGAGGGGATGGTTTCTATGTTGTGGGTATCCAGAACTAGAGGGTACAACCTCAAAATTGAGGGGCAACCTTTTAGAACAGAGGTAAGGAGGAATTTTTTTAGCCAGAGAGTAGTGAAGCTGTGGAATGCTCTGCCACTGACTATGGTGAAGGCCGGTCTGTTGGTATGTTTGAGGTGGAAGTTGATAGTTTCCTGATCGGTCAGGGCATCAAAGGATGTGGCAAGAGGGCATGTGTATAGGGTTGAGTGGGATCTGGGATCAGCCATGATGGAATGCTGGAGCAGATTCAATGGGCTGAATGGCCTTATTCCATTCTTATGTCTTATGGTCTTATAATCAATGAAAGACAACACCAACTTGTGCATTTCACACCAATCATTACAAAAGACATGTGGTCAAGTGGTCAGGGCATTGGGCTCACGATCTGAAGGTCGTAGGTTCGAGTCTCAGCCAAGGCAGTGTGTTGTGTCTTTGAGCAAGGCACTTAACCACACACTGCTCCAGTCCATCCAGCTGAAAATGGGTACTGGCAAATGCTGGGCTTTAACCTCGTGGTAGACTGGCGTCCTATCCGGGGGGGGGGGGGGAGTCTCGTACTCTCAGTCGCTTCGCCCACAGAAACTGGCATAATCACCAGCCTGATGGGCCACAAGGCTCGGGACAGACTTTAAAGTACAAAAGACAGAGTGTACAGATGCAAAAAGAAAAAAAAAATAATAAAAATAAATAAATAAGAAATAAATACCTAGAACAGAAGATGAAGAATCCTTGAAAGTGAGTCCATAGGTTGTGGGAACATTTCATTGAAGGAGCAAGGGAAGTTGAGTGAAGTTATCCCTTTTGGTTCTAGAGCCTGATGGTTGAGGTGTAATAACTATTTCTGCTAATTCTAATTCTGCTCCTATATCTTCTGGTGTTATGATCTTAAAATGTATAACATTGAACATAGCGCAGAGAACCTGGAACACAGAACCTACAACACATAACATAAAACCTAGAACACAGAACATAGAAGGTGGAACATAGAACAGTACAGCACAATACACGCCCTGGAGCTCACGATGTTCTGCTGAACTTTTAACTCTTTAACTTTAACATCAATCTAACCCTTACCTCCTACAAAACCCTCTATTTTCCTTTCATCCATATGCCTATCTAAGAGTATCTTAAATGTCTCTAATGTATCTTTCACTACTACCATCCCTGGCAGGGCAATCTACACAGCCTCCACTCTCTGTATAAAACTTCCTCTAACATTCCCACTATACTTTCCTCCAATCATCTTAAAATTATACCACATCATCTTAGTAATCTCTGCTCTGGGAAAAAGGTATCTGCTATCTGGCTACCACTTGATCTATGCCTCTTGTCATCTTGTACACTTCTATGAAGTCACCTCTCATCCTCCTTTATTCCAAAGAGAAAAACCCTAGCTCACTCACACTATCCTCATAATACATGCCCTCAAATCCAGACAGCATCCTGGTAAATCTCCTCTGCATCCTCTCCGAAGCTGCTACATCTTCCCTGTCATTAGGTAACCAGAACTGAACACAATATTCTAAGTGTGGTCTAACCAGGGCTTTATCGAGCTGCAACATTACCTCACGGCTCTAGAACACAATCTCCTGAATAATGAAGGCCAAGTTACCATACACCGACACTACTAGGATTAATGTAGCTACATTAGCAACTTGCACATCAGTTTTAAGGAATCATTGGACATGGACCCCAATGTCCCTCTCTTCCTCCACGCTGCAAATAATCATATCATTAACCCTGTGTTTCTGAGGAATTTTAAATATGTAGCTGGTAAATGTAACAACTGTCACAGACTTTGTATCTGACCTTGGGTTTAAGTAGAAAACAGACATAGGGCCCATTCTATGCTGTATTGCTCTGTGTTAAAGATAAAAATGAAGGAAAGATTAACTTTATTTGTCAGCTGTACATCAAAACATTGAAACTCGCAGTGAAATGTGTTGTCTGCATCAACAACCAACACAGTACGAGGAAGTGTTAGGGCCACCCCTCAAATGTTGCTGTGCTTCCGGCACGAGCATAACATGCCGAAAATGTACTAACCCCAAAGCATAAGCTTTTGTTCTGCGGGGGGGGGGAGAAAGGTGTGCTTGGAGGAAGCCCACATGGTCTCAGGAAGAATGAACTAACTCCTTAGCGACAGTGTCAGGAATTGAACCTGGGCTTCTGGCGCTGTAAGTTGTTGTGCTAACCATTACACTACCATCCAACATAAGCTCAAAACAGAGTTCAAATAGAAGTGGATATTGGAATGCTTGAACAAAGATCCCACCCACCGCAGGCATTCTCATTTCTCCCCTCTGCCACCGGACAGTAGATACAAAAGCCTGAAAGCACGTCCCACCAGGCTGAAGGGCAGCTTCTATCACACTGTTATCAGATTCTTGAACAATAAGATGGGCTCTTGGCATCACAATCTACGTCATTAGGATCTTGCACTTTATCATTTAATTGCACTACGCTTTCTCGGTAGCTTTTACACTTTATTCTGCACTGATATTGTTTTACCTTGTTCTAGCTCAATGCACTGTGTAATGATCTGATCTGTATGAACAGCATGCAAGACAAACTTTTCACTGCTGGGGGCGGTAGTAAAGGCAGATGCATTAGGGAAATTTAAGAAACTCATAGGCACATGAATAATGAAAAAATGGAGTAGATTATAAAACTGGCAGAGCAATATGGGCCAAAGGGCCTGTACTGTGCAGTACTGCTCTATGTTCTAACACATAACACAACGTGGACGCAAACAACACATTTCACTGTATGTTTGATGTTTTAACGTACATGTGAGAAATAAAGGTAATTGTTCTTTCTTTCTCTCTTTTATTTTCTCTCATTGGGCAGAAGATACAAAACCCTGAAAACATGTCCCACCCCACCAGCCTCAAAGAGAGCTTCTACCCCACTGTTAGGCGATTGGAGGAAAGGGTAGGGGGATGTCAGAGGTAAGTTTTATACGGAGTAGTGAGTGCATGGATCACCCTGCCTGGTTTGGTGGTAGAGACAGATACATTAAGGCCACTTAAGAGACTTTTAGACATCACATGAATGAAAGCAAAATGGAAGGTTACATAGAAGTGAAGGATTAGATTGATCTTAGAGTAAATTAAAAGGTTGGCACAACATCGTGAGCCAAAGGACCTATACTGTGTTGTAATTTTCTGTCTTCTGTGTTCTAACCCTGGACAGCTCAGTATTGATTTACAAGACCTGCTAAATGAAATCAAGATTGATTCAAACCCTGTATCCAAGTGACAGATCTGCAAAATGCAAGGTGATGTGAAGAAAACATTCCCACTGATAGAGGAACAGCTGAGTTCCACACATGCCCATTAATAGTTTAGTGACAGCTTCACGTTGGCAGTTTCAGGAATTGCAGAGGCTGGTGGTGGGTGGGGTGGACGACAGGGACAACAAGAACATCTTCACATCGGAGGTTTCAAGAATTTCAGAGGGTTGCAGTGCGCAGGGTGGAAGACAAGGACAACAAGAAATGGGTTCTAGGATAAGGGAAGTGGGTAACTGCACATGTAAAGGGAATATACTTTATACTTTATTGTCGCCAAACAATTGATACTAGAACATACAATCATCACAGAAATATTTGATTCTGCGCTTTCCGCTCCCTGGATTACAAATATTAAATATTAAAAATAGTAAAAATTAGTAAATATAAAAAATTTAAATTATAAATCATAAATAGAAAATAGAAAAATGGAAAGTAAGGTAGTGCAAAAAAACCGAGAGGCAGGTCCGGATATTTGGAGGGTACGGCCCAGATCCGGGTCAGGATCCGTTCACCCAGCCTTATCACAGTTGGAAAGAAGCTGTTCCCAAATCTGGCCATACAAGTCTTCAAGCTCCTGAGCCTTCTCCTGGAGGGAAGAGGGACAAAAAGTGTGTTGGCTGGGTGGGTCGTGTCCTTGGTTATCCTGGCAGCACTTCTCCGACAGCGTGCGGTGTAAAGTGAGTCCACAGACGGAAAATTGGTTTGTGTGATGTGCTGCGCCATGTTCACGATCTTCTGCAGCTTCTTCCGGTCTTGGACAGGACAACTTCCATACCGGGTTGTGATGCACCCTAGAAGAATGCTTTCTATGGTGCATTTATAAAAATTAGTGAGGGTTTAAGGGGACAGGCCAAATTTCTTTAGTTTTCTCAGGAAGTAAAGGCGCTGGTGGGCCTTCTTGGCAGTGAACTCTGCTTGGTTGGACCAAGTCAGGTCATTTGTGATATTGACCCCGAGGAACTTAAAGCTTTTGACCTGTTGCACTTGCGCACCACCGATGTAAATTGGGTCGTGCGGTCAGCTACTCCTCCTGAAGACAACAACCAATTCCTTCGTCTTGCTGACGTTGAGGGATAGGTTGTCTTTGCACCATGCCACCAGGTTCTTAATTTCCTCTCTATACTCATTACCCGAGATATCCAAGATAGTAAGTGTGACAGCTCTTCAACATCAGCTCAGGTCAGTTTATTAGTACCTGCACAAGTCGGTGTCTGCACAGGTGCAGTGAAAAACTTACTTACAGCAGCATCTCAGGTGCAGAGCATCAGGTAACCAGCAATCACAAGAAAAGTGTAAATGCACAGAACCACACATGAAAGAAAAGAACCCAGTCCACTGTATTGGAAAGTGGTCAATGTAATGATAGTGTTGCTACACTGAGTTAGTGATTAATGCTGTGCAGGTCTATTAAAGAACTGAATGATTGAAGGGAAGTAGCTGTTCCTGAACTCGGTGCTGTGGGACTTCAGCATTCTGTACCTCCTGTCTGATGGTGGCTGTGAGAAGCTGGCATGGTCGCGGTGCTGGGGATCTTTGATGGGTGTTGGTTTCTTGAGGCAGTTCCTCCTGTAGATACGACTGCTGGTGGGCAGAGATGTGCCTGTGATGTATTGGGCCGATCCACTACCCTCTGCAGCTTCTTATATTCCTGCACATTCTAATTGCCGTACTAGACCGTAGTGCAACCAGTCAGGATACTTTCAGCAATATGTCTATAGAAGTTTGTTAGTGTCCAGTAATCTATTTATTTATCAAGAATCAGCACGGAATAGGCCCCTCTGGACTTTCTGGCCGCCCATCAGGGTTTTAACCCTAGTCTAATATCGGAAATTAGTGATGCTAGTGCGGCCAGCACTGAGGGCGACATGGTAGTGTAACAGTTAGCGCAATACTTTACAGTGATTACCGAACTGGGTTCAACTCCCACTGCTGTTGGTAAGGAGTTTTTATGTTCTCCCCATGTTTATGAGGGTTACCTACACTTTCCAAAGACATCCAGGAAAGGGTTAGTGTGTTGTAGGCATGCTGTGTTGGCACTGGAGCGATGGTGGCACATCCTTGGACTGTGTTGGTCATTGACGCAAACAATACATTTCACCACATGTTTTGATGTTTCGATGTACGTGTTACAAATAAGGCTAATCTTGAGGCTGTTTAATCTTTTGTGATAACACCTATTTTCTGTGCACAGGACAAGCCACCCAGTATGTATCTTACTTACTGCCCATTATGACATTTAGGACAACAATGAAGGTCCTTCATCTCTGTCTGTCCTTGGCCACTCAGATGAAGAAGGATTCTTCATTGCTGTTTCTGTAACAGTTTTGTTTCACCTTTCAGGGTGGTTAGCCTGAGCTGAACCCCCCAAACCTGGAAGACCAATGGACCACTCTTAGTCTGGCCTCTGCCCTTTGACCTATTTGGCATAGGCGCCTTACCAAGAGCCAAAGTACAAAGCCCTGACTCCAGCCAACATAGCTCTCTGGATCATTGAGGCACAAATCATGATAAGGTTGTGATCCTCTTGTATCTCAATGCCTAGCCTAAGGATTTCCTTTGGCAGCAAAAAATCAATGAGAAATGCAGAAACCACAGAGATGCAGCAGCACGCGAAGGTCTGGCTGGACTGCCATCAGGAAGAGGACGGGAACCTTTAAAGTCAGCAGACCTTGATGAGACTTCAAAATGGAGATGAGAAACGTGTTTTTCCTTTGGATGCTCTGGCTTTCTCCCACATTCCTAAGACTAAAGGAGTTATGGTTCGTAAGTGGAGGCGACGCTGTGTTGGTGCCAGAAGAATGACGCCACAATGGCTGCCCCAGTGCAATCATTCAACTGTGTTGGTCGTTGAAGCAAATGATACATTTCATTGTATGTTTCAATGTTTCCAATTCTACCTTGTTCCTTCTCCACCCTCTTTTTCTATTCACGCTCTCTCCTATCGCTGCTCATGTTCTCAATATATTTATCTATTTATTTATGTATGTATGTATGTATTTATTTATTTATTTTAGTATAGTGTGTCTTCCTTTGCACATTGATTGTTCGTCAGTCTTTGACTGGTGTAGTTTTTCACTGATTCCATTGTACTTTCTCCCCGTGACCATGTGGGTTTCCTCCAGGCGCTCTGGTTTCCTCCCACATTCCAAAGACATAACGGATTAGTTTTAGTAAATTGTGGACATGCAATGTTGGTGCTGGAAGCACAGAGACACTTGCGAGCTGCCCCCAGCACATTCTCGGACTGTGTTGGTCGTTGACACAAAACAATGCATTTCACTGTGTGTTTCGATATTTCGATGTTTCAATGTCCATGTGAGAAATAAAATTCATCTTTTATCTTCGATCTAGGTGCTGGGCACAGGATAAGCCAAACAATATGTATCTAGAACATAGAACATTACAGCACAATGTGGGCCCTTTGGTCAACCTTTGTGCCAAGGTTTTTACTCTGCCCTAAGATCAATCTAATCCTTCCCTCTGTTGGATTAGACTGTTTAATTGGTATTTTTTTGCAGCTTGACAATTATTTACCAGCTTGTATCTTATATAATTACTTATACGCATTTAATTTAGTATGTTTCCTAGTGGTCAGTTCAGTGTGTCCCAGAATTGTTGCTTTTGTATGATTCAGGAAAGCTCTGGAAGCTTCTCTGGTGCTATGTTTTTTGAATAGGGGCTATCTGATTGGCTGACTCTTATCTGCAATTTATTTATTTATCTATTGTGATGCAGTGCAGAATCGGACCTTCGAGCCACACCACCCAGCAACCCCCTGATTTAATCTTGGCTTAATCACTGGAAAATTTACAATGACCAATAACCTACAACTGGTATGTCTTTGAACTGTGGGAGGAAACCGGATCACCCGGAGGAAACCCACATGGTCACAGGGAAAATGTACAAACTCCTTACAAGCAGCAGCTTGAGTTGAACATAGTTCACCTGTACTTCAAAGCGTTGTGCTAACCACAACCCTACCGTGCTGCCCAATTGGAATGCAATGGTCCTTATCTATGGGTATAAAGAGAGCTGACAGCACAACAGCACCATCTTTTTGCTTCTCTCTCCCTTCACTAACTAGAACCTTTATCACTGCCTGTTTTTCAACTTTCTTTCTTCTATTAACGCTTAATAAAATTATCACAAAGGAACACATTTTGTGCCTCATTCCTGACTTTTGAAAGAACTTTGGATTAAAATCTTTGGAACCCTACATCTCCTACATAACCCTCCATTTTTTTGTCATCTCTGTCAGAATATTATGCCAAGAACCTCCTTTGGCAGTAGTGAATGAAAGAGAGCTGCAGAAATCTCGTTAAAGTTGACAAGTCTTTAAAAATGGAGAGAAAGCCTTTTAAGTCTGTTTTTAGATGTTTATGTTTTGGGATGTGTTTTGAATGGCTTAAGAAGATGGATAATGAACAAAATTGACTGGATCACAATGTACCAGCCAAGTTTCTAAATAAAATAAGATGTTTACAAATTAGTCTTGTGATCAACACACTCCGTTCCTTCCAGTCACCATGGTTTTCCTTCTATTTCCGGCCGATTAGGTATCCCACGGGATTTCTGGAAACCTGGGAGTGCAGCGGGATGCAGCAAGAACATTGCTTCCCATTGTGTCATGGCCCGATTGGTGTTAAAAGCCCAGAAGAAGTCATTGTTTTCAGGTGGAAAACTCGTTAAGGCAATAGGGAGCATTATACATATGTGAAGAGCTAATCATTAACAGAGGGACAAGAACAGTTGTGGTGTGGTCTTAAAAAAGCAAACACGAGGAATTCTGCAGATGCTGGAAATTCAAGCAACGCACCTCAAAGTTGCTGGTGAACGCAGCAGGCCAGGCAGCATCTCTAGGAAGAGGTACAGTCGACGTTTCAAGCCGGGACCCTTCATCAGGACTAACTGAAGGAAGAGCTTGTAAGAGATTTGAAAGTGGGAGGGGGAGAGGGAGATCCAAAATGATAAGAGAAGATAGGGGGGGAGGGATGAACCCAAGAGCTGGACAGGTGATTGGCAAAAGGGATATGAGAGGATCATGGGACAGGAGGCCCAGGGAGAAGGAAAAAGGAGGAGGGGGGAAAAACCCAGAAGATGGTCAAGGGGTATAGTCAGAGGGACAGAGGGAGAAAAAGGAGAGTAAGAGAAAGAATGTGTGTATAAAAATAAATAACGGATGGGGTACGAGGGGGAGGTGGGGCATTAGCGGAAGTCAATGTTCATGCCATCAGGTTGGAGGCTACCCAGACGGAATATAAGGTGTTGTTCCTCCAACCTGAGTGTGGCTTCATCTTTATAGTAGAGGAGGCCGTGGATAGACATGTCAGAATGGGAATGGGATGTGGAATTAAAATGTGTGGCCACTGGGAGATCCTGCTTTCTCTGGCGGACAGAGCGTAGGTGATCAGCGAAACGATCTCCCAGTCTGCGTCGGGTCTCGCCAATATATAGAAGGCCACATCGGGAGCACCGGACGCAGTATATCACCCCAGCCAACTCACAGATGAAACGTCGCCTCACCTGGAAGGACTGTCTGGGGCCCTGAATGGTGGTAAGGGAGGAAGTGTAAGGGCATGTGTAGCACTTGTTCCGCTTACAAGGGGTGGCCATCAATAAGTCTTGGTTGGATTGGTCTGATTTGAATGCAAAAAGGACATTGCTGTAGTGAAAAGCCATTGGAGTTAATTGGTATTTGTGTTGAACTCTTTTCCTCCAAGGGCATTCGAAACAGAATTAACCAGCTCCATCACAGGTACAGTACTGTGCCTAAGACTATCACGCTGCCATGCACCTCCTTGTCACCATCTGAAATTCTGACAACAATAGCTGCGTTGTTGACGAAGTTACAGCTGGTGTTTGATCTGTGCTTAGTCACACATCTGTGGGTGTAGAGAGAGTGGAGCAGTGGGTTAAGCACACATCCTTGAAGTGCACTAGTGATGACTGACAGTGAGGAGATGTTACTTCCAATCCACACAGACTGTAGTCTCCCGGTGACAAAGTCACCAATGTGATGAAATGATCTGTGTGGATGGCATACAAAACAACGTTTTAACTGTACGAAGAATCAAATGTCAAGGATTAATGATCAGCTTTATTTGCCATTTACGTACATTAGGTGTGACAATAGCGTAGCTATTACAGCATGGGGCATTGGAACTCAGAGTTCAATTTCAACATCCTCTCTAAGGAGTTGTACCACATGGGTTTTGTCAAGCTCCTCTGGTTTCCTCCCACGATCCAAAGACATGTCCATTAATAGGTTAATTGGTCATTATAATTTGTCCCTCGATTAGGCTAGGGCTAAATCGAGGGTTGCTGCGTGGTATGGTTCAAACAGCCGGAAGTGCCTTTCTGTGCTGTATCTCTAAATTAATTAATTACTTAATTAACATGTATTAGGAATTTGTTGTGGTGTGTTGGTCAAGCCATAACATGCAACAAAAATACAACATTCAACAATTATAAAGAATTTTAAAAATGTAATTAATAATTATATAACGTGACAATCATAAACCAATATGATGAGCAGTTCCATTCTACCCCTGAAGCTTTATAAGGCACTGGTCAGACCACACTTGGAGTATTGTGAGCAGTTTTGGGGCACTTATCTAACAAAGGATGTGCTGGCATTGGAGAGGGTCCAGAGGAGGTACACGAGAATTATGCCAGAAATGAAAGGGTTAATGTTTGAAGACCATATTATGATTCTGAGCCTGTACTCACTGAGGTTCAGAAGAATGAATGGGGATCTCATTGAAATGTACACAATACTGAAAGTTCCAGATCAGTGGATGTGGAGAGGATGTTTCCAATAGTGGAAGATTCTCAGAATAGAGGGACATCTATTTAGAACAGAGACAAGGAGGGATTTCTTTAACTAGCGAGTGGTGATTCAGTTGAATTGACTGGTAAAACAGAATTGTTATGGGAAAAACAATGAAGAATCCTTCTACATCTGAGTCTCCAGCCGGGACTTGCATGACTGACAGTAGTGAAAATCAAGGGAAAGCTACTGGCATGATGAAGGAAGCCCTGAACACCGCCAGAGATGGAGGACCTTCATTGCTGCCTGAAACGCCAGCGGTGTAACAGGCAGTAAATAAGTAAGAAGTGGTTATATGTCAATAGTTTAATTGGTTTGGCCAAATGGCCATTCCTGTGGCATACTGCTCTTTCCTTAGCTTCTTGAGCTTTTCTTACATTTTTATTTCATTCTTTTTTTATTTTCTTTATTCATTCTATTCCATATTTATAGTGACAGATTACATTGGAACATTGAACATTACAACACAGTACAGGCCCTTCGGCAAGGTAAATTGATTCCAAACAATCAGTCTATTAATCATTACAGAATATATCTCTCTGGTGATTCACGCCCACTCCCCTCTCCCTTCCCATTTTCCAAACCACGATTCCCCTCTCCCTGCCCTCTTCCCACTCTCAGTCCACAACAGAGACCCATATCAGAATCAGGTTTATCATCACTCACATAGGTTTTTTATGTGGTAGCAGTATAGTGCATGCTACTGTACTGTGCAAAAGTACTTGGCAACCTAACAATATACATGTCCTAAGATTGTTGTACAGTACTGTAGGAGGCTTGGGCGAGATCTGAGGAGGGAAATTATTCACCTGGCAAGAGGTTGGAATCGGGAAAGCGCAGCCTGAGGGGATGGTGCAGGCAGAGCCTTTTCTGAGATTCATGCAGCATCTCGAACAGACCTTGAATCATAAACACATAATTCTGCAGATGCTGGAAATCTTGAAAAACACGCACAAAATGGTAGAGATACTTGGCTCAGCAGGAGAAGTGAAAAGTGTTATATTTTCCAAATCAATGATTGGGATCCCTGTAACCTGGGGGCATCGGTTTGAGGTACAGGGTCGATGTAACAAGCTCTTTGGACCTGTGCGGGGCACCAAAGCTTTAGACTGAGGTTTTTTAGAGCACCTGAATCAGTTGATTGTTGTTTAACAAGAGTCATTAATCATTTACAATTCCTTGTGTTTATCTTGAGCGACTCCCTCTTCGTAATGTGGACTCCTGGTGCTTTCTGTTGAAGTTTGTCGAGCTTATTTTGACAGCTTTGGGGATTTTGTGCGACTTGTATTATTTAAGCGGGTGCCTGATAAGCACTTATCACAAGGTCCTAGTTTTGAAAATGTTACATCTCACAGTGTCGCTTGGCTGAGCCATTGAAATTCTTTTTGGAATTCATATGCGTAAACTCTTGATGTCATCTTTACATCAGAATCTGTCTTTCCTCCACACTTGGGTTCTGATATTGCCAGTACACATTATGACAATAGGAGATTTACAGGTGATTTGAGGAAGATTTTTTTACACTGGTGGGGTCTGAAATTTGGAAAGCATGTCTGTAAGGTTAGTAGAGATAGAATGTGTGTTTGCTTAGTGACATATACTCCAGGGTACAATGAAATTCTATGTTCACATAAGGCTCACAAAGTAAACAATGTACATGGCAATAAAATTCAGGCCCTCTGTTGGTTGGGTCCACTAAGGATGTTTAGTGTTCGCTCTCTACATGATACACAAGCCAGTGTGCAAGCCAGGGCAGTATGATATGGAGAGCAAGCTGTTGCCCGTGCAGCAGGCTCCTCTCTCCATGTGTCTGATGAATCCAAAGGAACAGCAGAGACCAATACAGTTTGGCACCAGCAGCATCTTAGGTGTTGTCAGTGTTACGTACCCCGTAACTGGGTTGCCAAACCAGCAGAAATGGACCACTCAGTTGGAGTCTGGATTACTAGAACTAAGAAAGTTTTATTAAAGAAACAAGCAACACAGTAGTTGAAAGGATAATGAATGCAACAGTTCAGCAATGATAACCACACATGTGCACAGAATTAAGATAACAGGATCAATCAAGCTCTATTGTTGTCTAGGGGTAAATGACCAATTTCAAAGTGACACAAAGTTCAGTCCAATTTAGTACTTCAGTTCGCAGTAATCGTTGCCATGGCGATGGACAACGTGGGGGGAGAGAGAGAGAACGGGAACGACTGATCATTCAGAACGGCTTCCACTCACAGACCGGCGATAATTGCTCACAAGCAGCTTTTGGGCAGGTCCTTGGTGATGTCACCTGAGGTCACCGACTGTGACCCCTCCTCCAGATGCGGTCGATCCTCTGCAGTGAACCCGGCACCCAAGCAAGGGACACACAGCGGGTTCCCGCTGATCATACCTTTCCACCTTGTGCGTTGTCCGGTACTTCCCACCGACTCGTGAGAGGCGCACCGCTTCACCGCTTCCAGGGTCTCGTTACCTCAGGTGTCGTGTGTGCTGCCTTAGCAAACCGGTCCCTTTTTATCCCCCTGCTGGGGTATCGCCTGTCCATCACTTCAAACAGTTCAGGGTTCAAAGGGGGAGCCGCTCCAGACAGCTCTCTCTCTCCCGTCCCTTCATTACACATCTCCAGATGCTGTTTCATTGTGTTCCTTATCTCTCTCTTGAAGACAGGTGGCAGACCAACTGTTGATCACACAGGACAGCTAACATCTTATCTATGTGTATTCTCGTCACATCAGTCAGTGTTGAACTCAAGGTAGGGATGCCTTAGGAATTCCAGCTCCAGATGTTTCATTGGGGATTGCCTCTGAAGACTTCCCCATGAGTGGGTATAGGCGCAAGGCAGCAGAGGTTTGAGATCAGAGTTTTCCTTCTAGATGAGCTGCCAACCAAAGCAGAGGAGCCCACCTGCATCAAGAAATTGGTTTTAAGGTGCCAGTAATACGTCTTTGTTCTTTCTCCTGTCAGTAGAAGTTATTCTGCTGGGCTTGCTAGTTAAGTCACACGTGGAGGCCAGGAGCTGCACTTGGTTGTCAGAGGCTAATTGAGATCTACACCACTGGGAGCATTTAATAGGTAGTGGGAACTTATCCCCATTGTGTTCGTCCATCGTTGATGTCGATGAGGACCTCGACACCATTATGATGGTGTCGAGACTAGCGCGTGATTTGGATTTAAGTGAGGGAGAGTTGCGCAGCGTCAGCCTCACTCTCTCTTCCCAATTCTCATCTGGATTCAGAGTCGAGACAGCTGGAGATGGGACTAGGCGCAGTGGATGACCAGGACATCTTCTGTGCCTTATCCTGCTCTACACATTCCACGACGCTTGCAGAGACCGCCTTCTTGACCGTAGGATCTTCCATTGGTCTCGTCTGCTCAATCCACGGGAGTCTGTCTTCACATGCTGGGATAGACAACTCCCTATCTCACCGAGGGTTTGAGACCCATCGGCTACCCTCACCTGGTTTAGTCAGCTTGTCGAAGCCGTTGCCCGGGGTGTGGCCGCTGTCGCATGCAAGTAGCTACGGGGAGCCACAGGTGAGAGCTGAGTGCCAGGTGGGGACCAAAGGTGGACTAACCGTCTTGAAAAGGATGCGACATGCTCCCCCACCAGAGGTGCTACCCCTCCTTGACACCCCATACACCCCTATCCCCATTACCACTTCAGGCTGTGACAACCTTAATGAAGCATAGCAATAATAAGTACATTGTTGACCATAAGCTACAGTAGTGTAGTGATTAGAACAAAGCTATTTTAGCTCAGGGTGTCAGAGTTCAGACTTCAATTCCAGCATCATCTGTAAGGAGTCTGTTCATTTTTCTCTGTGTGCGCATGAGAGGTGATGGGGTGGAGATATATCTCTACTGAAGGAAGTGGAAGGCACTCCTTCCCTCCACTGGCCTCCAGGTCACACTTGGGCAAGGTGTAACACCTGCTTATCCCTCACCCCCCAATCAGGGTCATGTGAAGCCATGGGAGCAGGGAGTGGATGGTTGTATGAGCAGCTGGTGCATATCACAAGTCCCGGTTTAGCGACCACTGACGTCAGTTAGACAATCTTAATGGCTGGGGTCACCAATCTTGTAAAGATACTGCCCAGAAGAAGGCCATGGCTAACCACTTTTGTAGAAAAATTTGCTAAGAATAATCATGGTCAAAGACCTTGACCACCCACGTCATATGACACGGCACATAATGATGGTAGGGTGTGTGGGTTTCTTCCGGGTGCTCTGGTTTCCTCCCACATTCCAAAGACGTACCACTTGGCGGGTTAACACGTCATTGTAAGTTGTCCAAGCAACACACACAAAATGCTGGAGGAACTCAGTGGACCGAGCATCATTTATGAAAAAGAATACAGTCAACATTTCAGGCCAAGACTCTTCAGTCCTGCTGCCTGGCATGTTGAGTTCCTCCAGCATTTTGTGTGAGTTTCAAAGGTACATTTAATGTCAGAGAAATGTATACAATATACATCCTGAAATTCTTTTTCTTTGCAACCATCCACGAAAACAGAGATGTGCCCCAAAGAATGAATGACAGTTAAATGTTAGAACCCCAAAGCCCCCTCCCATGCGTAAACAGCAGCAAAGCAATGGACCCCCCTCTCCCACCAGCAAAAAAAGCATTGTCACCCCCCCCCCACCAAGCACTCAAGCGTGCATCAAAGAATCAATCAAAACACAGACTTACCCCAAAGACTACTCACTCACCCGGTATTCAACATACCACATGCTCTCTCTCTCTCCCTGATAAGGGAGAAAGACATGACTCCATTTCACAGTGAGAGGGAGACATAACAAATAACTTGCTGACTTACGATGTTAAGAGTCCGTTGTGTCACTTTTTCCAAGCTCTGCCCAAAGAACTCAGGTCTCTGGGCACATAACCAGCAGCCAGCTTGCTGCTTTCATTCAGGATATCTGCTCAACAATCTAGGCCAAACCAATGTATCAATACTTGACTTGTAGCCTTCTATGCTTTGCATTTGAAGGGCTCTCAAAATGTTGTGAGGGTCCTTGCACGATTCTGTTGGTTATTTTGAGATACAGTTCAGATCAGGCCCTTTGGCCTGCTGAGCCACAACACCCAGTGATCCACCTAGCTGAACCACAGGACAACTTACCGTCACAAATAAGAGAAAATCTGCAGAAGTTGGAAATCCATCTTCTTAGGAGACGATGGCGCCTAACAGCGACTCCTTTGCTGGCATCTTCGGAAACAGCTCTATTTCCATCTTTAATGTCTCTATTTTTCCCTTTCAGGGTTCTTTTGTAGACCCTGCCCTGGTTTTTTGCGGAAATGGGACCCACTCTCCGGGTCTCACGACTGGCCGTTATTCGACATACTGAGGACGCGGTCTAGAAGATTACCATGCATTCGGAGTTTTGGGATTTCGTAGCTCTGGAGGAGGGTGGACTCGAGGCCAGTGCCTCTGTAGAAAATTGGTGTGTTGTGGGAGATGGAAGATCACAATGAGAACATTTCACATTCTATGCTCTAATGAGATTTAGCCAAGATTTCTAAGACTCTTTTGAGCATGGTCTATCCAAGCCCAGAGATCAATCCAGTGTGGTATATACTGAACTAATCAAAGTGCAAAGTAAATTTTATTATCAATGTACATATATGTCACCATATACAACCCCAAGATTTATTTACTGGTGGGGATACTCAATAAATCTATAGAATAATAACTGCAACAAAACCAATGAAAGACCACCCAACTAGGGCATTCGAGCACAGTGCAGAAGACAATAAATTCTGCAAATACAAAAAGGAGAAATAATAATTAAGCAATTAATATCAAGAAGATGAGATGACGAATCCTTAAAAGTGAATCCATTGGTTGTGGGAACATTTCAATGATGGGGCAAGTGAAGTTGAGTGAAGTTATCCACTTTGGTTCAAGTGGCTGAGGGGTTGTGACTGTTCCTGAGGCTCCTGTACCACTTCCCCATTGCAACAACAAGAAAAGAGCATGTCCCTGGGTGATGGGGGTCCCTGCTGATGGATGCTGCTTTCTGCTGTCTACGCACGTGCATTTTTACTCCCTCGCTCCTGCTGCAATGTGAATACACCAGTGAAAGCCAGCTCCCATATGCGTGCTTTTATTTAATTGATGTGTAATTGTGCACAGACACAACAAATTGGTGGTGAGTACCACTCTAAATGTCAGAAAATATCATGAACTGCACCGATAGTTATGGGACAAAACAAACAGCTTCTCAGGATGCTGAAAATTTCAAAATGCACCCCCACAAAAACTGTTACACCCATGGGAGAGGCTGTCTTCACCATGGTAAAGAATACATATTGACTTTTCAGAAACTTCTATAGATGTACCGTGGAGAGCATTCTGACAGGCTGCATCACTGTTTGGAATGGGGGCTACTGCACAGGACTGAAAGAAGCTGCAGAGGGTTGTAAATTTAGTTGGATCTTTCTATCTTGGGTACTAGTCTACAAAGTACCCAGGACACCTTCAAGGAGTGGTGTCTCAGAAAGGCAGCGTCCATTATTAAGGACCTCCAGCACACAGTGCATGCCCTTTTCTCACTGTTACCATCAGGTAGGAGGTACAGAAGCCTGAAGGTACACACTCAGTGATTCAGGAACAGCTTCTTTCCCTCTGCCATCAGATTCCTAAATGGACATTGAACCCATGAGCACGACCTCACTTTTTTAATGTATAGTATTTCTGTTTTTGCATGATTTTTAATCTATTCAACATAAATATACTGTTATTGACTTGCTTATTTATTTTTTTTCTTCTTCTTCTGTATTATGTATTGCTTTGAACTGATGCTGCTAAGTTAACAATTTCATGACATCTGCTAGTAATAAACCTGATTCTGATTATGACTTCATGTTTCTGATTGCTGTGGGTGCTCATTTGAAGTAGCCGGAGGTTATATCAATGAAGTCAACCACCTCAGCAAAGATTGTCTTCGCTCTGAGGACTATCTTCACCGGAAACACCTTACCCAAACAAATTGTGAGTGACAACAGGCCACAATACACGTCAGAAGAATTCCGACTGTTTATGAAGAAAAATAGCATCGGACATTTCAAGTCAGCTCCTCACCACCCAGTAACGAATGGGTTAGCTGAAAGGTTTCCAAACCTTCAAGAAGTCCATTAAAGCAATGGACAAAGAGGACATTTCCCTACAGCACAAGGTGGACAATTTCCCTTTTGTGTATCGGAACTCTGTTCAAGCGACGACAAATCAAAGACCTTCGATGCTGTTCATGAACAGGAATCTGAGATCTCACATAGTCCTCCTGAAACCAGATCTACGGAGGGAAGTGCAGAATAAACAGTTCAGCTAATTACCAAGTGAAGCAGCAAGTAGATTTGAGATTGGACAGTATGTCCTAGCGTGTGATTACTGAGAAGACAAGTGGACACCCGGTAGGATAGCTACAAGAACTGGACCACTGATGTACACAGTGGATGTTGGAGATCAGACATGGAGACGTCATGTAACCAGTTTCCCCTGGGATCAATAAAGTATGACTATGACTATGACTATGACTATGTGGACCAGATAGTGGATGCTCAACCGAAGAACGTATCTTAGTCGACTGCATCCAACAAGATGGACACATTATGGACTTAATTCTCAGTGATGACATCACCAACGGCAACATGACACTGGAAGCTGAGAAAGTTGCCTTAGACAAACCCAGTGTCACTTCACAAATCCAGAGGTACTATTCTGAAAGAAACAAAACACCACCCAAAACGCAGAGCCTTTTGAATTGTGAAGTTAGTTATGGACTGTTATTGTGAAAGCATGTTTATTTGGAATATGGGTTTATGAAAGGGAAATTGAATGTTTTATACATACACAATTTTATGTTCCATTAATCTAAAGGGGGAGGTAGCGTAATGTATGGATCTTTTCTTTTAGAGCAATGAATGCCCCCCTCCCTTAGCATTACGTATTGATCTGTTGCCTACACATTTGCGTTGTTTTCTCTCTCTCTCTCTCTCTCTCACTGTAGTGTGAATACACCACATTCCAACCGTTTATGAAGAAAAATGGCATCAGACATTTCAAGTCAGCTCCTCACCAACCGGTAATGAATGGGTTAGCTGAAAGCTTTATCCAAACATTGAAGAAGTCACTGAAATAAGTAGTGCAAAAATAAAAATATCTGGGCCTTTCAGTATTTGATAATTTCAATAAGATCTCCTCTCCTCCTCCTAACTCTTATCATACGTTAACCCTTTCATTCCCAGCGTCATTCTCATGAACCTCCTCTGGACCCTCTCCAATGCCAGCACATCCTTTTGTAGATAAGGGATGAAAATCTGCTGACAGTAGTCCAAGTGTGGTCTGACCAATGGCCAGTTAATTTACAATGTAAGGGTCGTCAGCTTGCTCTCTTACTGAAACAACCTGTGAATCAATCAAGGCTCTGAAAAGGCTGCTGTGAATCAAATGACAAATGACACTGCCGTGATAAGCAGGTGGACAGATGGGAAGTGAAGTGGAAATTCTTCACTCCATACCAGGCACCCGTGATTGATAAGCTGCTATAGAAATTAACAACGTTAAAAATCTGTGGGTCATCACACTGAAGGAAGCATTTCTGGCATGGAGCCAAGTTAATTGGTATATTAAGAAGGCTTAGCAGTCTTTTTTGATTGAACACCTTCAAGATAATTCAATGAAGACAAGACATCAAACAATAGAAGATTCTTGCAGTGGCCACTTTATTAGGCACATTTGTTAACGTTAATATCTAATCAGCCAGAAACTCATTGCATAAAAGCAGGCAGATGTGGCCAAGAGGTTCAGTGGTTGTTCAGAACAAACATCAGAATGGGGAAGAAATGTGATCTAAGTGACTTTGACTGTGGAATGATTGTTGATGCCAGACGGGGTGGTTTGTGTATCTCAGAAGCTGGTGATCTCCTGGGATTTTCATGCACAATGATTTCTAGAAAGAATGGTGTGAAAAGCAACAACAACAAAAAAAAAACATCCAGCGAGCAGCAGTTCTGTGGGCAAAAATGCCTTGTTAATGACAGAGGTCAGAGGAGAATGGCCAGGCTGGTTCAAGCTGACAGGAAGGCGACTGTAACCCAAATACCCACACGTTACAACAGCGATGTGCAGAAGAGCATCTCTGGATATACCGTATGTCAAACCTTAAAGTAACTAGGCTGCAGCAGAAGACGAAAACATACACTCAGAGGCAACTTTATTAGGTACAGGAGGTGGCCACTGAGTGTAGAACACAGAACATTACAGCACTGGACAGGCCCTTTAGCTCACAATGTTGTGTCGATCTTTTAACCTACTTTAACATCAATATGACCATTTTTCATGCATAGCCCTGCATTTTTCCTATCATCCATGTTCTTATATGAGAAGTTCTTCAATGTTCCAAATGTATCTGTCTCTACCACCACCATATCCTCACCACAGTCTGAGTAAACACTTACCTCTGTCATCTCCCCTATACTTTCCTCCAGTCACCTTAAAATTCTGCCCCCTAGTATTAGCCAGGTATATTAATAGAGGCTGGGTTGGTGGCGTGGAATAAGACACTCCTTCTCTCCGCTAGGCCACAGGTCACCCTTGGGCAAGGTGTAGCACCTGCTTAGACACTCCCCCCACACCCCACAACAATCAGGATCATATGACACCATGGGAGCAGGTGGTGGATGGTCGTATGAGAAGCTGGTGCATATCACGAGTCCTGGTTATGCAACCATTGATGCCAGGTAGACAATCTCTGAAGAGTATTGATAATGACTGGGGGTTACCCGTCTTGTAAAGCCACTGTCCAGAAGAAGGCAATGGCAAACCACTTATGTTGAAAAATTTGCTAAGAACAATCGTAGTGATGGAAAGACCATGATTGTCCAGGGAATTCGACACAGCACATAATGAAGATGATGATTAATTGACGCAGTTGCATGTATTTTTTTAATTATATGAACATAGAAGAGGCTTAACACCCCAGAATATGATTTCAGGTCCAATCACCAAAATCTGTGCCCTTTTGTCCAAGAGTAAAAGAGGATATTGAAAGAGAGGAGGTTTAGGGAGGGAATTACTGAGATTAGAACATATAACAGCACAGCACAGGAACAGAGCCTTTGGCCCTGGATGTGATATACCGTACACCCAATGTTGGTGATGTGATCGCTGAAATAGTCACCTCTTTGTCTCAGGGTGAAAAAAGCACCCGGAGGAAATTCACACAATCAGAATCAGAATCAGGGTCAGGTTTAACATCACTGGTGCACGCTGTGAAACTTTTTGTTTTGCGGCAACTGTACATTGCAATATAAAATAATAAAAACTATGAATTACAATAATAAATATCTAAACATATAAATTAAATAAATAGCTCAAAAAGGGAAGGAAAAGTAGTGAGGTAGTGTTCATGGGTTCATTGTCCATTCAGAAATCTGATGGTGGCGGGGAAGAAGCTGCTCCTGAAATGAAGAGTGTGTGTCTTCAGGCTCCTCTACCTCCTCCTTGATGGTAGCGATGAGAAGAGGCATGAGCTGGGTGATGGGGTTCCTTAATGATGAAGGGCGCCTTTTTGAGGCATCGCCTTTTAAAGGTGTTCGGAAGAACATACAAACTCTTTAAGAGAGGGATGGGAATTTTGATCCCAAACAACCCTGCTGTAATAGCATTATGTTGACTGTTACTCTACAATGTCACCCTAGGATAATAGCAATATGTGAGACAGTGCTTATGTACAGTAACAATATTTAAAAGACACTTGGGCAGGTACATGGATAGGAAAGGTATACCATACTTGCTCAAATGGAATAAGATGAGTTGGGAATCTTCCTTGGCACGGAAAAGTTGAGCCCAGGGGCCTGTTTTATAAAATATTATTTATACTTTATTGTCGCCAAACAATTAGTACTAGAACATATAATCATCACAGCGATATTTGAATGCGCTTCACACTCCCTGGATTACAATATTAAATATTAAAAATACTAAAATTAGTTAAAATTAGTAAATATTAAAAATTTAAATTATAAATCATAAATAGAAAATAGAAAAATGGGAAGTAAGGTAGTGCAAAGGTAGTGCAGTATGTGAAATATGTACCGTGTTTTACACCAGAGGAATATCATTTCATTTAACTGTATACAGGTATGGCGAGCGGACTCATACCCCAATGAGATAGGGACATACTGGTCCAAATATGTGAAGGCAGCAGCAATGGCCTGGAAGGCAGTTCTGCAATGCTCCTTCGAGAAGGAAGGGCATGGCAAGACACAGGAGGAGTCATGGTCATCCACTGCACCTAAGGAAGACCCCAGTCGTGGCGAGCATTCGTAGGACTGGAGCCAGGTTTCTAAGCTCTAGGAAGTGGAATTGGCTCAGTGCAATGGCTTGTCCACTTTACACTCCCCCACACAAGTTTCACTGTCGTCATCGGATATGACCGACAAGCAGCTTACATGTTTGAATGACAATAAACTTGTATTTGAACTTGAACTACCATGCTGTTTACCTCTATGATTCTATGAGCCTGCTGAAAGTTTGCAATTTAATGCTCCATTGGGAGTTTTTGTTTTGTTTTTGAGCTGTTTGGTACAACAATGGGGGCTAAATGGCCCACTCCTGTGCTATATTCTTCTCTGTTCTATTCAGGGAACAGTGTCCCTGACAACACACTGCTCCCTCAGTGAACTGAGAAATCCAGCCCGCAGTATGGGTAAATCTCTGGGGCTGGGGATTAAGACCCAAAACTCTCTGACACATGAGAAATTTACCATAGCTGATAGCCTCGATGTATTTAAAGATGTAAAAGATTAGCTTTATGTGTCAAGGCATACAGTGAAATGCATCATTTGCATCAACAACCAACACGGTCTGAGGATTGTGCTAGGTGCAGCCCGTAAGGTGTTGCCACCTTTGTTCTTCTGGTGTTTTTCATTGTCTTTTTTGTGTTTTGTTCTGTTGTGTTCTGTGTTGTTCTGTTGAACATGGTGGGCCCCTAGAACGTGTGATTCCGAGCACACCACTGGTGTGTGTTGATTGTTGATGCAAACAATGCATTTCACTGTAGGTATCGATGTGCATGTGGTAAATAAACTTGAGTTTTGCATCTTAAATCCCGAACACAGTATTCCCACAACTTACTAACCCTAACCATAACATTCCTTGGAATGTGGGAGGAAACTGGAGCCCCCAGCGGACACCTGCGTGGTCATGGGGAGAACATACAAACTCCTTGCAGACCGTGATGGGAACTGAACCCCGATCACCAATTCTGGAATGTGTTTTACTAACCATTATGTTACCATGCTGCCCCTATGGTTCAATGTAGATACAGACTAACTTTAGTTTATCATAAACCCAAGAGATTCTGCAGATGCTGGAAATCCAGAGTAACACACACAAAATGCTGGAGGAGCTCAGCAGGTCAGATAGCATCTACGGAGAGGAATAAACAGTTAATGTTTCAAGCCGAGCCCCTTCATCAGGACAGGAAAGGAAGGGTTAGGATGCCCAAATAAGAAGGTGGAAGGAGGAGAAGGAGGACAATCTAGAAGGTGATAGGTGAAGCCAAGTGACCGGGGGAGGGGGTGAAGTAAAAAGCTGAGAGGTGATAGGTGGGAAAGGTAAAGAGCTGAAGAAGAAGGAATCTGATGTTGTGGTATTGTCTGAGCTTGCAGATATTTGATCACCACTCGAGGTGACATCCTCAGTGTGCAGTTGTTGGTGTTTCTCTCCGGGAGTGCTCACGTTTATATAGGCCCCCGTCCACGGGATTGACGAGCATTCCCAGAGAGAACCACCAACAACCATGGATTGAGGACGTCACTTCGAATGGTGATGAAATATCTACAATGTAATTCCCAAGCTTGTCAAGCACCCCAACATCAAACACTCAACCTGAGCTACCAATATTCACCACCATCCTAGAGAAGGAATCTGATTGGAAAGTCTAACCATGGTTTGGTTTTGCCTTGCATTCACCAGCTAGAACCCATGGTACAAAACATCTCCATCTAGGTTTGACAGCCTCCCACAGTGTCTGATTATGTCCATCTGATTGCACTGTAGGCTATCAACAAATCATATTCAAAAATTCAAAGAACATACTGCTTGTCGTAATACTTTGTGTTAATTAGTTAATTGTTTGGTGGCACACTGAAGCTTAGAAACACAGTCATTAAGAACTCAAGTGAGTTTAATTACTGTTTCAGTTAAAACAAAATGCAACTGAGCTTTTTATCTTCCAGATGACTGTGTTGTGTACTGCTGTTTTTTTCCTGCTCTATTATCTTCAGGATCAGAATCAGAAGAACACACACACAAAATGCTGGAGGAACTCAGCAGGCCAGGCAGCATCTATGGAGAGGAATAAAGAGTCAATATTTTGGGTCAAGACCATTCATCAAGACTGGAAAAGAAAGGGGGAAGAAGCCAGCATAAGAAGGTGGGGGAAAGGGAAGGAGCACAAGCTGGCGAGACCACGTGAGGGGGAAAGTGGGCGGACAGGGAAGCAATCTGAATCAAATTCAGAAGCAGGTTTATTCTCACTCACAACACGCTGGAGGAACTCAGCAGGTCGGGCAGCATCAGTGGAAACAATCAGTCAACTTTTCGGGCCGGAACCCTTCGTCAGGACTGTAGGAGGAAGGGGTAGAGACCCTATAAGGAAGGTGGGGGGAGGGTGGGAAGGAGAAGGATGGTAGGTTCGAGGTGAAAAACCAGTAAGGGGAAAAATAAAGGAGTGGGGGAGGGGAAGCAGGGAGGGGATAGGCAGGAAAGGTGAAGAAAGAATAGGGAAAAACACAATGGATAGTAGGAGGAGGAGGAACCATGAGGGAGGTGATAGGCAGCTGGGGGAGGGGGCAGAGTGAAATAGGGATAGGGGAAGGGAGGGGGAGGGAATTACATACCAAGGGGCTGGAGACTACCTAGACGGTATATGAGGTGTCGCTCCTCCAGCCTGAGTTTAGCCTCATCATGGCAGTAGAGGAGGCCAAGTATGGACATATCTGAATGGGAGTGGGAAGCAGAGTTGAAGTGGGTGGCTACTGGGAGATCCTGTCTGTTGTGGCGGACGGAGCGGACGTGCTCGACGAAGTGGTCTCCCAATCTGCGTCGGGTTTCACGGATGTAGAGGAGGCCGCACCGGGAGCACCGGATGCAATAGATGACCCCAACAGACTCACAAGTGAAGTGTTGCCTCACCTGGAAGGACTGTTTGGGGCCCTGAATGGTGGCAAAAGATGAGGTGTAGGGACAGGTGTAGCACTTGCGCTTACAGGGATAAGCGCCAGGTGGGAGATCCGTGGGGAGGGACGTGTGGATCAGGGAGTCACGGAGGGACCGATCCCTATGGAAAGCGGAGAGGGGTGGAGAGGGAAGGATGTGCTTAGTGGTGGGGTTCTGTTGAAGGTGGCGGAAGTTGCGGAGGATAATGTGCTGAATTCGGAGGCTGGTGGGGTGGTAGGTGAGGACAAGGGGAACTCTGTCCCTGTTGTGGTTGCGGGAGGATGGGTGAGGGTCGAAGTGCGGGAAATGGAGGAGATGCGGGTGAGGGCATCATTGATGACGGCAGAAGGGAAACCACGATCCTTAAAGAAAGAGGACATTTGAGATGTCCTGGAATGGAAAGCCTCATCCTGGGAGCAGATGCGGCAGAGACAGAGGAACTGGGAATAGGGAATGGCATTTTTGCATGTGGCGGGGTGGGAAGAGGTATAGTCGAGGTAGTTATGAGAGTCAGTGGGCAGATGGAGAGTCCTCTACATCGGTGAAACCTGACGCAGATTGGGGGACTGCTTCATCGAGCGCCTCCACTCCGTCCACCACAACAGATAGGATCTCCCAGTAGCCACCCACTTCAACTCTGCTTCCCACTCCCATTCAGATATGTCTGTACATGGCCTCCTCTACTGCCATGATGAGGCTAAACTCAGGTTGGAGGAGCAACACCTAATATACCGTCTAGGTAGTCTCCAGCCCCTTGGTATGAACGTAGAATTCTCCAACTTCTGGTAATTCCCTACCCTTTTCTTCCCCTATCCCTATTTCACTCTGCCCCCTCCCCTAGCTGCCTACCACCTCCCTCATGGTTCCGCCTCCTTCTACTACCCATTGTGTTTTCCCCCATTCCTTCTTCACCTTTCCTGCCTATCACCTCCCTGCTTCCCTTCCCCCACCCCTTTGTCTTTCAAATTACTGGTTTGTCACCTGAAACCTACCAGCCTTCTCCTTCCCACCCTCCCCCCACCTTCTTTATAGGGTCTCTGCCCCTTCCCCCTGACGAAGGGTTCCGGCCCGAAACATCGACTGATCATTTCCACTGATGCTGCCCGACCTGCTGAGTTCCTCCAGTGTGTTGTGAGTGTTGCTTTGACCCCAGCATCTGCAGATTATTTTGGGTTTACTCTCACTGCCCTATGTCGTGAAATTTGTTGTTTCGCAGCAGTAATACAGAACAATACATGTTACAATGACATATATGAACATATATAAACTAGCACAAAAAGAGAGCAAGAAGTGAGATAGTGAACAAATGAGGTATTTCCTGATGGTCAGGGTCCTTCATGACTAATGTCGCCTTCCTGAGGCATCTTCTATCGAAGATGCCCTCGATAGTGGGGAGGCTAGTAACCAATGTCCAGGTTAGAATCACAGAGAAGTACAGCACAGAAACAGGCCATCTGGCCTATCTAGTCCGTGCTGAAACTTTTTAAACTACCTATTCCCATCAACCTGCACTGGGACCATAGCCCTCCATATCCCTACTATCCATGTACCTATCCAAACTTTGAAATTGAGCTCGCATGCACTACTTGTGCTGGCAGCTCATTCCATGCTCTCACGACTATCTGACTGAAAAAGGTTCTCCTCATGTTCCCCTTAAACTTTTCACCTTTTTCCTTTATTGCATGACCTCTGGTTGTAGTCCACTTTTTCCTCAGTGGAAAAAGCCGACTTGCATTAACCCTATCTATATTCCTCATAATTTTGTATACCTCTATCAATTCTCCTCTCAATCTTCTATGTTCTAAGGAATGAAGTCCTTACCTACTCAATCTTTCCTTATAACTGAGGTTCTCCAGACCCAGCAACATCACTGTAAATTTTCTCTGTACTCTTTCAATCTTGTTTACATTTTTCCTGTAGATAGGTGACCAAAACTGCACACAATACTTCAAATTAGGCCTCACCAACATCTTATACAACTTCAACATACCATCCCATCTTCCGTACTCAGTATATTGATTTATGAAGGCCAATGTGCCAAAAGCTTTCTTTACAACCCTATCTACCCATGACAGCACTTTCAATGAACTACGGATCTGTATTCCCAGATCCCTTTATTCAACTACACTCCTCAGTGCCCAACCAGTCACTGTGAAAGACCTACCCTGGTTTGTCCTACTGAAGTGCAAAGCCTCACACTTGTCTGCATTAAATTCCATCTGCCATTTTTCAGCCCATTTTTCCAGCTGATGTTGATCTCTCTGCAAGCCATGATAGCTTTCCTCGCTGTCCACTACACCCCCAGTCTTGGTGACATCTGCAAATTTGCTGACCCGGTTGACCACATTATCATTCAGATCGTTGACATAGACAATACACAACAACAGACTCAGTACCAGTCCCAGCGGTACACCACTAGTCACGGGCTTCTAGTCAGAGAGGCAACCATCTACTACCATTCTCCCACTAAACCAATGTCTAATCCAATTTACTACCTCATCTTGAGTGCCAAGCAACTGAATCTTTTCGATGAACATCCCATGTGGGACCTTGTCAAATGCCTTCCAAAAGTCCATGTAGACAATATCCACTGCCCTACCTTCATCCATTTTGCTTGTCCTTGAAAAACTTTATAAGAATAGTTTGACATGACCTACCATGCAGAAAGCCATTCTAACTATTGTTAATCAGTCCATGTCTATCTAAATACTTATATATCAGCCCCTTAGAATACCTTGCAATAACTTTCCCACAACTCATGTCAGACTCACCAGCCTAGTTTATGTTTCCTTTAGGCATCCGTTGGTCTCGTGAGACTATGGATTTGTGCCTTGGAAGGTTTCCAGGGTGCAGGCCTGGGCAAGGTGGTATGGAAGACCGGCAGTTGCCCATGCTGCAAGTCTCCCCTCTCCACGCCACCGATGTTGTCCAAGGGAAGGGCATTAGGACCCATACAGCTTGGCACCAGTGTCGTCACAGAGCAATGTGTGATTAAGTGCCTTGCTCAAGGACACAACACGCTGCCTCAGCCAAGGCTCGAACTAGCGACCTTCAGATCACTAGACGAACGCCTTAACCACTTGGCCATGCGCCAACACAGTTTATGTTTAGAGCCTTTTTAAAGCAGTGAAACAACATTGGCTATTCTCCAATCCTCTGGTACCTCTTCTGTCACTAAGGATAATTTAAATATCTCTAGTAGGGCCCTGGAAATTTCTGCACTTGCCTCCTACAGGGTCCGAGGGAACACCTTGTCTGGTCCTGGGGATTTATCCACACTGATTTGCCTCAGGATAGTAAACACTCCTCTTCTGTTATCTGTACAGGGTCCATGAAATTGAAGTAACTTTGCCTCACTTGTATAGATTTTGTGCCCATCTCCTAAATAAGTACAGTACAACAATAATTATTTAAGATTTCCCCCATCTGTTTTGGTTCTAGACATGGATTATCGATCTGATCTTCCAGAGGACCAATTTTGTTCTTTGCAATCCTTTTGCTCTTAACATATCTCCTTCACGTTACAGGCAAGACCAACTCCATGCCTTCTTTTAGCCCTCCTGATTTGTTTCTTAAGATTTTAATTTTCCACACATAGACTGGGAAGCCCATACTGTAAAAGGGCTGGATGGTTTGGAGTTTGTAAAATGTGTGCAGGATAGTTTTTTGCAGCAATACATAGAGGTAACAACTAGAGAAGGGGCAGTGTTGGATCCCCTCTTAGGGATTGAGATAGGTCAGGTGACGGAGGTATGTGTTGGGGAGCACTTCGGGTCCAGTGATCACAATGCCATTAGTTTCAATATAATTATGGAGAAGGATAGGTCTGGACCCAGGGTTGAGATTTTTGATTGGAGAAAGGCTAACTTTGAGGAGATGCAAAAGGATTTAGAAGGAGAGGATTGGGACAATTTGTTTTATGGGAAGGATGTAATAGAGAAATGGAGGACATTTAAAGGTGAAATTTTGAGGGTACAGAATCTTTATGTTCCTGTTAGGTTGAAAGGAAAGGTTAAATTTTGAGAGAGCCACGGTTTTCAAGGGATATTGGAAATTTGGTTCGGAAAGAGGGAGATATCTACAATAAAAATAGGCAGCATGGAGTAAGTGAGGTGCTCGAGGAATATAAAGAATGTAAAAAGAATCTTAAGAAAAAAATTAGAAAAGCTAAAAGAAGATATAAAGTTGCTTTGGCAAGTAAGGTGAAAATAAATCCAAAGGGTTTCTACAGTTATATAAATAGCAAAAGGACAGTGAGGGATAAAATTGGTCCTTTAGAGAATCAAAGTGGACAGCTATGTGTGGAGCCAAAAGAGATGGGGGAGATTCTGAACAATTTCTTTTCTTCGGTATTCATTAAGGAGAAGGATATTGAATTGTGTAAGATAAGGGAAACAGGAAGGGAAGTTATGGAAACTATGATGATTAAAGAAGAGGAAGTACTGGAGCTTTTAAGGAATATAAAGGTGGATAAGTCTCCGGGTCCTGACAGGATATTCCCCAGGACCTTGAGGGAAGTTAGTGTGGAAATAACAGGGGCTCTGACAGAAATATTTCAAATGTCATTAGAAACGGGGATGGTGCCATAGGATTAGTGTATTGCTCATGTTGTTCCATTGTTTAAAAAGGGTTCTAAGAGTAAACCTAGCAATTATCGGCTTGTGAGTTTGAGGTCAGTGGTGAGTAAATTGATGGAAAGTATTCTTAGAGATGGTATATATAATTTTCTGGATAGATAGGGTCTGATTAGGAATAGTCAACATGGATTTGTGCGTGGAAGGTCATATTTGACAAATCATTGAATTTTTTGAAGAGGTTACTGGGAAAGTTGACGAGCCTAAAGCGGTGGATGTTGTCTATATGGACTTCAGTAGGGCATTTGACAAGGTTCCACACAGAAGGTTAGTTAGGAAGGTTCAATTGTTAGGTATTAATATTGAAGTAGTAAAATGGATTCAGCAGTGTCTGGATGGGAGACACCAGAGAGTAGTGGTGGATAACTGTTTGTCAGATTGGAGGCCAGTGACTAGTGGTGTGCCTCAGGGATCTATACTGGGTCCAGTGTTATTTGTCATATACATTAATGATCTGGATGTTGGAGTGGTAAATTGGATTAGTAAGTATGCAGATGATATGAAGATAGGTGGAGTTGTGGATAATGAAGTAGGTTTTCAAAGCTTGCGGGGAGATTTAGGCCAGTTAGAAGAGTGGGCTGAAAGATGGCAGATGGAGTTTAATGCTGATAAATGTGAGGTGCTACATTTTGGTAGGACTAATCAAAATAGGACATACATGGTAAATGGTAGGGCATTGAAGAATGCAGCAGAACAAATGGATCTGGGAATAATGGTGCATAGTTCCCGGAAGGTGGAATCTCACGTGGATAGGTTGGTGAAGAAAGCTTTTGATAAAGAACAGACCATGGGCACGGTAAAAAAAAAAGTCTCAAAGTCTCTCGAAAGTCCTATCATCTCACGCAGACGGTAGAAGGAAGAAAAGCTCTCCCTGCCATGAACCTCCAGCTTCACAAACTTGCCGATGCAGCACCCTGGAAGCACCCGACCACAGCCGACTCCTGAGTCTGTCCAAAAACTTCGAGCCTCCAACCAGCTCTCCGACACCGAGCACCAAGCACCATCTCTGCCGAGCGCTTCGACCCTGGCCCCGGCAACAGGCAATAGGCAAAGCCGAAGATTTGGGGCCTTCCCCTCCAGAGATTCTCGATTGCACAGTAGCAGCGGCAGCGAAGCAGGCATTTCAGAAGTTTCTCCAGATGTTCCTCCGTGCTCTCACGTCCGTCTCCATCAAATCAGGATTGTGCATGGCCCCTACTTAACAAATATGATATCATTTCGGAGCGGCTACGCAGGCTGTGTCATGCCGCCATCTTCTCCTCCCAACAAATTTGGAGTATTGTGTACAGTTCTGGTCACCGAATTATAGGAAAGATGTCAACAAAATAGAGAGAGTACAGAGAAGATTTGCTAGAATGTTACCTGGGTTTCATCACCTAAGTTACAGAGAAAGGTTGAACAAGTTGGGTCTTTATTCTTTGGAGCGTAGAAGGTTGAAGGGGGACTTGATAGAGGTATTTAAAATTATGAGGGGGTTAGATCGAGTTGGCGTGGATAGGCTTTTTCCATTGAGAGTGGGGGAGATTCAAACAAGAGAACATGAGTTGAGAGTTAAAGGGCAAAAGTTTAGGGGTAACATGAGGGGGAACTTCTTTACTCAGAGAGTGGTAGCTGTGTGGAACGAGCTTCCAGCAGAAGTGGTTGAGGCAGGTTCGATGTTGTCATTTAAAGCTAAATTGGATAGCTATATGGACAGGAAAGGAATGGAGGGTTATGGACTGAGTGCAAGTCGGTAGGACAAGGTGACAGTAAGAGTTCAGCATGGACTAGAAGGGCCGAGATGGCCTGTTTCCGTGCTGTTATTGTTATATGGTTAAGCGTTCTCTTGCAATTCCTACACTGCATAAGCACCTCATTTGTTTCTATCTGCCTATACCTGCCAAGTAACTCCATTTTTCTCTTAAACAAGGCTTGGATACCTCCTGAAACCAAGGCTCTCTACACTTGTTACCTTTACCTTTTATTCTAACAGTCACATCAAAGTTTTGTACTCTCAAAAATTCACTTTGGAAGGCCTCTTACTTACCGATACATCTTTACCAGAGAAAAAAAATACCCATTGTTGACCAAAATTCCCTTTTTGTCTCATTTGCCTGCATTTGGCCCATAAATATCAACTTTTCATGTACTGCACCTGTCTAACTAAATATATCTGATTATCTATCTATCAATCTATTTATCAATCTATCTATCTATTGATCAATAGGTCTATCTATCTATTTATCAATCTATTTATCCATCTATCTGTCTATCTATCTATTTATCTCTATCTATTGTAACTTACAGTGATTTTTCTGCCTTGCACTGTACTGCTGCCAGATTTTCTCTCCTTGAAGCAGTGACGTCATTTCCACAATGGTGTGGCTTGAATTTTAAAGTTCTGCCCCATAACACTGATGGCAAAAATGTATAGGCTTGATCTTCCCTGCCAGATCCTCCCAATTGTCTTGAAACAACTCTATATTCTTATTGCGATATTCGCTTTCAGAAATGCTTTGCCTCTGTTGGATGTAAGCCACTCCATCTAGCTATAGTTAGATTTCTGCCTTATCCTCGACAGAGGCTTGCTGTTGAGTAAACTACCTGCAGAAGAGTAATTACTTTAAGAACCCTTGTCTTCCACTGACTTTGAAATCTGGAGACCATTCCATCTGAAAATTGGAGTAAATATTTTCACTGAGACTTTGCCAGACGCACTGCACATGGTGAGGTTGGGAGCAGAATACAAATGGGACAGAAAGCCAGACACTGATGTGATTGATAAAGGGAGCACTGTGATCCAACCTCAGCTCTTCTAGCAAGCCCAGTCTCAGAACAATAATTTCCAGGTTATGCCTTGTGGCTGCATTAACACTCTGTTACCCATAGCCCTATAAATCTTTGTTGAGAACCTTATTCTTTTATATCATCGGGGAGGAGGTACAGAAGCCTGAAGACCCACATTGAAGTTTTAGCAACAGTTTCTTCCTCTCTGTCATCAGATTTATGAACCCATGAACACTACCTCACTTTTAATCATTTACGCTATCCATTTATCTATCTTTGTATTGATTTATCTATTTATCTATTTGTCTTTCTATCTCTCTCTCTATTTATCTATCTATCTATTTACATATCTATTTACCTATGTGCTTATCTATCTATCTACCTATCTATTTATTTGTCATTCTATTTCTCTCTATCAATCAATCTGTCTATCTATCTATATAGTCTGGCAAGACAGGCAACATATCTGGAGTAAATAGTTGAAATTTTGGGCTGACGCACTTGTAATGCCCTGGTTAAGATGGTGTAAGGTAGTTTATATCAGTAGTTTTCTGTTAAAGTAGTGTGCCAGGCTGGAAAGTGTGTTTTGGCTTTGGCTAAAATAAGGACCCATGTTGTCTAGATTAGGAATGTGAGTCAGCCAGTCAGGATTGTGGGATGTGAGAGAAGGTTCTAGAGACCAGTGGGGAAAGAGTTTTCTGAAGGGCGGTAGTCTGGTTTGGGGTCTTTTGGCGGGAGCTGCAGAGCGGAACAGGAGGCAAGATGCCACAGAATGCCGTTGGAAGCAGAGTCCCCATTGCAGGAAATGCTTTGTGCAGATCAACGGCTCCAAGGAGGAAGGGCAATACTCCTGAGAGAGAGAGAGAGAGAGAGACAGTTTGCTTGAGGTGGTCTTCAAGGGGAGTTTGAAAATGTAGCAAGTGGTTTCACGCAGATAGTGGGTCCAGCGCCTGAGTAAGAAATACACCCCCGAATACTCCAGTATGATCTCCAGTGATCATGTGCACGTTGGACTGATTTAACCATAGTGGGCCCTGTTCTTCTCTTCCCTTTTTTTCCCTATGAATTGTCTCATAAAGCTGAAATTGGTAAATATACTTTCTTTATAGCTTTATGCGGTGTATGATCTGTTATTTCTTGCTGACTGATAATTGTGTATGGACAGTATTTACACAGCATTCACTCAAAATGGAGTCCTGCTAGTCCGAACATCCCAACTTTCATCGAAACTTAGAACAACCCATTCCACACACTCGCCACTCTCTGTGTAAAAATCTTACCCCTGACATTTCCTGTTTGGTTGAACCCAAAGCATACCAACCCTAGAGGTATATTGTTTATGAAAAGTGGTCTTCTCACTGCTGGATCATGTGGCTGTCGGCAGAGTCGGCTATTGAGCCAAGTTTGCATACAAGCCCTATGAGAGGGTTACACGTTTAATCAGGGACATGAAGGGTTTCAGTCTGAAATATTGACTGTTTATTCCTCTCCATAAGTGCTGCCTGACCTGCTGAGTTCCTCCGGAATTTTCTGTGTGTTTGCTCAAGGTTTCGAGCATTGTTAAGAAAGCTCATGGTGTGTTGGCCTTCGTTAGTTGTGGGATTGAGTTCAAGAGTCATGAGATAATGTTGCAGCTATATAAAACCCTGGTTATACCAGACTTGGTGTGTTGTGTTCAGATCTGGTCACCTCATTGTCAGAAGGATATGGAGGCTTCAGAGAGGGTGCAGGTGATTCTGCTTGGATTAGAAAGCATGTTTTATGAGTATAGGTTAGGGAAGCTAAGTCTTTTCTCTTTGGACAGAATAAGGATGGGAGATGACTTGATAGCAGTGTCTGTCTGTCTGTCCATCTATCTACTTATCTCCACCCTCCACTCCTGGTCCTGATTCAGGGTTTTGGCCAGAAATTCTGCACATGCTAAAACTCTAGTGTCAGACACAAAATGCTGGAGGGACTCAACAGGCCAGGTGGAGAATAAACATTTGACTTTTCAGGCTGAGACTTGCTGAGTTTCTCCAATGTTTTGTGCATTTTGCTCAGAAGTTCCTCCAGCAAATCGTGTATTCCCCCGGAATCTTCAATTTCTTGTGTCCCCACTATACTGATCTATGGCCCTCTAGTCGGTCTGAAAAGGTTTTCATAGCTGGGGCTGGTAGTGGGGATAAGCTCCCGCTACCTTTCATATGCTCCCATGGGGCGAGTGTCTCAAATAGCCTCTGGCAATCAAGTCCAGCTCCTGTGTGTGGCTTTGCTACTAAGCCCAGCGGAAATGTTTCTACCGACAGGAGAAGGGGTAAAAGTGGGTTATTGGTGCCTCAAAATTAATCTCTTCAAGCAGATGTAACTGGTCAGTGGTGGTTGGCCGTTTATTTCAGAGAAGGAAAACTTCTGATCTCAGACTTCTGCTGCCTTGCGGTTATACCCACTCATGGAGAAGAATTCAGGAGTAAACCTTGAGGAAAAATCTGTAGCTGGAGTCCTGAAGGCAGTCCTATGTTGAGCTGAACACTGGTACCAAACTATATCAGTATCTGCCATTCACCAGCTACGTAGAGAGAGGGAGCCTGCTACATGGATTTGCACTGCATATCGTACTGCCCTGGTTTGTGTATGACAGCTAGGACACAACCTCCGTGGTCGACCCTGACCAACAGTGGGTTCTCAACACAGTAATCTGCAAGACCTGCTCCGAGATCTGGGAAATGGGCATAACTTAACTTGACTGGCAGCTGGCATGGTGGCAGTAGGTCGAATGGCCTCCTACTATATAGTAAAATTTCTGATTCATTAAACCCAGTGTTCCGGATTCAGATGTGAGAATGGACTCCTACAGAGAAAGAGCTGACACACAGTATTTTCAAACTGCGTGATCCATATTTAATTATATAATTGGTTGTACTTGAGATGGTGACTGAAGTTTAATCTATTCATAGGGTAATTTTCATTGAGGAATAGTTCTCTCCTCACCGGTGTTCTCATTGGAGGTAACCTGGCAAAGCAACACACACAAAATACTGGAGGAACTCAGCAGTTCAGGCAGCACCTGTAGAGGGGAATAAAGATTCCACATTTCGGGCTGAGTCTCTTAATCGGGACTGGAAAGGAAGGAGACAGAAACCAGCAGAAGAAGGTTGGGGGAGGGGAAGGAGTACAAGCTGGCAGGTAACAGATGAGACCAGGTGAGGGGGAAAGTGGGTGGGTGAAGAGGGAGAATGAAAAACCTAGAGACAGAGTGGGTGTGGATAGGATGTTTTCTATCGTAGCGGAGTCTCAGAATAGAGGGACATCCCTTTAGAATGTAGATGAGGAGATTGGGAGACCGCTTCGCATATCACCTACACTCCATCCACCAGAAAAAGCGGGATCTCCCAGCGGCCACCCATTTTAATTCCACTTCCAATTTCCATTCCAACATATCAATCCACGGCCTCCTCTAATATTGTGAGAAGGCTACACTCAGGTTGGAGGAGCAACACCTTATATTCCGTCTGGGTAGCCTCCAACCTGATGGCATGAACACCAATTTCTCAAACTTCCGCTAATGGTCAACCCCCCCCCCCCCACCACCAGCTCTTCGCTATTCCCCATTCCCTTTTCCCTCTTTCACCCTATCTCCTTGCCTGCCCATCACCTCTCTCTGGGGCTTCCTTCCCTTTTCTTTCTTCCATAGCCTTCTGACCTCTCCTATTAAATTCCCCCTTCTCCACCACTGATCTCTTTCACCAATCAACTTCCCAGCTCTTTACTTCCCCTCTCACCCCCTCCCAGTTTCACCCATCACCTTGTGTTCTTTCCTCCCCTCCCCCCATCTTCTAACTCTGACTCCTCATTGTTATTTTTCTCCAGTTCTGCTGAAGGGTCTCTGCCTGAAGCATCGACTGTATTCTTTCCCATAGATGCTACATGGCCTGCTGGGTTCCTTCAGCACTTTGTTTTTGTTGCTGAGATGAGGAGGAATTTCTTTAGCCAAAAGGTGGTGAACCTGTGGAATTCATTGCGCCAGATCGCCGTGGAGGTCAAGTCATTGCATATATTTAAAGCAGAGGTTGATAGGTTTTTGATTAAGTCAAGGCATCAAAGGTTATGGGGAGAAGGCAGGAGAAGAAATTAGCTATAATGGAATAGTGGAGCAGGCCCAATGGGTTGTATGGTCTAATTCTACTCCTATGTCTTATGGTCTCACGAAGTAAGAAGCTGGAAGGCGGTAGGCGGAAGAGGCAAAGGGCTGAAGAGGAAGGAATCCAATAGGAAAGGAAAATGAATCATGGGAGATAGGGAAGGAGATGGATAGGTGAAGAGAAGCGAAGGGAAGGGGTGAGAGGGAAGTGAGAGTGGGGAATAGGAAATTGTGTTTCTGCCTTGGATACATTGTGTACCGAGCACCATCAGAATCAATCTCAGGTTTAACATCACTGACCTGTACGACATTGATATTTTGTGGCGACAGTATAGCAAGTATACATAAAATACTACAAATTTTGAAAATAAACAGACAGTGCAAAAAAAGGAGGAATAATGAGGTCACGTTCGTGGGTTCAGAAAGCTGATGGCGGAGGGAAAGAAGCTTGAGGGTACTGTTTCAGACTACTATCCCTCCTCCCTGATGTCAGTAATGAGAACATGTCCTGGATGAACATGTCCCTAACCCTAACCCTTAATGATGGATGATGTCTTCTTAAAGGACCATCTCTTGAAGATGTCCTCGATGGAGGGGAGAGTTGTGCCCATGATGGATCTGGCTGAGTTTATAAACCTCCGCAGCCTCTTGTGATCCTGCAGATTGGAGCCTCCCATACCAGACAGTGATGCAACTGGTCAGAATGCCCAGCATGGTACAGTACATCTGTACAGATTTGGTGGAAAGAAAAAATAAATATGAAAATCAATGTAACACGAGAATGAAACTGAAAATGCATGGCTGAAAACCCTCCAGACTTTGACTTGTGTAGCGGTCAATTGAAAACAAACCAAGGGGCGAAGACAGGGTAATCGACTCTGTATCACGTCCTTCCAAATAACAAATTTCCAAATCAAAAAAGATACATTTCATCCTTTATTAAGAAACCGGCAAAGACAAGCAATCTGTATCGATAAAAAACTAATGAAACTAAATTAGTGATATAGCGATCTTGGCGTTCAAACTGGCAATATCAGAATTAGTGTTCTATACATTCTTAAGCGATCTAGTCGATGTTCCAGTGTAGTAAGTAGTCAAACTAAATTAGCATTCAGCTGTAAAATATCATCCCGTGGCTTAACGCCTCTCAACTAAACTAAACTAGCTAACCCCAGTACAGAACTATACTCATTTGCTTCTACCACGGCCCAACTCACGTGATAGATTACCATAATAAATGTACCACAAAATACAACAGGAACAGAAAATGCATGGCTCCAATGGATAGAGGATAGATACATGGCCCCTCCAATTTGATTTTATTTTAACAATGACTTGCATACATGTGAGTTGGTTATGGGAAGGGTTTTATTTCAGTATCAGAATTAGAATCAGGTTTGATATGCTGAGGATGCTCTACGAGTCTGTGGTGGCCAGTGCAATCATGTTTACTGTTGTGTGCTGGGGCAGCAGGCTGAGGGTAGCAGACACCAACAGAATCAACAAACTCATTCGTAAGGCCAGTGATGTTGTGGGGATGGAACTGGACTCTCTGACGGTGGTGTCTGAAAAGAGGATGCTGTCCAAGTTGCATGCCATCTTGGACAATGTCTCCCATCCACTACATAATGTACTGGTCGGGCACAGGAGTACATTCAGCCAGAGACTCATTCCACTGAGATGCAACACAGAGCATCATAGGAAGTCATTCCTGCCTGTGGCCATCAAACTTTACAACTCCTCCCTTGGAGGGTCACACACCCTGAGCCAATAGGCTGGTTCTGGACTTATTTCCTGGCATAATTTACATATTACTATTTAACTATTTATGGTTTTATTATTATTTAATTATTTATGGTGCAACTGTAACGAAAACCAATTTCCCCCAGGATCAATAAAGTATGACTATGACTATGACTATGACTATGACTAATATCACTGCCGTATGCTGTGAAACATGTTGTTTAGTGGCGGCAGTACAGTGCAATACATTAAATTACTACAGTACTCTACAAACGTCTTAGACTCACTAACTATATATGTATGTGCCTAAGACTTTTGCATGGTACTGAATATATGGAAAAATAAATTTTAAAAATAGTGCAAAAAAAGAGGGAAAAAAAGAAAATAATAATGTGGTAGTGTTCATAAGTTCCTTGTTCATTCAGAAATCTGATGGCAGAGAGGAAGAAGCTATTCTTGACATGTAGGGTGTGTTTCTTCAGAGTCCTGCACCTTCTCCTTGATGGTAGCAATGAGAATAAGGCACGTCCTGGGTGCTGGGGGACTTTAATGATGAATACTGCCTTTTGAAGGTGCCCTTGGTGCTGGGGTGGCTAGTGCCCATGATGAAGCTGGCAACAAGAAGCTCGCTCACTGGAAGACGTGAACAAGGGGAAATTGTCCAAAGCACCAGAGGACCGATAACAAGATCTGGCTTGGAAGTAGACTGTTGTGAGTTGGAACAGTGTCTGAAAAGGCAGATTCTCTCGTCAATACTGCTCTCCAATTTGTTGTTTGTTTGTTTGTTTATCATTTAATGTCATTTCCAGTACACAAATGTAAAGGAGAATGAAAAAAAATCGTTACTCTAGATCCTCTGCAATGCAAAAAAAAACCAATAAGATATAGATCACCATAATTTTAAAAAAGACAATAAATATAAGTACATAAGATAGCTTATACACATAGATTGATTGTATGTCCATAAAGTGACGCTAGGCACAGGAATGGGCTGTACATAAGGTGACTCTGACAGGAAACGATAGAGTAGTGGTGGTTGGGGGTGTGGAGGGGTGGGTTAAGTGGGTGGAGGTGTTGATCAGCCTTACTGCTTGGGGAAAGTAACTGTTTTTTGAGTCTGGTGGTCCTAGTGTGGATGCTACATAGTCTCCTCCCTGATGGGAGTGGGACAAACAGTCTGTGAGCAGCGTTCGCTGCTGGAAAACAAACTGACCCAGCACGAGATGAGGAACTGCTGCATGCTTGCTCTTGCAGAAACATGGTTCAAGGACAACATCCCATGAAGCATCAATCTTTAGGCCGGACCACCCAAGGACTCGTGCTAATTGTGCTTTGTGACTGTTTTGTGTTGTATTGTAACTATATGTGCTGTGTGTTATATACATACTGTATCTTGCACTGTGGCCCCGGAGGAACGGTGGCACGGTAGCGTAGTTATTATCACAATGCTTAACAGTACCAGAAACCAGAGTTCAATTCCCACCGCAGCGTTTGTACGTTCTCCCTGTGACTATGTGGGTTTCCTCTGAATGACCTGGTTTCCTCTCACAGTCCAAAAACAAACTGGTTGGTAAGTTAATTGGTCATTGTAAATTGTCCTGGATTAGGCTAGGATTAAATCGACAGTTGCTGGGAGGTGTGGCATGAAGGGCCGGAAGGGCCTACTCCACACTGGATCTCAATACATAATCAGTAATAAAATAAATATTTTGTACAGCTGTATACTTGTGTATGGTTAAATGATAATAACCTTGAATTTGATAAAGGTTCCCTCCAGAAAGGAATTGGGTAGGGCAACCGAGTGAAGTGACTTGTTCTTTTAAAAGAGAAAGAACAGACACAGGGGTCCGAATGGCCTCCCTCTTAATGGTGGTGTTCTGAGGGGCATATGAGTGCAAAGGAAAGTCATGGATTCATATTGGTAAAGCACGGAAACAAGCCCTTTGACCCAACTGGTCCATGCTGACCACAGCATCCTCTCCGCTAGCCCCAGTTGCCCATATTTGGCCGATAACCCTTCAATCCCCTCCCTTTCATGTACTTAGCCAAATACTTCTTAAATGATGCAATTCTATCTGACTCCACCACTTCCTCTGGCTTCGTTCCAGGTACCGCTTATCCTCTGTCCACAGAAGTTACCTCTTGGGTCTCTTTTAAATATCTCCCCTCTTATCATGTCTCTGTTTCCTCTCATTTTGGACTCCCCAAACCTGGAGAAAAGACTATGATCATCCACTTTATCCATACCCCTCATGATTTTATAAAGTTTTACAGGTTTATCCCTTATTGCCCTACACTCCTTTGTAAGTCATTGTATCCCATCAGGCAGAAGAAACAAAATACTGAAAGGATGTACCACCAAGCTCAAAGTCAAATTTTATCCCACTGTTAAAAGACTTTTCAATGATTTCCTTGTCAATAAGATGCACTCTTGACCCCACAATCTATCTCCACATGTTCTTGAACCTTATTGTCTACCTGCTCTGCACTTTCTCTGTAGCTTTTACACTGTATTCTGCATTCTGTTATTGTCCTACCTTGTTCTACCTCAACGCACTGTGTAATGATCTGATCTGTATCACTGTACCTTGGTACATGTGACAATAATAAACCAATTCCAATTATAGCAGCGGCATAGGAGCTGCCCTTGAGCCTGGTGATATGTGCTTTCAGGCTTTCGTATCTTCCGCTGATGGAAGGGGGGAGAAGGGAGAGCATCTGGGAAGAGCCATCAGATTTTCTATGCTCTTATGAACGGCTGGAGCAAGTTTGATGAGCCAAATGGCCTTTGTCCTACTCCGAAATCATAAGACCTTAAAACATAGGAGCGGAATTGGCAATTTGATCCAATCGAGACTACTCTGCCATTCCATCACGGCTGATTTACTATTCCTCTCAACCCATTCTCCTGCCTACTCCCTTCAACCTTTGACACCCTTACCAACCAAGAACCTCTCAACTTTTGCTTCAAATATACCCAAAGACTTGGCCTCCACAACTGTCTGCGGCAATGAATTCCACAGATTCTTCACCAATAAATTAATCCTCATCTTTTTGTCTAAATGGACATCTCTTTTATCTGAGGCTGTGCCCTCTGTTCCTAGACTTCCCCACTGTTGGAAACATCCTCCCCACATCCACTGTATTCATGTACTGTATGCAAGTTACGATTTATTCTGTCCCTAAAAATTTTTTTGCTATATCCTGTTTCTAACTCTTGCTGATAAGCTGATAGTATTTTCACTTAAAGCTCCTGCAAATTAACCTAAAAAGGCATAATTGTGCCTCATTAAATTGATTTAAAGAACATTTTTGTCTTCTCAGCTTTAAACTAAATTAGATATTTCTTCTGGCTGACAAGTTCAATAAAGGTTACTCCAATGATTAGATCTGTACGTTTAAGTACTTATCCTGCACTATCGAAAGTCAGTGAGTCCAGACGCTATATATAGAAACGTAATAAATAAATTGTTTTATCGCGCAGGTATTTTCCTTTCAAAGTAGCAAATAAAATGAGACAGAGCGAAGCACTTACTGCAACAGATGAGAGCATAGGCTTCTAGTCTTCAGAGAACAGGTTGTCCGGGCAACCATCCTTCGGAAAAAAAATCCTGCAGCTATCCAAAAGTCACTTGAAAGACCATCTCGCTCGCTGTTATTTACGAGGCTCGGGCAGACCAACTCAAGAAAACCAACACCTGCAAATCCTGGGAGAGTTCACCAAGGCCATTCCCAGAAATATGACACTTGCTTCCTCTCCCCGTACACAGCATACAGTAACTTATTTATATTTGCTCTGAATAATGAATACAGCTAATAAGGAGTTTAGTAATGTCAGAAAGCCTTGACAATTTGCTGTGAAGCTTTGAGAATGCACTGTACCTGATCAGTACAGTTTGATTAATCATCTGTCAACGATCTACAATATCCATATTATTTCATTACCTTGCCTGCCAATTTAGTAGTCTTTTGCATTCTGTAATGTTGGGTAAAGGACCATGGAATGAGATTTTTTGAAACACATTGCCACATTAATATGGCGACACCAATGCCCAGGAACAGAAAAGGTCCCAGAAAGTGGTGGACACAGCCCAGTGCATCACAGGCAAAACGCTCCACAATGTTTATGTGGAGCACTGCCCCAAGAAATCCATCATCAAAGACTCCACCATCCAGGCCAAGCCTTCCTCTCGTACTACAGTCTGGTATAGTTGGATGCATCAGCAAGGGAGATGAGGGCTGAGTACAGGGCTACCGTAGGAAACTTTGTCACATGGTGTGAGCAGAATTATCTGCAGCTTAATGTGAAAAAGATTAAGGAGCTGGTGGTAGACCTGAGGAGAGCTAAGGTACCGGTGACCCCTATTTCCATCCGGGGGTCAGTGTGGACATGGTGGAGGATTACAAATACCTGGGGATACGAATTGACAACTGGACTGGTCAAAGAACACTGAGGCTGTCTACAAGAAGGGTCAGAGCCGTCTCTATTTCCTGAGGAGACTGAGGTCCTTTAACATCTGCTGGACGATGCTGAGGATGTTCTATGAGTCTGTGGTGGCCAGTACGATCATGTTTGCTGTTGTGTGCTGGGGCAGCAGGCTGAGGGTAGCAGACACCAACAGAATCAACAAACTCATTCGTAAGGCCAGTGATGTTGTGGGGATGGAACTGGAAAGAGGATGCTGTCCAAGTTGCATGCCATCTTGGACAATGTCTCCCATCCACTACATAATGTACTGGGTGGGAACAGGAGTACATTCAGCCAGAGACTCATTCCACCGAGATGCAACACAGAGCATCATAGGAAGTCATTCCTGCCTGTGGCTATCAAACTTTACAACTCCTCCCTTGGAGGGTCAGACACCCTGAGCCAATAGGCTGGTCCTGGACTTATTTCCTGGCATAATTTACATATTACTATTTAACTATTTATGGCTTTATTACTATTTATTATTTATGGTGCAACTGTAATGAAAACCAGTTTCCCCCGGGATCAATAAAGTATGACTATGACTATGGAAATTCCAATGCCAAGCAATGGAAAAGCCTACAAACAGTAGTGGATACAGCCCAGTCCATCACAGGTAAAGCCCTCCCCTCCCCCCACCATTCCACCATTGAGCACATCTACAAGAAGCATTGCCACAAGAAAGGCATATCTATCATCAAGGACCCCCACCATCCGATCCTCGCTCTCTTCTCACTGTTACCATCAGGAAGGACATACAGGAGCTTTAGGTCCCACAGCACCAGGTTCAGGAACTGATACCAACCATCATGCTTCTGAACTGGCATGATCTGAAGAATACATCCAGCAATGTTTTGAACACATCATCAGTGATGTTCGGCACAGCGTTGTGGGCTGAAGGGCCTGTATTGTGCTGTAGGTTTTCTATGTTCTAGTTTCTATGTAACCTGGGGTCATCAGGTGTTTCAGATCTTTCAACGTCAGACACTCTCACCCAGGCAACCCAGTTGTGGTTGATCAAGCCACGACCTGTGTTCAGGTAGCATGTGCTGCAGATCCCCCAGACTTGCTCTCTTCATCCAGATCCATCTTGAGGCTTTCTCTGTTACCTTGGTGATGTTGCTGATGGTTCTCTGCCTCCTAGTACCAGTGACACCCAATACACTGAGGGCTCTGTGAAGCCCCGGCAGCCCACTTCAACAGGTATGCACTTGACCTTCCATTCCTTCCTCTGACAGTCATTGACCAGTTCCTTGTATCTGGCCAACTTCTGCTCGTGGGCCTCCTCCAGACACAACTCCCACAACACTGTCAGCTCCAGCAGGACGGTGTACTTTGCTGCCTCTGAGGCCAGGAGGATGTCTGCTCTCAAGGTGGTCTTGACGACGTGCTGTGAGAACTTTAGTTGTTTCTCTATGTCAGCCATGAGCAGGTGCCAGAGTCCCTTTGGGTGGCTTTGCTCTTCTTCTGGTTGCTCTCCAGCTCTCACAAAGGTGATGGTTTGATTGCAGGAATGAGCTCATTTGCTGTTACTGATTCTTAGGAAGATCGCTCCCTAAAGGTCATCAATATCTGGTCCAGTCTCCAGTTGTATCGACCCTCTCAAAGAGCTTTTGGGCAGCAGCTCAGGATGTGCTCCAAGATTCCTCTCCTGAAACACAACAGGCATGCTGGGGCATCAACCTTCCCCTAGCTACGCATGTTGGATGGGCTGGGCAAGATGTCTTACGCTGCCTGGACAAGAAACTTGATTTGATGTTGCTCTGCTTGCCAGAGATCAGTTCATGTCATCCCCCCTTTCCATAACCTGCGCCCACCTGGTCCAAGCTCCCTGCTGCTTAGTGCCCACTGATGTGGTGAATCTCTCTTCATCCACGGCTGCTCTCACTTCCTCCTAGATGAGGTTGTGCTTCTCCCTCCCCTTAGCCGCGCCATACCTGGGGATTGAGAAGCTTCTCAGGCCAGCTCTTCCTCGGATCACCGCTCCCACCAGGACATCGTGGCACAGCCTTCTGCTCTCCCTCCCGGAATTTACAATGACCTCTGCCTGGGTCACCTTTGGGTTGCTGGACTCTATACTGCATCATCTCTCTCGTCCTTGTCATCTTGCATTCTTCCTGCACGGATTTCCAGGGCAGCCGCAGTCTGGTGTTCTTCTCATCGAGGGCGATACTGTTGAGAGTCTGGAGCAATCCCAGACATCTCTGGAGAAAGCTGCTGCCCTTTCTCTCTCTAGGTCCTCGACAGTGGAAATTGGAACTTTATATACCAGCAATGGCCAAAGAACTTGGTAGTCCTGACCGGTCAAATACTTTCAACTGGTCCTCCAGCCCCTGACGGGCTTTCAGGTTGCTGCCAAACACCTTGCCAAGGCTCTTCACTGGTCTTCAGAGATGGTTGGAATGGGTGTCCCTGCGATGTTGAAGCAGAATTTGTCGGTGACTCTGCCCTTCCTTAATAATAACCTTCTCCATGCCCCTTTCCCTCTCTGTCTATAATAAAGACCCAGATCAGAATCAGGGTTATCATCACTCACATATGCAGCAGCAGTACAGTTCAATATATAAAATAACTTCCGTAATGTGCAGAAGTCTTGGGCATTTTAGCTATATAGATGTGCCTAAGACTTTTGCACAGTACTGTATGTATGAAAAAATTAAATTTAGAAAGCCATGCAAAAAGACAGCAAAGGAAAGAAAAAGTAGTGAGGTAGTGTACATGGGTTCACACACAAAATGCTGGAGGAACTCAGCAGGACAGACAGCATCTATGGAAAAGAGTGAACAGATGACTTTTCAGGCCGAGACTTCTGAAGAAAGGTCCCAGCCCTAAACTTCAACTGTTTACTCTTTTGCATAGATACTGGCTGGCCTGTTGAGTCCCTCCAGCATTTTGAATGTGTTGCTTTGGATTTCCAGCATCTGCAGATGGTCTCCTGTTTATGTCCATGGGTTTATTGTCCATTCAGAAATCTGATTGTGGAGGGGAAGAAGCTGTTTCTAAAACATTGAGAGTCTGTCTTCAGGCTCCTGTACCTCCCCCCTGATGGTAGCAGAGAGAAAAGGGCATGTCCTGGGTGACGGGGGTCCTTAATGATGGATGCTGTCCTTCAACTTTCAAGTGATTAGTAATCATTTAATTTAAAACTTATTGACTTCTAACTACTGGATTTTGTTCTGAGCACAAAAGATGAATTCTCAGGAGCTGACTGCAATAAAGTAAAGGGAGGGACTGCGAATATTGAAAGGTTAATTAGCCATTGTAAATTACCCCTAGTTTGTGGATGAGTGGCAGAATATGAAGGTCAAATATAGGGATGTGAGAAGAATAAAATATGATTGCAAGAATCCAGAAAAAATTCAGGTTACCAGGACTGGAGGGTTTAAGTTTTTAGGAGAAACTGGACAGGCTAGGAATTATTTTTCCCTGGAGTGTAGGAGATTGAGGGGTGACTTGCTAGAGCTTTATAGGATCACAAATGGCACAGATAGGAGTAGTGTAATCACTCAAGTCAAGTATAATGTTCTCCTAGGGGGTTGTCTAAGGGGTTATTCCATTAATGGAGAATGCCTGTGCATAACTTTGTTTACTGTGGGGAGGCTGATGCATGGGAGCCATCAGAGTCAGATTTAATATCACTGGCAAATATAATGAAATTTGCTGTTTTGCGGCGGCAGCACATTGCAGTAAATAATCAAAAAAAGCTGTAAATTACAGCCAAAAGTGTAATTTTGAAAAATAATTCAATAAGTAGTTCAAAAAAACTTTTAAAAAGCCATTTCATGGTCCTTGATATATTGAGGTCAGGGTCCAGTGCCATGGAGTGCAAGATGACTGGGGTCCCTTCAGCGCTGAAGCCTCCTTCTGTTTTCACTGCCGTTCTAATACGTTGTCATCTTCTGCTAGCTCCATCATTTTAGTCTTGGTTGGAACACTGTTTGTCTGGAACGTCTCTCTTGACCTTACCGCCATGGTAACTCTACCAGGAGATAAGCACCAGGTGGAAAAACTCCAGAAGGCATCATTCTGGGGATCTCAGGAACTCACAATATTTCCACCACGACAAGCTAACAACTTTCAAAAGACAAGCATTAGTTAGGAAATGTTTGAAGGGATATGGACCAAAGGTGGGTAAATTGGACTGGTTTGGATGGCATGAACCAATATGTTTCTACTCTGTTTGCCTCTATGACTCCATGTTGTCTCTTGCATTTGTCCACAGGCACACAGACTGTCTTCACAGTACAGAAATATCTACGAATCCCTTAGTGATTATAGAGCAGGTGAAGCTAGCCTGCTATTTCAGTTCCAGTTCAAGGTCAAGTTCAATTGTCATTCAACCATACATGAATATTCATGAAAACAGTCGAATAAAACAGAGTTACTCCAGTGTTGAGGTGCAGAACACAGTATCAACGTCACACATATCACAAGACACATATAGGTCACATGAGATGGCAGTAAATACAGTCATACACACAAAAGGAATAGTCCAAGTCCCTGAATCCATGAATGTTGTATCTGTCTGCAGTCAAGCACAATACATCTTGTCATCTGCTGAGTGAACACCGGAGGGCAGCACTCTGCTGGAGTGCAGCGGATCTGTGTCTCCCCACAGGCAGCTGCTAATGGTGACACTGTGGCTTGAGGCCTTGTCCTCACCATGATGGAGGCCACGTAGCACTCCTGCCATCCGCCAGCAACTCAACGATCCCGAATTGCAGCATTCCACACCACTGATGTCTGACAGGGTCTTGCATTCACAAGAAAAGCGACTAAGATGATCGCTCGCTGTTAGGCTGCACACCTCTGATGCACCGATCCTGATTCTCTGAAGCAGGCAACAGCACAGTCCACACCAAGTCTAGCTTCTTCACCAGTGAACAACTTGCTGAGAGCTATACCCTCAGTACTTTAAGTTCTTAATGTGCAGCAGGGTCTTTTGATCATAATCAATATGTTAAAAAAAAGGCAATAACTCCTTTGATTAGCCCCTTAGAACCCGGTGCGTCTGAACCTACTGCCATGTTACCAGTTTGTGCCAGGATCTATTTCACACCAATGATGATGCCTGTATTTGTGTCACTGCAGGTGTCTGCCCCTCAAACACAATGTCTGCAGCTGAGAAAAGAGGCCAGAGCTATGTAACTGAGATAAGCCTGTGTACATTGGGATAGGTATTTAGGGGAAAGAAGATTAGGAAGGGTAATTGAGTAACACTGTAATGACACAGGCATTTTGGCCAATGAATCCACACAATCAAGCACCCTTTTACACTCATCAAGTCAAATCGAGTTTATTGTCATGAGGTACATCATCATTATTATGCACCACATTATCTGACAGGCCATCATGGTCTATGACCATGATTGTTCTTGGCAAATTTTCCTACAGAAGTGGTTTTGCCATTGCCTTTTTCTGGGCAGTGTCTTTACAAGACGGATGACCCCGGCCGTTATCAATACTCCTCAGAGATTGTCTGCCTGGCACCAGTGGTTGTATAACCAGGACTTATAATATAGTAATAGTAGTAGTCATACTTTATTGATCCCGGGGGAAATTGGTTTTCGTTACAGTTGCACCATAAATAATAAATAGTAATAGAAATAGTAATAGTAATATTACTATTAGTAAATAGTAATAGTCATAGAAATAATAAATAGTAATAGAAAATTAGTAATAAATAGTTAAATAGTAATATGTAAATTATGCCAGTAAATTATGAAATAAGTCCAGGACCAGGGTGTCTGACCCTCCAAGGGAGGAGTTGTAAAGTTTGATGGCCACAGGCAGGAATGACTTCCTATGACGCTCTGTGCTGCATCTCGGTGGAATGAGTCTCTGGCTGAATGTACTCCTGTGCCCACCCAGTACATTATGTAGTGGATGGGAGACATTGACCAAGATGGCGTGCAACTTAGATAGCATCCTCTTTTCAGACACCACCGTCAGAGAGTCCAGTTCCATCCCCACAACATCACTGGCCTTACGAATGAGTTTGTTGATTCTGTTGGTGTCTGCTACTCTCAGCCTGCTGCCCCAGCACACAACAGCAAACATGATCACACTGGCCACCACAGACTCGTAGAACATCCTCAGCATCGTCCGGCAGATGTTAAAGGACCTCAGTCTCCTCAGGAAATAGAGATGGCTCTGACCCTTCTTGTAGACAGCCTCAGTGTTCTTTGACCAGTCCAGTTTATTGTCAATTCGTATTCCCAGGTATTTGCAATCCTCCACCATGTCCACACTGACCCCCTGGATGGAAACAGGGGTCACCAGTACCTTAGTTCTCCTTAGGTCTACCACCAGCTCCTTAGTCTTTTTCACATTAAGCTGCAGATAATTCTGCTCACACCATGTGACAAAGTTTCCTACCGTAGCCCTGTACTCAGCCTCATCTCTCTTGCTGATGCATCCAACTATGGCAGAGTCATCCGAAAACTTCTGAAGATGACAAGACTCTGTGCAGTAGTTGAAGTCCGAGGTGTAAATGGTAAAGAGAAAGGGAGATAAGACAGTCCCCTGTGGAGCCCCAGTGCTGCTGATCACTCTGTCGGACACACAGTGTTGCAAGCACACGTACTGTGGACTGCCAGGTAATCAAGAATCCATGATACCAGGGAAGCATCCACCTGCATCGCTGTCAGCTTCTCCCCCAGTTGAACGCACTGGAGAAGTCAAAAAACATGACCCTCACAGTGCTCGCTGGCTTGTCCAGGTGGGCGTAGACACGGTTTAGCAGGTAGACGATGGCATCCTCAACTCCTAGTCGGGGCTGGTAGGTGAACTGGAGGGGATCTAAGTGTGGCCTGACCATAGGCCAGAGCAGCTCCAGAACAAGTCTCTTCAGGGTCTTCATGATGTGGGAGCTCAATGCCACCGGTCTGTAGTCATTGAGGCCGCTGGGGCGTGGCGTCTTCGGCACAGGGACGAGGCAGGACATCTTCCACAGTACAGGAACCCTCTGGAGATTCAGGCTCAGGTTGAGTACATGGCGAAGTACTCCACATAGCTGAGGGGCACAGGCTTTGAGCACCCTGGTACTGACACCATCCAGTCCTGCAGCCTTGCTTGGGTTGAGACGTTTCAGCGGTCTTCTCACCTGTTCAGCCGTGAAGCCCACCGTGGTGGTTTCGTGTGGGGGAGGGGTATAGTCATGAGAGCAGGGTGAGGGACTGTGAGGAGGGGTAGGAGGGGAGAGTGGAATATGTGTTGGTTGGGGGCCAACAACAGATGGCTCATGTGGGGGATGCACCAACTACTCATATGACCATCCACCACCTGCTCCCATGGTTTCACGTGACCCTGATCGGGGGCTAAGCAGGTGCTACACCTTACCCAAGGGTGACTGCAGGCTAGCGAAGTGAAGGAGCACCTTACACCTCCTTTGGTAGAGACATATCTCCAGCCCGCCTCCCATCATGAGCTACAAGTACAGTGAAAGTCTTGTTTACAGCAGCTTCATAGAAGCGAACGCTCAGTGGCCACTTTATTAGGTACACCTGCACACCAGTTCATTAATGCAAATATCTAATCCACCAATCAATCATGCTGTAACAACTCAATACTTAAAAACATGCAGACATGATGCAGAAGTTCAGTGGTTGTTCAGACCAAACATCAGAATGGGGAATAAATGTGATCTAAGTGACTTTGACTGTGGAATGATTGTTGGTGCCGGATGTGGTGGTTTGAGTATCTCAGAAACTGCTGATCTCCTGGGTTTTCATGCATAATGGCACAAGTGTATGTTTGTGGTCCCCTACTGTTGTAGGAAGTTGGATGGGCTACAGCAGCAGAAGACTACGAACATACTCTCAGTAGTCACTCTATTACAGGAGATACAGGAGGTATACCCCAAGGAAGTGGGGAGGAGATTACTGAGCCTCTGGTGATGATCTTTGCATCATCAAGAGGGATGGGAGAAGTACCAGAGGACTGGAAGGTTGCAAATGTTGATCCCTTGTTCAAGAAAGGGAGTAGAGATAACCCAGGAAATTATAGACCAGTGACTCTTACTTCAGTGGTGAGCAAGTTGTTGGAGAAGATCCTGAGAGGCAGGATTTATGAGCATTTGGAGAGACGTAGTCTGATTAGGGATAGTCAGCACAGCTTTGTCAAGGGCAGGTCATGCCTTATGAACCTGATTGAATTTTTTGAGGATGTAACAAAATACACTGATGAAGGTGGAGCAGTGGATGTAGTGAAAATGGGTTTCAGTAAGGCATTTGATGAGGTTCCCCATGTGAGTTCCCCGTGCTGTGCACATGCGCCGGTCGTGCATGTAGCCTGTTACAGTTACTCCATCAAGATTCTTACTTTTTAAACTTTTTAACTTAGGTTATTTGTTGTATTTTTTTTCTCACGGTAACACGTTGAAGCTGCACCCTCTCTAACATGCTGGTGGAGAGAGTTTTATTTGTTTTTTTAGCACTGGAAATAGTTACATTCAGACACATCTCATTAGCGAGGCAGCAGTATGGTCGCATTGTTTATTCCAGGGACCAGCTGATTGCGCTTATGCCGGCCGGTTTAGCGAACAGAGTGGCAGACACCCCGGCTGAAATCTGGAGGAAAACACACAGAGGATGCACAGGGGGATCAAAAAGACGAGGGAAGAGGACCGGGTCAAGACAACAGAGGCTTATGGAGAAGAGAAGTTATAAGCCGTGTCTCCCCTCTCTCATTATGGGCAATGTGAGATGGCTGGGTAATAAAATGGATGAATTAACGGCGCTTGTCAGGAGTCAGAGAACAGTTCAGGAGTGCAGTGTTATGTGTTTTACTGAGACGTGGCTGCACGAGGACGTACCTGATCAAAGCGTTTCCATAGAGGGCTTCCAGCCCATTCGAGCTGACCGGAATTGCACTGAGAGCGGTAAGCGTAAAGGAGGGGGGCTTGCTGTTCTGGTAAACAACAGATGGTGCAATCCTGGTCATATTACGATCAAGGAACGTGTTTGTAGACCGGATATTGAACTTTTTGCTGTTGGACTCCGGCCAGATTATTTGCCAAGGGAAATCTCGCATGCAATTGTGGTTGTTGTGTACATCCCTCCCTCTGCCAACCCGACATCGGCGTGTAACATCATTTACACCGTCATAGGCAGATTACAAACCCAGCACCCGAGTGCCCTCATTACCATCTCGGGTGACTTCAACCATGTTACCATGGCTAGGACACTGCCCAACTTCACGCAGTATGTGAGCTGTAAAACCAGCGAGGAGAGGACTCTGGATTTGATGTACGCTAACGTTAAGGATGCCTACAGCTCCTCTCCTCTCCCCCCATTGGGAAGGTCAGATCACAACCTGGTGCATCTAAAACCCTGCTACGTGCCTCTGGTGAAGAGTAAACCTGCAACCTCGAGGACAGTGAGAAAATGGTCGAAGGAGGCTTATGAGGCGCTCCAGGGTTGTTTTGAGGTGACAGACTGGCAGGCACTCTGTGAGCCACATGGAGAGGATATTGATGGGCTCACAGAGTGCATCACTGATTACATCAACTTCTGTGTGGACTGCAATGTTCCGACAAGAACTGTCCTTTGCTGTTCAAATAACAAGCCATGGGTAACAAAGGACATTAAGGACATCCAGAACGCTAAAAAGAGGTCGTTTAGAGATGGAAATAGGGAGGAGTTGAGGGCAATACAGAGGGACCTGAAAGCCAGGATCAGGGAGGCTAAAGACAGGTACAGGAGGAAGCTTGAGTGGAAACTCCAGCAGAACAACATGAGAGAGGTCTGGAGGGGGATGAGGACCATCACTGGGTTCCGGCAAACTAGCAACAGAGGAGCTGAAGGCAATGTGGACAGGGCCAATGAACTTAACCTGTTCTTTAACAGATCTGACATTGTGTCCCCTGCCCATCCCCCACATGAGTCATCTGTTGTTGGCCCCCAACCAACACATAATCCACTCTCCCCTCCTACCCCTCTTCACCCTCCTCACAGTCCCCCACCCTGCTCTCATGACTATACCCCTTCCCCACACGAAACCACCATGGTGGGCTTCACAGCTGAACAGGTGAGAAGACAGCTGGAACATCTCAACCCAAACAAGGCTGCAGGACCGGATTGTGTCAGTACCAGGGTGCTCAAAGCCTGTGCCCCTCAGCTATGTGGAGTACATCGCCATGTCTTCAACCTGAGCCTGAGGCTCTGGAGGGTTCCTGTGCTGTGGAAGACATCCTGCCCCGTCCCTGTGCCGAAGATGCCGCGCCCCAGCGGCCTCAATGACTACAGACCGGTGGCATTGACCTCCCACATCATGAAGACCCTGGAGAGACTTGTTCTGGAGCTACTCCGGCCTATGGTCAGGCCACACTTAGATCCCCTCCAGTTCGTCTACCAGCCCCAACGAGGAATTGAGGATGCCATTGTCTACCTGCTGAACTGTGTCTACGCCCACCTGGACAAGCCAGCGAGCACTGTAAGGGTCATGTTTTTTGACTTCTCCAGTGCGTTCAACACCATCCGCCCTGCTCTGCTGGGGGAGAAGCTGACAGCGATGCAGGTGGATGCTTTCCTGGTATCATGGATTCTTGATTACCTGACTGGCGGACCACAGTACGTGTGCTTGCAACACTGTGTGTTCGACAGAGTGATCAGCAGCACTGGGGCTCCACAGGGGACTGTCTTGTCTCCCTTTCTCTTCACCATTTACACCTCGGACTTCAACTACTGCACAGAGTCTTGTCATCTTCAGAAGTTTTCTGATGACTCTGCCATAGTTGGATGCATCAGCAAGGGAGATGAGGCTGAGTACAGGGCTACGGTAGGAAACTTTGTCATATGGTGTGAGCAGAATTATCTGCAGCTTAATGTGAAAAAGACTAAGGAGCTGGCGGTAGACTTGAGGAGAGCTAAGGTACCGGTGACCCCTGTTTCCATCCAGGGGGTCAGTGTGGACGTGGTGAAGGATTACAAATACCTGGGGATACGAATTGACAATAAACTGGACTGGTCAAAGAATACTGAAGCTGTCTACAAGAAGGGTCAGAGCCGTTTCTATTTTCTGAGGAGACTAAGGTCCTTTAACATCTGTCGGATGATGCTGAGGATGTTCTACGAGTCTGTGGTGGCCAGTGCGATCATGTTTGCTGTTGTATGCTGGGGCAGCAGGCTGAGGGTAGCAGACACCAACAGAATCAACAAACTCATTCGTAAGGTCAATGATATTGTGGGGATGGAACTGGACTCTCTCACAGTGATGTCTGAAAAGAGGATGCTGTCCAAGTTGCATGCCATCTTGGACAATGTCTCCCATCCACTACATAATGTACTGGTTGGGCACAGGAGTACATTCCGCCAGAGACTCATTCCACCGAGATGCGATACAGAGCGCCATAGGAAGTCATTCCTGCCTGTGGCCATCAAACTTTACAACTCCTCCCTTGGAGGGTCAGACACCCTGAACCAATAGGCTGGTCCTGGACTTATTTCATAATTTACTGGCATAATTTACATATTACTATTTAACTATTTATGGTTTTATTACTACTTAATTATTTATGGTGCAACTGTAACGAAAACCAATTTCCCCCGGGATCAATAAAGTATGACTATGACTGTGACTATGCGGCTCATTCAGAAAGTAATGAGGCATAGGATCCAGGGAGACCTTGCTTTGTGAAACCAGAATTGGCTTGCCCACAGAAGGCAAAGGGTGATTGTGGATGGTTCATATTCTGCATGGAGGATGGTGGCCAGTAGTGTCCAGCAGGAATCTGTTCTGGGACCCCTCATCTTTGTGATTTTTATAAATGAGCTGGATGAGGAAGTAGAAGGGTGGGTTAGTAAGTCTGTAGATGACACAAAAGTCGGGGATGTTGTGGATAGTCTGGAGGGTTGTCAGAGGTTACAGCGGAACATCAATAGGATGCAGAACTGGGCTGAGAGTGGCGGATGGAGTTCAACCCAGATAAGTGTGAAGTGGTTCATTTCGGTGGGTCAAATTTGAAGACAGAATATAATATTAATGGTAAGACTCTCGGCAGTGTGGAGGACCAGGGAGATAGTGGGGTCCAAGTCCATGGGATGATCAAAGTTGCTGCACAGGTTAACAAGAAGGTGCCTTCGTCAACCATGGGATTGAGATCGAGAGCAATGAGGTAATGTTACAGCTATATAAGACCTTAGTTAGACACTACTTGGAATATTGTGTTCAGTTCTGGTCACCTCATTGCAGGAAGGATGTGGATACTATAGAGAGAGTGCAGAGGAGATTTACAAGAATGTTGCCTGGATTAGACAGTATGCCTTATGTGAATAGGTTTAGTGAACTTTGCCTTTTCTCCTTGGAGTGACGGAGGATGAGAGGGGACCTGATAGGGGTGTATAAGATGATGAGAGGCATTGATTGTGTGGATAGCCAGAGGCTTTTTCCCAGGGCTGAAATGGCTGACACGAGAGGGCATAGTTTCAAGGTGTTTGGAAGTAGGGGCAAGGGGGATGTCAGAGGCAAATTTTTCACACAGAGAGTGGTGAGTGCGTGGAATGGGCTGCTGGCAGCAGTGGTGAAGGCAGATATGATAAGGTCTTTTAAGAGACTCCTGGATAGGTACATGGAGCTTAGAAAAGTAGAGGGCTATTTGGTAGGGAAATTCTATGCAGCTTCTAGAATAGGTTATGTGGTCGGCGCAACATTGTGGGCTAAAGGACTTGAAATATGCCGTAGATTTCTATGTTTCTGTTTCATAATAGTCTCTAAAGCTTACAGAGAATGGTGTAAAAAGCAAAAAATACTTCCAGTGAGCAGTAGCTCTGTGGGCAAAAATGTTTTATACAATACATCTTGTCTTCTGCTAAAGCAAACACCAGAGGGCAGCACTGACTCCAGCACGCCTGTGGAGTGCACCAACTCTGACCCTTCACTCCTGTTTGCTGCTGGCCCTCTGAGGGCAAGGGTCAGAGTTGGTGCACTCCACAGGCGTGTCAGAGAGGTCAGAGAAAGATGACTAGAATGGCACAACAAGTCAAACCTTGAGATGGATGGGCTACAGCGGCAGAAGACCACGAACATACACTCACTGGCCACTTTATTACAGGAGGTATGTATTAAATACAGAACATAAATTACACAAATCAGTGAGGAAAAAGACTGTACATGATATTAGTGCAAAAACACAAGTAGGAACAAGTCCATAGTAGTGCAAGAGGTGGTCTGCAGTGTTTTGTTGCTGAGGTAGCATCTGGGTTGTGCAGATCAGTTCAAGAACCTGATGGTTATAGGAAAATATCTGTTTCTGAATCTGGCGGTGTGGGTCTTCGCTACTTCCTTTTCAGCACCTTCACATTTCTTGGATTGTTTTTGGAATTGGAATTGGTTTATTATTGTCACAGTACAGAGAATCACTGAAAATCTTGTCTTGCACACTGTTCATACACGTCAGATCATTACACAGTGCATTGACGTAGAACAAGGCAAAACAATATTAATGCAGAATAAAGTGTAAAAGCTACAGAGATAGTGCAGTGCAGGTAAATGATAAAGTGCAAGATCATAACAAGATAGATTGAGAATGCAAGTGTCCACCCTATTGTATAAAGAGTCTGACAGCTGTCTTTGGGACGTGGTGCATGCTTTCAGGTTTTTGTATTTTCTGCCCAGTGGGAGAGAGGAGATTAGAGAAAGTACAGAGTGGATGGGCACTTTACTGAGGCACAAGAAGTGTAGACTGAGCACTGTTCCCTCGAAGTTGCGCAGGTATGCTGCCGCACTGCAACTGAAATGCTCCCACGCACATAGCCTTTGTTGCTGCAGAGCTGGAATTTGCCTTTACATAATTATTTAATGTGCCTTGCAGTTTTCAGGCTGTGTAAAAATTTCTTGCTCAGAGCAATGGTTGGTCCACGCAGCTCGGAAAAAAATTAGAAGGAGCATTGAGCCTGAGGCTACGTCTACACTACGCCGGATAATTTTGAAAACGAAGCTTTTTCTCTTCATTTTGACCCTCTGTCCACACTAAAACGGCGTTTTCATCCCCTGAAAATGGAGATTTTCAGGAACGGTCTCCAGAGTGAATAAATCTGAAAACGCCTAATATCTGTTGCAGTGTGTACGGGGTAACCAGAGCTTTTTATAACTGCTGTCATGATGTGCCGGAACAGATGGCGGCAGCCCGGCATTTCATCATTTTCTTCTTCTTCTTATTATTATTATTATTATTATTATTATTACTACTACTTTATTGTCGCCAAACAATTGATACTAGGGCGTACAATCATCACAGCAATATTCAATTCTGCACTTCGCAGAACCTAACAATTTCAGAACAGACGGCAACGAGACTGAAGCCAGAAGAGTTAGAAATGTACTCATCAAATACTTTGACCCATAGGTATAGTCACTTTGCCCTGTTTTCTGTCCTTGCTTGTACGAAGGTGGTTTACCTATTTATGCAAGTACTTCTCTGACAATAGATGTGTAACAGCCTAATGTAACATTGTATGAAAATACAAGGTAACACTGATGCAGACATGTTTTATACAAGGAGCTTTATTAATGCAACAGTTAGTCAGTTTTTCAATGTTTGTTATTAGTCGGGTCATACTGTCTGTGAACTCCGTCAGTTGCCTCCATATGCTCCAGTATTTGTTTTTTTTTCAGTTTTAAGTCCTCCTGTGCAAGAGCCAAGAGCAATTCCTTTTAAGTTTTTCTGTGTAACTGGACAAACGCGCACTAAGTATACCGTTTCCTCTTCGCTAGTTTTCTGTGTGTCCTGCGCATGCCCAGTAGAGGAGATTCGCCCAAATATCCGTGTTAGTGTGGACAGAGATATTTTGAAAAACACTTAGTGTGTACGCCTGTTGTTTTTACTCGAAACCAGCATTTTCAAAATTATCCAGCGTAGTGTGGACGTAGCCTGAGTCCGTAGAGGGGAGGCTGGTTCCTGAGATGTGCTGAGCTGTGTCCACATCTCTCTGCAGGTTCCTCTAGAGTGGGAGAGGCCGAGAGGAAAACTGATAGAAGGTTATAAGGGTAGGTGAGGGATTTGTTTGTTCGTTATGTTTATTATGTGCTGTGTCATGTGATGTAGGCAATCATGGTCTTTCCATTACCATGAATGCTCTTGACAAACTTTCTTCAGAAGTGGTTTGCAATTGCCTTCTTCCAGACAGAGCCTTTACAAGAGAGGTGACCCCAGTTATGATCAATACTCTTCAGAGATTGTCCGCTTAGTGTCAGTGGTCACATAACCAGGACTTGTGATATGCACTGGCTGCTCATACGACCATCCACCACCTGCTCCCATGGCTTCATGTGATCCTGATCCGTTGAGGCAGTGGGGGACCTAAGCAGGTGCCACACCCTGCCCAAGGGTGACCTGCAGGCTATCGGAGACAAGAAGCACTTTACACCTCTTCGTTAGAGACATATCTCCACCTTGCCACTCACAGGGGAGAGGTTGTGTGTTGCTTGGATTTCCAACATCTGTGGATTTTCTCTTGGTTGTGACGGTTTTGTTTAGTTAATTTTAAATTGCTAGTTAGCTCAGCAATACATTGTAGGCCAAAGGGCCTGTTGTACTGCTCTGTGTTCATTTCTCCTGTATTGGTAGAACTTTGTGGGATTTTATGGGACTGAGAGAAAGTAAAATAAGATCAGTCTAAATTGTGCTTGATGGTCAACACAGCCACAATGGGCCGAATGGCCTGTTTCTATGTTCTATAGCTCTATAACTGTTAGCTAGTTATAGTTCCCTCATCAGTAAAAGTTCCCTCATCAGTGAATCCCCATCCTTGAACTGCAGGTTATTCTTACACCTGAATTAGATGTTTCGAAAGATTAGCTTTATTTATCATGTATATATTGAAACATTGAAGCCTACAGTGAAATGCATTACAGTATTTTGTGTCAGCGGCCAACACAGTCCCGAGATGCGCTTGGGGTAGCTCACAAATTCCAGCACCAACACAGTATGGCCACAACTCACTAACTCTAACCCATATGTCTTTGGACTGTGGGAGGAAACTGGAGCACCCGGAGGAAACCCAAGCGGTCACAGGAAGAACGTACGAACACCTTACAGACAGTGGTGGGAGTTGAACCTCAATCTTCTGATCAATCACTGGTGCTGCAAAATGTTGTGCTAACGTGCCGTTCTAGAAAGAAGGCACTGCTGAGAGTCATGCAGGTGGGTGCACAGCGTTAGATTTACACTTCAAAGCCCATGCTCTTTGCATCTCCTGCCCTGCAGCAAAAAAAATTTCAATTGTCCATTACCAGCGTCTGAGCTGTGGGTCCAATATTTTAAATTGGTGCTTTTTTAGTTACTGCATTGCAACCCTGAGCATGAATTTGACTTACTCAATGAACTGCTGTTACTTACTTTTGTCCTCTCTCTAATCCTTCTGGTAAGTAAACTTCCTGTCTTTGTCCACAGTGATGAATTTGCCTTATTCACTGCCTTACACAAATTTGAGTGCTGTGCATAAAAAAGTTCAAAGTAAATTTATTATCAAAGTACATTCATATTACCATATACAACCCTGAGATTCATTTTCTTGTGGACATTTACAGTAAATCCAATAACAATAATAAAGTCAGTGGAAGTCCACAGCAACCAGGCATGCAACCTGTGTGCAATCGACAACAAACTATTAAGTCAAGTCAAGTCACCTTTTATTCCCATTTCGACTATAACTGCTGGTACAGTACACAGTAAAAACGAGACAACATTTTTCAGGACCATGGTGCTACATGGACAATACAAAAACTACACTGAACTACGTAAAACAACACAAAACTACACTAGACTACAGACCTACCCAGGACTGCATAAAGTGCACAAAACAGTGCAGGCATTACAATAAATAATAAACAAGACAATAGGCACAGTAGAGGGCAGCAGGTTGGTGTCAGTCCAGGCTCTGGGTATTGAGGAGTCTGATGGCCTAGGGGGAGAAACTATTACATAGTCTGGTCGTGAGAGCCCGAATGCTTCGGTGCCTTTTGCCAGATGGCAGGAGGGAGAAGAGTTTGTATGAGGGGTGTGTGGGGGCCTTCATATATATGTAAAAAGAAAGAAATAATGATAAAAATATTAAATAAATAAATAAGCAATAAATATCAAGAACATGAGATGAAGAGTCCTCAAAAGTGAATCCATAGGTTGTGGGAAGAAGCCCATGATGGGGAGAGTGAAGTTAAAAGCCTGATGGTTGAAGAGTAATAACTGTTCCTGAACCTGGTGGTGTGGGTCCTGATGCTCCTCTAACTTGTTCCTGATAGCAGAAGCAAGAAGAGATTATAACCTGGGTGATGGGTGCTGATTTGGATGGTGGGGTGCATAAACCAACTGTTTCCAAGCCTGACTCACAAATCACCCTGTGTTTGCTGAAGTTCCCTGGTCAGGTAATATATCAGTGCTGAGTGTTAACTCTATTCCCTAGGAGCCCATAAGACCATATAATACCGAAGAGCAGAATAAGGCCATTTGGCCAATTGAGTCTGCTCCGCCATTCTATCAGTGCTGATTTATTATCCCTCTCGACCCATTCTCCCCATAACCTTTGACACCCTCACTAATCAAGTACTTGTCAGCCTCTGCTCTAAATACACCCAATGACTTGTCCTCCGTGGCACTGAATTCCACAGATTCACCACCCTCTAGCTTAAGAAATCCCTCCTTATTTCTCCATTAAAGTGGCATCCTTGTATTCTGAGGCTGTGTCATCTGGTCCTAGACCTCCCCACTATAGGAAACATCCACTCAATCTAGGCCTTTGAATATTCGATAGGATTAAATGAGATCTCCCCTTATTCTTTTAATCATCTGAGGGGCTAATAGCCATCAAATGCTCCTCATCCCAGATTCATTCTTGTGAATCTCCCCTGGAACTTCTCCAATGCCACACATCTTTTCTTAAATAAGGGAGCCAAAACTGCTCACAATATTCCAAATGCGGTCTGACTAACACCTTATAAAACCTCAGCATTGCATCCTTGCTTTTATAGATGACCTGACTTGGTCCAACCAAGCAGAGTTCACTGCCTAGAAGGCCCACCAGCGCCTTTACTTCCTGAGAAAACTAAAGAGATTTGGTCTGTCCCCTAAAACCCTCACTAATTTTTATAGATGCACCGTAGAAAGCATTCTTCTAGGGTGCATCACAACCTGGTATGGAAGCTGTCCTGTCCAAGACCGGAAGAAGCTGCAGAAGATCGTGAACATGGCGCAGCACATCACACAAACCAATCTTCCATCCGTGGACTCACTTTACACTGCACACTGTCGGAGCAGTGCTGCCAGGATAATCAAGGTCACGACCCGCCCAGCCAACACACTTTTCGTCCCTCTTCCCTCCGGGAGAAGGCTCAGGAGCTTGAAGACTCGTACGGTCAGATTTGGAAATAGCTCCTTTCCAACTGTGATAAGGCTGCTGAACGGATCCTGACCCGGATCTGGGCCATACCCTCCAAATATCCGGATCTGCCTCTCGGTTTTTTTGCACTACCTTATTTTCCATTTTTCTATTTTCTATTTATGATTTATAATTTAAATTCTTAATATTTACTATCGATTTGTAATCCAGGGAGCAGGAAGCGCAGAATCAAATATCGCTGTGATGATTATACTTTCTAGTATCAATTGTTCGGAAACCAATAAACTATAAAAGTATAAAGTATATTCTAGTCTTCTCAAAATGAATGCGAACATTGCATTTGCCTTCCTTACCACCAACTCAATCGCCAAGTTACCCTTTAGGCATGAGGACTCCCAAGTCCCTTTGCACTTCTGTTTTCTGAATTTTTCTCCCCGCCCAGCAAACGTCCCTGTCTTGCAGTATTTCATTTTGGCTTCTTTCACAATGCTTATTTTAAAACCTTCATTCGTGGCAATGATACTTCCAGCTCTCTTGGCAACAATGTTCCAAAAATTCCTTCTTAAACTTTTATAGTTCTCTATTCTATCAGTCCACTTGGCTCTTGGTTACTGTCTTGAGATTTTCTATGTCTGCATTATCCGAATACTGATATTGTATTTCAGTGCCTTTGGAAATTAGACTACATTAAAGGCACTTTTTTAGTGCCTTTCAGTCACCTACTCGTGACAAAAAAAAAGCTGGTAACTCAGGCAGATTACAGAAGCATCAGTCCCCATAGTATAATACAGTAAGACCATAAGAACATAAAATTAGGAGCAGAATTCAGGCACCGGTCCATCAAGCCTGCTCTGCCATTTCATTATGGCTGATCCCCCTCAGGTCCAATCTCCTGCCTTCTCCTCCTATCCTTTCATGCCCTGACTAGTCAAGAATAAGAACCTACCAACCTCAGCCTTAAATGTACCCAATGGCTTGGCCTCCACAGCCGCCTATAGCAATGAATTCCACAGATTCACCAATCTCCGGCTAAAGAAATTCCTCCTTATATCTGTTCTAAATGCACATCCCCCTAATCCAGGTTTCCCAACCTTTTTCCATGCCATTGCCCAATACCATTAATCAAGGCGTCTGTGGACCCTAGGTTGGGAACCACAGCTCTACTCTGAGACAGTGCCCTCTGGTCCTAGACTCCCCCACCATAGGAAACTGTATCTAGGCCTTTCAACATTCAACAGGAATTCTGCAGATGCTGGAAATTCAAGCAACACACATCAAAGTTGCTGGTGAACGCAGCAGGCCAAGCAGCATCTGTAGGAAGAGGTACAGTCGACATTTCAGTTAGTCCTGACGAAGGGTCTCAGCCTGAAACGTCCACTGCACCTCTTCCTACAGATGCTGCCTGGCCTGCTGCGTTCACCAGCAACTTTAATGTATGTTGCTTTCAACATTCGATAGGTTTCAATAAGCTCCCCCCTCATTCTTCTGAATTCCACTGAGTACAGGCCCAGAGCCATCAATCTGTCCTCATTCATTCCATGATTCATTCTTGCGAACCTCCTCTGAACCCTCTCCAATATCAGCAAACCCGTTCTTAGATAAGGGGCCCAAATCTGCTCCCAATGCTCCAAGACAGGTCTTACCAGTGCCTTATAAATTCTCAGCATTACACCCTTGCCTTTACATTCTAGTCCTCTCAAAATGAATGCGAACATTGTATTTGCCTTCCTTACCACAGACTCAACCTGAAAATTAAGGCTGTATGGCACACAGCCTTTTTGTAACATTAAATCTGCTTTTAATATCCCCCTGTAGTGTTAAATATTTGTCATGCTGGCTTTCATCAATAGTAATAGTAATAAATAAGTCAGTACATAAATAATCCTGAGAACATGAGTTGTAGCATTAGTGGTGGATATATGGAATGCTCTGCCCCAGAAGGCTCTGGAGGCCAAGTCTCTGGATGTTTTCAAGAAAGAGATGGATAGAGCTCTTAAAGATAGCAGAATCAAAGGTCATAGGGATAAGGCAGGAACGGGATACTGATTGTGGATAATCAACCATGTTCACAGTGAATGGCGGTGCTGGCTCGAAGGGCCGAATGGCCTACTCCTGCATCTATTGTCTATTGTCTATTGACCCCCACCATCCAGGACATGCTCTCTTCACATTTACTACCATGAGAGAGGAGCTGCAGGATCCGGAAGAACCACACTCGATGATTCAAGAACATCTTCCCCTCCATTATCAGATTTGTTAATGGTGCATGAATTCATAAAGCCAGCTCATTACTTATCTGATGTTCTGTGCCTGTAATGCTGCTGCAAGTAATTTTTTACTGCACCTATTCAGATGTGGACTTCTGCAGATGGCAATAAACTTGACCTTCACTTTTTCTGCACTATTTAAGAAAAAATTATAGTAATTTTCTGCCCTTATACTGTACTGCTACCAGGAAACAACAAATTTCACGTCACATAAATCAGTGATAATAAGATCCTGTTTCTGAAGTGGCTACCCTCACATTTTCTACATTAGGCTATATCCACCAGCTGTTGGCCTACTAGCTCATCACTGCCTTTTTGTAACCTCACCAACACACCTAACTTCGTATGATCAAAAACATGGCTACAGTTAGCAGAGTCAATTCTAATATGTGTTCAGTGGATGCTTTATTAGGTACATGAGTGGAACCCAGTGTGGTTTTCTGCTGCTGTAGCCCATCCTCTTCAAGGTTTGACATATTATGCATTCAGAGGTGTTCTTCTGCACACCACTGTTGTAACATGTGATTATTTGAGTTACTGTCACCTTTGTGTTAGCAGTAACCAGTCTAGCTATTCTCCCCTGACCTCTTTCGTTAACAAGGCGTTTTCACTTACAGAACTGCTGATCACTGGATACGTTTTTGTTACAGCACCATTCTCTGTAAACTCTAGAAACTGTTGTGTGTGAAAATCCCAGGAGATCAGTGTATACTGAAATAGTCAACCCACCCCATCTGGCACCAACAACCATTCCATGGTCAAAGTCACTTAGATCACATTTCCTCCCCACTCTGAGGCTTGGTCTGAACAACGACTGAACCTCTTGACCATGTCTGCATGCTCTTATGCATTGAGTTGCTGCTACATGATTGGCTGATTAGATATTTCCATTAATGAGCAGGTGCACAGGTGTATCTAATAAAGTGGCCACTGGGTGTGGATCATAAATTGTTGATAATAGCGGAACCCACTCTTAGGCTAAAAGGAGATTCACTGATCCCGACTGTTTTCTTTTAGCTACGCCCCCATGAGGGCCTCTGTTGGTCAGAGTCGACCCTGGATATTGCATCCTAGCTGTCTAGATACGCAAGCCTGGGCAGTATGATATGGAGAGCAAGTTGTTGCCTATATAGCAAGCTCCCCCTCTCCACGTATCTGATGAACCCAAAGGAACAGCAGACACCGATTCAGTTTGGTACCAGCAGCGTCGCAGGAGTTGCCAGTCAGCATTGAACTCGACGTAGGACTGCCTTAGTGACTCCAACTCTGGACTTTTCCCACAGGGTTTACTCCCGAAGTCTTCCCCATGAGTGGGTATAGCCTCAAGGCAGCGGATGTTTGAGATCAGAGTTTTCCTTCTCCTAGATGAGCTGCCAAACCACAGCTGATGAGCCCCATCTGGACGAAGTGACTGGTTTTAGAAGCCAGTAACCCGTCTTTGCCCCTTTTCCTGTCAGTAGAAACAATTCTGCCGGGCTTAGTAGCTAAGCCACACATGAAGGCCAGGAGCTGGGCTTGATTGTCAGAGGCTATTTGAGGCGAACACCGTAGGGAGCATTTAAAAGGTAGTGGGAGCTTATCCCCATTACCACCCCCAGCTATAACAACCTTAAAGAAAATTATCTCCCATAATTCCATATGATGCCCTATAACTTTCAGCCACACACCTCTCCCCAGATGGTTCCATCCTCATCTCCTTCACTTATCAGAGTCTATCACTGGAGGCCATTTGTGTTTCTGCTTATCTCCCTCCAGCAGCTGTCTCCAGCATTCACTCTCTCTCCCTCCCTCATTTTATTTTGCTCCCTGTCACTGTCTCCCAGCACCACCCCCCACTCACTTCCTCTAATGACCTTACACTACTCCTCAGGCCACCAGTCACCTCAGAGTCCTTTCTCACCACTCTGCCTCTCCTCGGTATACCAGCCAACTCCCCTCCCCACTCTCAATCCCGATCCACGGTCGTCAACAATTCAAGCTGCGCTGAGCTTTATTTCTCACACGCACATCGAAACATTCAGTGTAATGAGTCATTCGCATCAAATCAAATCAGAAATGATTGTTCTGGGTTGCCAGCAAATGTCACCACACCTCTGGCACCAGTGTAGCATGCCCACAACTTACTAACCCTAACCCGTATGGTTTTGGACTGCGGGAGGAAACTGGAGCACCCGGAGGAGACCCATGCGGTCACGGGGAGAACATACAAACTCCTTACAGACAGCATCAGGAATTGAGCCCCGATCTTATGGCTGGCTGCTGTAAAGTGTAGCACCAACCTCTACACTACTGTGCAACCCAATTCCTTTCCCCACATGGATGCTGCTCGACACATAGAGTTCCTCCATCAGATTACTTGCAGCCCAAAGTTTTCTCTTTGCTTCTGACAGTGGCTAGTAGATATTTTTATTAAATCTAAATGAAAAATCTTACTTCAGTGGCTGGTAAGTTGATGGAGAAGATCCTGAGAGGCAGGATTTATGAACATTTGGAGAGGCACAATATGATTAGGAATAGTCAGCACGGCTTTGTCATAGGCAGGTCGTGCCTTATGAGCCTGATTGAATTTTTTGCAGATGTGACTAAGCACATTGATGAAGGTAGAGCAGTAAATATAGTGCATATGGATTTCAGCAAAGGATTTGATAAGGTACCCCATGCAAGGCATATTGAGAAAGTAAGGAGGCATGGGATCCAAGGGGACATTGCTTTGTGGATCCAGATCTGGCTTGCCCACAGAAAGTAAAGAGTGGTTGTAGACGGGTCATGTTCTTGAGGAAGGTCAGTGACCAGTGCTGCATCTCTGGGATCTGTTCTGGGACCCCAAATCTTCGTGATTTTTATAAATGACCTGGATGAGGAAGTGCAGGGATGGGTTAGTAAAACTGTTGATGACACAAAGGTTGGGTGTGTTGTGGATAGTGTGGAGGGCTGTCAGAGGTTACAATGGAACATTGATAGGATGCAAGACTGGGCTGAGAAGTGGCAGATGGAGTTCAACCCAGATAAGTGTGAGGTGGTTTATTTTGGTAGGTCAAATATGATAGCAAATATAGCTTTAATGGTAAGTCTCTTGGCAGTGTGGAGGATTAGAGGGATCTTGGGGTCCGAATCCATAGGACACTCAAGCTGCTGCACAGGTTGACTCTGTGGTTAAGAAAGCATACGGTGCATTGGCCTTCATCAATTGCGGGATTGAGTTTAAGAACCGAGAAGTACTGTTCCAGCTATTTAGGACCCTGGTCAGACCCCACTTGGAGGACTGTGCTCAATTCTGGTTGCCTCACTACAGGAAGGATGTGGAAACCATAGAAAGGGTGCAGAGGAGATTTACAAGGATGTTGCCTGGATTGGGGAGCATGCCTTATGAGAATAGGTTGAGTAAACTCAGCCTTTTCTCTTTGGAGCAATGGAGGATAAGAGGTGACCTGATGGAGGTGTACAAGAATGATGAGAGGCATTGGTCATGTGGATAGTCAAAGGCTTTTTCCCAGGACTGAAATGGCTAGTGCAAGAGGGCATAGTTTTAAGGTGCTTGGAAGTAGGTACAGAGGAGATTCAGGAGTAAGTTTTTTACACAGAGAGTGGTGATTGCGTGGAATGGGCTGCTGGCATCATTGGTGGAGACGGAAATGATAGGGTCTTTTAAGAGACTCCTGGATAGGTACATGGAGTTTAGAAAAATAAAGGGCTATGGGTAAGCCTAGGTAATTTCTAAGGTAAGGACATGTACGACGCAGCTTTGGGGGCCGAAGGGGTTGTATTGTGCTGTAGGTTTTCTATGTTTCTATGAAAGAGTAGGGATGTAATGTTGAGGCTTTATAAAGCACTGAGAAAGCCTCGCTTAGAATATTGTGAACAGTTTTTGGCCCCTTATCTAAAAAAAGATGTGCTGAGTCTAGAGACGGTTCAAAGGAGATTCACAAAAATGATTTCAGGATTTTACGGCCTATCATATGAAGAGCGGTTAATGGTTTTGGGCCTGTATTCACTGGAGTTCAGAGAATGAGGGGTGACCTCATTGAAACCTATCGAATGGTGAAAGGTCTCAGTAGATTGGATGTGGGGGGTATGTTTCCCATGATGAGAGAATCTCGGACCAGAGGACCCAGACTCAGAATAGAGAGATATCCATTTAGAATGGAGATGAAGAGGAATTTCTATAGTCGGAGAGTGATGAATCTGTGTAATCTATTGCCACAAATTGCTGTGGAGGACAAGTCTTTACATATATTTAAGGCAGGGTTTTATAGGTTCTTGATCAGTCGGGTCATGAAGGGATATGGGGAAGGCAGGAGATTGGGGCTGAGAGGGATAATTGGATCAGTCATGACAAAATGGTGGAGAAAACGACGGGCCAAATGGCCTAATTCTGCTCCTTTACCTTATGGTCTGAGGAGTTAAGAAACATGCTTGGATTTACATGCTTAATATTAGAGAAAGGCATTGTCAGAAATGTGAAAGCATCAATAAATAATAAAGGTTCATGAATAATGCATCAACCATTTGGAGGCATTAATTAAATATAAAGGCATGGGCTAAGTTTGTTTTTGTTTTCCTGACAATTGTGATTAATGGTTAGAAACAAGGTGTGGTGTAGTTATGAGAGTAGCCTGACCTAAGATTTGTGGACTGGGTCTGATTTCAAGTGCCATGCTTTTTTGATCTGTATCATTCCACAGCCCCTGTTCTTTCTTTCCTGCACTTCAGCAGAGTACAGTTCACACACACACACACACACACACACACACACACACACACACACACACGCACACACACATACATACACAAACACACACACACACGCATACACACACGCACACACACACACGCACACACACATACATATACACACACACACACACATACATATACACGCGCGCGCGCGCACACACACACACGCACACACACACGCACACACACACACGATGAGTAAATCTTCTTCAGTAATCAAACTGGCCTTGTATTCACTTGGAATCAAGTGGCAAAGGAGGTTGAAACTGTAGCAGGTGACTGCTTAGCATGTTCGCAATCTGTTTTCAACAAGGTGCTATCGACACAGCTTGCTTAACGTGTGTGTTATAATCCTTCTTTAAGAGGAATGAAGGTATTTTAGCTTCCATAGTGTATTTGCAGAATCAGGTCTCTTATGAGAGATTTAGATCATGTGAACTTTGTTGTGTTACAGCAAAAGTACTGTGCGGAGACATAAAATCACCATAACTTACAATAATAGATAAATAGTGTAAAATAGGAACAATATAGTGATGTTCACGGACTAATCAGAAATCTTATGGTGGATGGGAAGAAGCTGTTCCTGAATTATTGAGTTTGGGTCTTCAGGCTCCTGTGCCTCATCTCTGAAAAGAGGGGCGTTCTGGGTGGTGAGGGTTCTTGGTGACGGATGTCACATTCTTGAGGAACCACCTCTTGTAGATGTCCTTGGTGATGGGGAGTCCTGTTGCCATGATGAAGCTGGCGGAGCCTGCAACACCTGAAGCTTGCGTAATGCAGTCCCCATTCCAGGTGGTGAGATAACCAGTCAGTGTGTTCTCCGCCATACGTCTTCACGGTTCGTTCAGAGGGGAAGAAGCTATTCATAAAACATTGACTGTGTGTCTTCAGGCTACTGTACCTTCTCATCGATGATTGTAATGAGAAGGGGGCATGTCCTGGGCAGGGTGAGGGTCCTTAGTGGTGGATGCCCCCCTGCTTGAGGAACCATCTCCTGAAGCTGTCATCGATGGTGGGGAGAGTTGTGCCCGTGATGGAGCTCGTTGAGTCTAGAACACTCTACATCTTGGTGCGATCTCATACATAACAGCCACCATGCCAGGCTGTGACACAACCAGTCCAAGTGCTCTCTGCTGTAGTTCTATTGAAATATCCAAGAGTCTTTGATGCCTTATTAAATTTTCTCAAACTCCTTACAAGTTAAAACCACTGGTGTGCCTTCTTCATGATAATGTTGGGCCCCAGACGGATCTCCAATATGTTGACACCCAGGAACTTGAAACTGCTCGCTCTTTCCACTGCTGATCCCTCAATGAGGACTGGTGGGTGTTCCTTTGACTTCCCCTTCATGACATCTACCACCAGTTCCTTGGTCTTGCTAACACTGAGTGCAGGAGTGTTGTTGCAACACCACTCAACCAGCCAATCTACCTCCCTCCTCTACGTCTCCTCATTGCCATCCGAAACTCTGCCAACAACAGTTGTGTAATCAGTGACTGTATAGGTGGTGTCTGAGCTGTGCCTAACCACACTGTCATGTGTGTGAGAGAGTAGAGCAGTGGGGTAAGTACTCATCCTTGAGGTACACCCTTATGTTTTGCAATTAATTCATAAGCTGATTGACCCAGCCAGGAGGATACTCCAGAAGCTAAAAGATTTCAGCTTCCAGAAGGAAAAGGCCTTCCAGAAGAAAAGATTTGTGTGGCCTCATGTTTAATTTGATCACATTTCAAGATTCAAGAATCAAGATAGTTAAATGTCATTTCCAGTACACAAGTGTAAAGGAGAACTAAATAATTGTTACTCTGGATCTGATGTAGCATAAAAAAACCCACAATAATAGTAGTAAAAAACACAACAAATATAAATTCATAAGGTAGCTTATCTACTTAGGTTGACTGTATGTCCATAAAGTGATGCTAGGCACGGGAGTCTCTCTACATAAGGTGACTGACAGGAAATGATAAAGTAGTGGTAGCTGGGGGTGTGGAGGGGTGGGTTAGTTGGTGGAGGTGTTGAACAGCCTTATTGCTTGGGGAAAGTAACTGTCTTTGAGTCTGGTGGTCCTGATGTGAATGCTGCCTAGCCTTCTCCCTGATGGAAGTGGAACAAATAGTCCAAGAGCAGGGTGGGTGGGATCCGTCACAACGTTACTGGCTTTTTCCAGCACCGTCCTGGATATCTGTCCTTGATGGTGCATATCCGATATCCGGTGCTGGTGATACACGGGCAGTTTTGATGTCCCTTTGTAGAGTCTTCCTGTTTGCTCTATCATTGAAGATGAGAGCAGAATGTAGAGGGATGCCAACTCCAATCCATTAAATACATATATATATATATATATATAATTCATTGTAATTTATGGTATATTTTATGTATTGCATTGTACTGCTGCTGCTACACTACAAACTTCACAACATATATCAGTGATAATGTTGCCACTGTAGCATTGCTGTTAGTGGGAGATACATTTAATGTGAGCGGGAGAAAATGCAAAGGAGATGTGTAGGACAAGTTTTTTTACACAGTGAGTGGTGGTTTCCTGCAATGAGATGCCTTGGGTGGTGGTGGAGACAGATACCATTGAGATATTTAAGAGGCTCTTTGACTAGCATAGGGATATGCAGGAAATGGAGACAAATGGGCATTGTATTGGTAGAAGGGATTAGTTTAATTGGGCATTTGATTAATTCAATTGGTTCAGCATAACATTGTGAGCTGAAGGGCCTGTTTCTGTGCTGTACTCTTCGGTGTTCCATGTGCAGGAAGAGGTGATTAGAGAAATTAGGCACCATTAGTCTATCAGTAGCATAACAGTTTGCTTGGGGCGTGGGAGTTCAGAGTTCAATTCCAGTACCATCCATAAGGAGTTTGTATGATCTCCCTGTGACTTCTTTTTCTTTCGGTTTCTTTCGGGTGCTCCAATTTCCTCCCACAGTCCAAAGACATAGTGGATAGTAGGTAAATTGTAAACTCCCTTGTACTTAGACTAGGGTTAAATAGGTGGGTTACAGAGCAGCACAGGCTTGTTTGGACAGGAGGGTCTGTTTCACGTGGAATCTTTAAATAAATTAAAACAAAAATATAAAACTGATTCTGACTCGATCTACAGCAGCGATCTCCGGACTAGTACCGTCATTCATTCAACCTGCACTGCATAACTTTAACCTTTCACAAAAAGCTCATTTCTTGTTCTTTGTGTGGGACCAAAATCTGCTTCATGAAAAGCGTTTGAGAAAGGCCTTGATAGCACAATAAATTTATGACACCATTTTATTGGCAAACTGAGGCACTTGTCAATCAAATGCAGAATGCAGCCGAGTGGCTGAGATGATAAGATGTGCAGAGAATGAAAGGTATTGTCTACTTGTCTGAACAAACCAGGCTTTTATTGATAAGATGGCAATGGTCAAACATCTGCCAAAGAACAAAGCTTTGGCTCTTTCTGAATATCAACTGGAGAACGTGCAAAGTGCCGATAATGCGTACAAATACATGCCATTTGTCTCAACCTTTCATTCTGTCTGTCTTGGTCCAGCCTCATTTCTTACAAATCCACCAACCAGTCCTCGCCTTGTAAGGATGGCTGTATTAAACTGTGAATCAGGAACACCAGCTCCTGGGTAACATTCACAAAATGCTGGAGGAATTCAACAGGTCAGGCAGTATCTATGAGGGGAATAAACAGTCAACGTTTTGAACTGAGACCCTTCATCAGGACTGGAAAGGAAGGGGGAAGAAGGCAGAATAAGAAGGTAGGGGGAGGGGAAGCAGTACAAACTAACAGGAGACGTGAGTCCAGCTGAGGGGAAGGCAGGGAAGAAGTGAGAAGCTCAGAGACGATAAGTGGAAGAGCAACACACATAAAGTGCTGGAGGAACTGAGCAGATCAGGCAGCATCTACAGAAATGAATAAACAGTCAATGTTTCAGGCCATTAACCTTCAACAGGATGGTGGAAAGAGGTAAAGGGCTGAAAAAGAAGGAATCTGATAGGAAAGGAGATTGGACCATGAGGGAAAGAGATCTTCTCACTTCATCTCACTCCCTCAACCAATGAACTTCCCCTTCATCTGAGCTCACTCATCACCTTTTAGTTTGTATTCATTCCGCTCTTCACACCTTCATATTCTGGCTTCTTCCCTCTTCTTTTCATCTGATGAAGGGGCTTGGGCTAAAATATCAACGGTTCATTCATTTCCATGGATGCTGCCTAACCTGCTGAGTTCCTCCAGCATTTTGTGTGTGTTGCTCTGGATTTCCAGCACCTGCAGAATCTGCAGAATCTCTTGTGTTTACACCTGCTCCTGGTTTATATTTAGTATGTGTAGTTCAAGAGAGTTACAGGATCACACAATAAGATTATGTTTAACAATGATCCCCGAAAAGTTAAAATGTAAACTCAGTGACCAGTTTATTAGGCACCTTCTGTAACTAATAAAGGGCTACTGAGTGTATGTTTTTGATCTTCTGCTGCTGTAGCCCATCCACTTCAAGGATTGAAATGCGCATTCAGAGATGCTCTTCTGTACACCAAAGTTGTAACACACAGTTATTTGAGTTACTGTCATCTTTCTGTCAGCTTGAACCAGTATGGCCATTCTCCTCTGATCTCTATCACTTAGAAGGCATTTTCACCCACAGAACTGTCGCTCACTGAATGTTTTTTTTGCATTTTGCATCACCATTATTATCATCATTATGTGCCATGTGGTATGATGTGGGCAATCGTGATTATTCTTGAGTCTCTGGACATAACAGAAAATTGTGTGAAAAGGAAAATAGGATGGTGGGAGAATAGGGTGGTGGGGTGGAGATACATCTCTACCAAAGGAGATATAAGGTGCTCCTTCCCTCCACTAGCCTGCAGGTCACCCTTGGGAAAGGTGTAGCACCTGCTTCGTCCCTGATCATGGTCATGCAAAGCCACGGGAGCAGGTGGTGGATGGTCGTATGATCAGCTGGTGCATATCACAAGTCCTGGTTGGGGTCCTGACACCAGATAGACAATCTCTGAAGAGTATTGATAATGGCTGGAGTCACCCGTCTTGTAAAGACATTGCCCAGAAGGCAATGGCAAACCACTTCTGTAGAAAAATTTGCCGAGAGCAGTCATGGTCATGGATATAGAATACCACGATTGCCTGTGTCATACGACAGACATAATGATGACTATATATTAGAAAAGTTAGCACAGCTGACCAAAACTACTTTAGCAACTGATGGAGTCTATGGAGGGTGAGGAGGGGCACAGGGGTAACTTGGCCATGAGCAGAAAAATGTTGAGAACTACTGACTTAGATCACATTTCTTCCCCATGCTGATGTTTACTCTGAACAACTGAGCCTCTTCACCATGACTGAGTGCTTTTAGACATTGAGTTGCTGCTACATGATTGGCTGAATCATAGAAACATAGAAATCTACAGCACGTTACAGGCCTTTTGGCCCATAATGTTGTGCTGAACATGTTGTCTACTCTAGAAGCTGCCTAGAATTTCCCTACCTCACAGCCTGCTATTTTGCTAAGCTCCATGTACCTCTCTAAGAGTCTCTTAAAAGACCTTAGTGTACCCTAATGATCAGATATTTGCATTAATAAGCAGATGTACAGGTGTACCTAATAAAGTGACCACTGAATCAGACTCAGAATCTGGTTTAATATCACTGAAGTGTGTTGTGAAATTTGTTGTTTTGTGGCCACAGTACATTGTAATACGTAATCTTAAAACAAACTATAAATTACGACAAGAAAAGTGTAGATGCTGTGGCTGACAAGTACTTGGAAAGGAAGGCTGACAGTTTGTTTGATTTTACCTGTCTGCAGGTAAGGCCAGGTAGAGAGAGAAGTACAGCCTAGATTGGAAGTCCTTTCACTTACAAAGTTTGGTTATTATCACAGAATCGTAGAGGTTACAAAGGAGGCTACAGTGTCCACTTCATCCAAAAAGGGTTAAATATTTAGATTATAATGCATTCTGGTTAATTGGACCTTCAGTTAATTGGAGCAGCCACTTATTTAGGAGAACTCTTAAAGAACAAAAACTAATTGAAAAAGTAGCCAGGATTTCCTTCATTTGCTTGGGACACTATACCACTTAATTGGGACAGGTGACTGTTGCAAACAGTTTCTAACTATCGTTGGTTCCGTGCACTTGTGTGGTTGTTAGACACTACACCATGTTTAGAGCGAAAAGTTTTTAAATAGTGTTAGCTGCGTGTGTTTGAGTTCAAAAAACAGTGATAGTTTTGTCACTAATAGTTGGTGAGTAGTTAGCAGTAAGACAATTCAGAACTGCTTTGCTCACTGTGGTTTCAAGCATTCAGGCTTGGAGATGCCGTAAACGATCGGGAGTGAAAATTAAACTACTTCACTACTTCAACAAGTTAGGGACTATGAAGAACAAGAAGATATCAACAATCATCTTGAATGCTACAATCAAAATGAAAATTTTCAGGGACGCAATCATCAAAAAGATTCCATGAAGGTAGTCAATTATCTGCACTAGGAATCTGCATTGATTTTGTTAATTTACAATCAATCAAAACAACATGGTAAAGTACACTAGATGAATTCCTATGTTGATAACTATTATCAACATAATAGTTTGCAAGTTTTAAGTCAAAGTACATTTATTCTCAAAGTATGTATACAGAATACAACTCTGAGATTTGTCCTCCCACAGGCAGCCATGAAACAAAGAGACACCATGGAACCTGTTCAAGAAACATCAAATACGCAACAGGCGAAAAAAGAACAAAATGCGCAAACAACAAAAGGCATGCCGGCTTCACGTAGAATATCAAGACCCCTGCACTTCCATCTGACAGCAGCTGGTGAGAGGAAGAGGAAGACCAGTCAACTGCAGTCAGACGGCATCGAACACCCACCTGCTCTCCTCTCTCACTCTCGTTGACTTCAACTTTGCTTGACACCTCACTCGGAAGGAAGCAATGTTGATCATGGGCTTATTCCCCCTCTCCAGGCCCCCAGACCTCCAAATCTCCAGGCCACACACTCCACTCTAGACCTCACAAAACTCCTTCAGAGATAGAAAATTGGTCCAGAAACACACCACCACCAAGCTGTAAATCATAGGTTCCAATCGCACACAGCTTCGTGGCAGAATCATATTTGAAAGAAGTAAAATAAGTAGTTCCATGAACTGTCAGCTAGGCATCACTGTTGACCACATTGTCCACTGGTGCCATCTTGAAGACAATACAGTTGTGGTATTGGTAGTGTTCCAATTTGTTCTATATTTCATTTAAATACATAATTTGTTACTCAATTAAGTGATAGTTTATCTTTTTTATATCTTTTAAATTATTTTCATGAAACTTTGATGAATTGGGACAAAACTTTAGTTGGGCAAAAACGTATTGGTCCCAATGTGTCCCAGTTAACTGGAATCCACCATATAATCACCTGCCAGCTCTTGGTGCCTACCTCATATCTTTTAACGATGAATTGGACTTGGAATTGGTTTATTATTGATACGCAGGAAAGAGAGGTACAGTGAAAAAGCTATCTGACATGCCACCCATACAGCTCATTTCATTCCAGCAAGATAAAACAATAACAGAATGCAGAATAAAGTGTTACAGTTATAGAGAAAATACAGTGCAGGCAGACAATAATATGCAAGGTCATAACAAGGTAAATTCCATCTTATCCTACTACGAACCTGTTTAATAGCTTATAACAGTGGCATAGAAGCTGTCCTCAATCCCAGTGGTTTGCGGCTTCAGGCTTTTGTATCTTCTTCCCAAGGTCAATGGGGTCGGTGACTGTGCTGGCTGCTTAACCAAGGCAGCAAGAAGTACAGACAGAGTCTGTGGAGGGGAAGCTGGTTTCCTTGATGTGCTGAGCTGTCCACAACTCTCTGCATTTTCTTGCAGTCCCAGGAAGACCCATTGCCATACCAAGCCGTGATACATTCAAGAAGGATGCTTCCTATGGTGCATCGATAAAAATTCATAAGGATCATTGAAGACAGGCCGAAGTTCTTTAACTTCCTGGTGAAGTAGATACATTGGTGAGCCTTCTTGGTCATGGGCCAGGATGGAACTTGACCTCTCCATCTTCTCCACCTCAACACCGTCAATGTAGACAGGAGCATGTGCACCACCCTACTTCTTGACGTCAACGACCAGCTCTTGTGTTTTGCTAACTTGGAGGGAAAGGTTGTTGTCAAGCTCTCTATCTCCCTCTTGCAGCCCGGCACATTGCAATTTAAAATATGGTCCAACACAGTGACATAATCTGCAAATTTGCGGATGGGATTAGTGCAGAATCTGGCCAAGCAGCCACGGCTGTCCAGGGAGTCAACTAGGGGGCTGAAGTCATAACCTTGTGGAGCATCAATGTTTAGAATAGTTGTAACTGCTGCCTAACTTTAGGTCATAGTCTGTTGGTCAAGAACTGAAGAATCCATTTGTAGAGAGGGACATTAACCATCATGCTGTGGGATCGCCTGTTGCAGCCTCCCAGGGGAGGAGATGCTGGAGGTGGTGTGGCATGGTAGACTCCTCCCAACAGTGCTACCCTCCAGTGTTCACTTGGTGGAAGACAAGCTGGATAGCATTCGCCGGCAGCGAGATGGTATCCACCTTAGATCTGTTTCGGCATTTGACATACTAATTTTGTATCCAGCACCAACATCCAGCACCAACACATCCAGCACCAACACATCCAGCACCAACACATCCAGCACCACACATCCAGCACCAACCTGGCTTGCCTCACAACTCGTTAATGCTAACTGTGCATTTTTGGGGGATCACATTGAAACCTATCAAATATTGAAAGGCCGAGACAGAGTGGATGTAGGGATGAGTTTTCCTGTAGTGGGGAAGTCTAGGACCAGAGGGCACAGCCTCAGAATATTAGCATGTATTTATCGTATATGTGTGTATGTATTTATTTTATTTCATTTTATTTCTTATATCCAAAGGAGTAAAAATCTCTATGTTGCATCTCTGTTGCAATGTACAAGAAATAAAGAGGGGAATTGTGTGAAGACATCACTCAGACACGAAGGTTATATACATAATTGTTTTGTACACATGTATGTACAGTCAGATACGCAATCAAATCAATATGCATTGATAAATCTGATGGCCTGGTGAAAGAAGCTGTCTCAAAGCCTGTTGGTCCTGGCCTTAATTCTGCGGTACCGTTTGCTAGACAGTAGCAGCTGAAACAGTTTGTGGTTGGGCTGACTGGAGTCCTTGGTGATCGTCCAGGACCTTTTTAGGCACCTGCTGCTGTAACTGTCCTGAGCAGAGGAAAGGCCACATCCACAGCTGTGCTGGGCTGTCCGCACCTCTCCCTCTGCAGTGCCCTACGATTGAAGGTAGTACAGTTCCCGTACCAGAGCCAGTGAAGATGTTCTCAAAGGTGCCCTTGTAGAAAATCCTGAGGATTTGGGATTCATACTGAACTTCTTCAGCTGTCTGAGGTGAAGGAGGTACTATTGTGCATTTTTCATCATACAGCTGGTATGTACAATCTAAGTCATTGGGTATATTTAAAGTGGAAGGTTCTAGATTCTTGATTAGTGAGGGTGTCAAAGTGTTGGGGATAAAACCGGAGCGTGGCATTGAGAGGGTTAATAAATCAGCCAAGATGGAAAGTCAACACACACAAGATGCTGGAGGAACTCAGCAGGACAGGCAGCATCCATGGAAAAGAGTACAGTCGACGTTTTGGGCCGAGACCCTTCGGCAGGATTGGACTGCTCTGTATAGGAGGGAAGGATTAGATCAATCATGGAGTGAGATAATGTAGGTCAACACTGCATCATGGGTCAAGAGGCCCGTTCTGCCCTGTGCTGTGCTGTTCTATGTTCTGTGTTCCATGCTCTCAGTTCTATATTCTATTGTGTTGTAGAGAAAAGAACGGAAGGGATAATAACTAGTAATTAAGGATGTAGATTGTGTTAAGGTGGCTGCAAAAGTAGAGACATAGAACACAGCAGTGACGGCACCCAAGTTTCAGGAACACCACTAATTATAGTGTACACCAATTGTTCTAATAGAAAACTGGATTAGCATTTGGACATGTGCATAATTATTTCATTCTGTAATCAGGACCTAGTCTATTACTTAATTAAGTCTTCACGTCACCACCATTCTGGTCTCAAAATGTAGTTTTGCTGGTAAGCTCATCAACAGAGAATAATCAGAATCAGTTTTAATATCACTGGCATATGTCATGAAATTTGTTTTGCGGCAGCAGTACATTGCAATACATAATAATGAAAACTATAAATTACAATAAGAAATATAAATTTAAAAAATAAATAAGTAGTGGAAAAAGAGAGGGAAAAATGTTGCGGAAGTGTTCATGGGTTCAATAGACCATAATATCATGAGACATTGGAACGGAGTTAAGCCATTCGGTCCACCAAGTATGCTTCATTATTTCATCATGGCGAATCCATTTCCTTCTCAACTCCGGTCACCTTCCTTCTCCCTGTAACCTTTCACATACTGACTTATCAAGAATCTATCAACATCCGCCTTAAGTACGCTAAATGACTTGGCCTCCACGGTCGCCCATGGCCACGAATTCTACAGATTCACCACCTTCTAGCTAAAGAAATTCCTCCTTATCTCTGTTCTAAATGGACATCCTCTATTCTAACAACACACATCAAAGTTTCTGGTGAACGCAGCAGGCCAGGCAGCACCTCTAGGAAGAGGTACAGTTGAATTTCCAGCATCTGCACAATTCCTGTTGTTTGCATCCTCTATTCTAAGGTTGTGCCCTCTGGTCCTAGACTGCCCCACTATAGGAAACACCCTCTTCACATCTACTCTATCAAGGCCTTTCAATGAGATCCCGCCCCATTCATCTAAATTCCAGAAAGTACAGGCCCTGAGCCATCAAATGCTCCTCATATGGCAAGCCTTTTAATCCCAGAATCATTCATGCCAACCTCCTTTGAACCCTCTCCAATGTCAGCACATCCTTTCTTAGATAAGGGGCTCAAAGCTACTCACAATACTCCAAGTGAGGCCTCACCAGTGCCTAATAAAGCTTGAGCATCACATCCTTGTTTTTATGTTCTGTTGTTCTTTTCGTGACCCGGCTGGTGGCGTAGTGGCATCAGCGCCGGACTTCGGGACGGAAGGTCCCGAGTTCAAGTCCTGCATGCTTTCCTTCCGTGCTAGGTTACGAGCTGGTGATCTCCTTGGAAACTCACCCGGCAGACTGCCTCGTACAGCCGGGATTGGGGGAGGAGAGGGTGGAGCCAGAACCTGAGGCAGAGGGCTCACAGGTGCCGAGGGATCCCTGTGAGGGTGAGGGTCTGACAGGTAGGCCCGGGGTGTCACCTGGGGTGTCTAAACAGGAAGAGTCAGCAGAGGAAGTACAGGGGTCTCAGAGGAGTAGGCATCCCCTGGAGAGGTTGACCTATACAGCGCCGGGAGAACAGGGGGTGACCTCTACTGCCCTGGGAAGTTATGTCACCTGTTTATGCACCTGGGTTGGGTTTTGTGTTTTGCAAGGAGCACTGGTGAATCCTGTTAACGTCATGAGGGCATGACTTTTATTGGTGGGGGGAGAGTGTATGGGATCTTTCTATTTTTGTATGTTAAATTTAAAATGGCTTCTTTGTTATGTTATACTGGGGAATGTTTCTTTGTTATGTTAAATGCTGAGAAAGTCTCTAGCTAGACATTTGCTTGGGTTACTACAGACAGCAGGGTGCTATTAGCCAATGGGTGGTCATGTATCGTTTTGTTTTCGGATACAATGCTGTATCATATGACTGGGGACCGGTTTTTTGGCAGGGAGTCGGAGGAGAGATGGGGAGTTGGGGGAGAGACGGGGAGGACGGTGGAGAGACGGGGAGTCAGAGGAGAGACGGGGAGGACGGTGGAGAGACGGGGAGTCGGGGGAGAGACGGGGAGTCGGAGGAGAGACGGAGAGGACGGAGGCGAAACGGGGAGTCAGAGGAGAGACGGGGAGGACGGTGGACGTGCGGAAAGGCTCCGGTCGATCACTTCCGGTGGTCCCGAGCCGTGAGTCGACGGGATCCAGGTGGTCGTCAGGAATCGATTGAGCTCCAACGGTTGCGCACGAAGAACTTGGACTTTAATAAGTCTTGGCGCCTTTTTTTCATTACTTCCTTTTCTGTATCAATTTTATATTAATGTCATAGAATTAGTAATATGTATAAAGTGTACTTGGTAAAACGTACTGTGTGTGCTGGCTGCTGATTGATGTTTGGGATTGATTCGGGCGGCAACCAACTCCGTGGGAAGCATTGAGGCAGATGGTGGGTGGGATTTCCCCTAGACATATACGAGCCAATATAACTGAGCATTACACGCAGTTCCCCACTATGTCAGAGAGGTGTGGAGGGAAATTGTCTGCTAACCAGAGAAACTCTGGATGCGATGTACTTTTCCTTTCCTTTGTCCTTTTCTATGCCTTGAGGTGCAACCTTGCCATTTCCTTAGCATTTATCTGTTTTTTATGAGGCAAAGTTGCTAGCTCAATGGTCAACCTAGCACAGACAGAAAACGTGCAAGGATTCAAACCCGGGAACATTTGCCTCAAAGTCCGGTGTGGATGCCACTATATTACCATCTGGCTTAATTTTTATATTCTAGTCATCTTGAAATGAATGCTAACATTGTATTTACTTTCCTCACCACAGACTCAACCTTCATGTTAACCTTTAGTGAATCCTGCACGAGGAGTCCCAATTCCCTTTTTGAACTTTTCTCCCCATATAGAAAATAGTCTATGCTTTATTCCTTCTACCAATGTGCATGACCATAAATTTCTCGACACTGTATTCCATCTCCACCTCTTTGCCCATTCTCCTAATCTGTCTAAGTCCTACTATTTCCTCAACACTACCTGCCCCTCCACCTATATTTGTATCATGCGCAAACTTGGCTACATAGCCATCAATTCCATCATCTAAATGATTGACATACAACGTAAAAGGAATGTCCTCTCATACTAGCCATTGCTGCCCTGGGGGAAAAGTCTCTGGCTGTCCTTTCTGTCTAAGCCTCTTATCATCTTATGCACCTCTCATCCTCATTCACTCCAAAGGGAGAAGCCCTAGCTCGCTCATCCATTCTTAAGACCTGCTCTCTAATCCTGGAATCATCCTGGTAAATCTCCTTTGCCCCCTCTCTCTAGCTTGCAAATCCTTCTTACAATGAAGAGAGCAGAAATGAACATTATTCTCATTCACAATGAGAGCATAGAACATAGGAGAGTACAGCACAGAAACAGGCCCTTTGGCCCACGGTGCCTATGCTGAACATAATACTGAATTGAACTAAATCCTTTCTGCCTAAACGTGATCTCTATCTCTCCATTTCCTGTATATTTGTGGATCTGTCTAACAGCCCCTTAAATACCTCTGTTGTATCCGCTTCCAGAATTCTCTATGTTAAAAAGAACTTAAGCTGTGCATCTCCTTTGAACTACCCCCCTTATCATAGATGCATGCCCTCTAGTATTGGACATTTATTTTATTTTTTTAAATTTCATTAAGATACAGCACAGAACAGGCCCTTCTGGCCCTTTGAAACACGTCACCCCAATTTAACCCTAGACTAATCATGGGACACTTTACAATGTGCAATTAACCTACCGGCCGATACATCTTTGGACTGTGAGAGGAAATCAGAGCACCTAAAGGAACACCTTACAGTCACGGGGAGAACGTACAAACTCCTCACAAGGCAGAGTTGGAAATTGAACCCCAGTCACTGGTACTGTAAAGCATTGTGCTAACCACTATGCTACTGTGCTGCCCTTTATAATGCCTCAGCATTACATCATTGCTTTTATGTTCTCGTCCTCTCGAAATTAAAGCTAACATTGTATTTGCCCTTGTAAATGGCCTCCTTCTATATCAAAACTATTCTATAAATACGGTGCATTTTGCAATGTTCAGGGGTTGTGAAATGTCCTACATAACAGAACTGACTTTCCAGTAATGATCTAATCCATTCTTTCAGCAGTCACTAATAGTATGAGAGATTGTCCAACATTTGACTTGCTAATGAATTAACTGCCTCTTAATCATATTATATAAATGGCCCCATTCCATTGATTTAATTTGTGTGCATTACGTATACTGCAGAAGAATGCAGGAACAAGATGCACTAAAAATATTAATATTTGTGACTTTCAAAGTGCTCTCGTCTGCAAGGATGTTAGCGTACAAGTCAACTGTTCACTTACTGTATTCTCAATGTTTGAGAAACTAACACCTTAAGTACAGTCTGGGGATAAAGGTAATCAGAACTGAACACCACAGAAGCCAGCTTCCCCACCATTGACTTTGTCTATGCGTCTTGCTGCCTCATTAGAGCACACAACCTGGTCAAAAGCCATACCCACCCTGGACATCTCTTTTCTCCCATCGGGGGAGAGCTATAAAAAATATTACAGATAAAGATTAGCTTTATTTGTCACATGTGCATCGAAACATCAAAACATACACTGAAATGTGTTATCTTGGAAGAATGTGCTGGGGTAGCTCGCAAGTGCTACCGTGCTTCTGGCGCCAACATAGCACACCCACAATTTAGTAACACTAACTCGTATATCTTTGGAATGTGGGAGGAAACTGGAGCACCCAGAGGAATCCACGTGGTCACGGAGAGAACGTACAAACTCCTTACAGACAGTGGCAAAAATCAGACTCCAGTTCTGCAGATGGTGCTATAAAGTGTCACGTCAATCACTACGCTACTGTGCTGCCACATCGGAAAGCACGTATCACCGGACTCAAGGGCAGCTTCTATAGGACCATTGTATGATTCCTTAGTATGATAGATGGACTTAACCTCACAGTGTTCCTTGTTATGATCTTACACCTCATTGACTGTCTGCACTGTACCTGCTACACTTTATTCCGAACTCTGTTATTGTTTTGCCTTGTTCTACCTCAAAGCATTGAGTAATGATTTGATCTGCTGAGCAGTATGCGATACAAGCCTCAGTGTCAATAATCAACCAATTCCAATTCCAATCCTAGGTGTGGATCTTGGAGACACAAGTGGCACAAATGCCGGAACCTGGAGCAACAATTGAATTGCTGGAAGAACTCAGCAGGTCAGGCAGCATCTGTGGAGGGAAATGGCCAGTCGATGTTTCAGGTCGAGACCCTTCATCTGCACTGAAAGATAGAGAGAAGATTGCCAGTATAAAGAGATGAAGTGAAAGCCTTGGGGAAGGCCAGTAAATAAACATCAGCCTGATGTCGGTGTTTGTCTTGTCCAAGTAATCCAAGACTGCATGAAAAGTCAATGAGATTGCATCTGTTGTTGACCTATTGTAGTGATAGTCAAATTGCAGTGGGTCCAGGTCCTTGCTTAAGCAGGAGTTGATTCTAGCCATAGCCGACCTCTCAAATCACTTACCCGTAGACGTGAGTTCCACTCAACAATAATTGTTAGACAGCTCACCCTGCTGCTCCTGGGCATTGGTATAATTGTTTGCCTTTTTGAAGCAGGTGGGAAATTCTGACTGTAGCAATGAGATTGAAAATGTCTTTGAACAACACCGCCAGTTGGTTGACACAGGTTTTCAGATGCACCACTGGGGGCTGTGGCCTTGCGAGGGTTCACTCAAGTGAAAGACATTCTGACATCCGTCTCTGAGACAGAGAGCACAGGGTCACTGGGAGCTGCAGGAACCCTCAGAGCTGTAGTTACATCCTCCCTTATCCTCCCATTAAAAGAGTGCTTATAATTGAAAATGGTGGTGAAATACAAAAGATTGGTGCATATAACCATAAGAGTAATGGAAACACTAGAGAACCTTTTGCCGAGAAAGCAGGGAAGTGTAAGACTTGCTGTCCCAAGGAAATAAACATCTAAAAATACTATTGCATGTTTGGGCAGATAGGTCTTATCAGCACCTTATCTAGGAGAAGTGAAACTTCTGGGCTACAGCAGAAGACCATGAACATACACTCGGTGACCACTTGGCACTCTACTGCCTATTGCTCTGCTGGCATGAGAGCAGCAATGACGGTCCTCCACCCCTGGCAGTGTACAGGGCTTCCTTCATCTTGTCAATAACTCAGTTTTCACAGCTCTTAGTCATGCAATTCCCATGTGGAGACTCAGGGATACCATTGCACTCAGATGTAGAAGGATTCCTCATTGCGTAACAAGTTTCTTTTACCAGTCAGGGTCATTAGCCCTGAGCTGAACCCCCGAACCTGGAGGACTGGTGAACCACTCTTAGTCTACTTCTACCCTTTAAACTGGTTGGCATGCGTGACCCTACAAACAGCCAAAGCATAAAACCCTCACTCCAGCCAACATAGCCCTCCAGGTCAATGGTCATAGTAGGCAGCCGTCAATCCCAGGGGATCATGGGTTTGTGCCCCTGGTGGACTGTGTCCTCTCCAGGGCACAAGCCTGGGTGGGAAGATTTGAAGAACCAGCTGTTGCCCGTGCAGTGGCTTCCCCCTCTCCACGTCACTGACGTGGTCCAAGAGAAGGGCAAGCGCTGATACAGGTTGGCACCAGTGTCGTCACAGAGGTCGCCAGAGTGAAGTTGTAAACAACATCAAAGTGCCTTAGGGACCCCGGCTCCAGATCTCTTCCTTGGGGTTTACTCCTGAAACCTTTCTCATGGGTGGGTATGGCCGCAAGGCACCGGAGGTTTAAAATCAGAGTCTTCCTTCTCCTAGGCAGGTTGCAGTCCAAGGCTGACGAGACCCACCTGCCCAAGGCAACTGGTTCTGAGGTGCCTGTGGTCCACCTTTGCCCCGTCTCTTGTCAGTAGAAACAATTCTGCCGGGCCTAGTAGCTAAGCCTCAAGTGAAGGCCCAGAGTTGGACTTGGTTGTCAGAGGCTGTTAGAGACACACAGCATTTGGAACACTTTATAGGTAGTAGGAGCTTCTCCCCACTGCCACACCTGGCTATGACAACTTTAGGAACTGGATTAATGGTCACTGAGTATATAGCTAGATAGATAGATAAAGACACACATAGAATATTTAGCATACCTACTGTATATACATAACATGTATATATTATTTAAGTATCCTCTTGCACCTCACTGGCCCATCAGGCGTTAACCATGCTGTTTCTTTAGCAGTTGACTGTCTTTCGAGGCTGAGTTACGTGCACGAAATTCGACCCAGCACGGATGGAAAATGTGCAAGGAGCCAGCCGGATAACCCAAGACCACTCACCCCGAAGTCCAGTGCAGATGCTAGTACACCACCAGCCAGCTATGTATATATTCTACATAAAATTAATTTATTGTATATATAAAATGATATAAGTAGTGCATATGGATGCAAAAAGTGAGGTAGTGCACATTGTCCATTCAGAAATCTGATGGCAGAGAGAAAGAAACTGCTCCTGAAATATTGAGGTCTTTCAGTTCAGTATCTGATAGGCTTCAATGAGACCTCTTTCTCATCTTTCTGATCTCTATCAAGTACAGACCCAGAGAATTCAGACATTCCCCATTATCAAGCCTTTCATTCCAGGGATCACTGTCTAGTGATTATATTTGATTCCACCACCTCTTCCAGCAGCACGTTCCAGATATCAGCCACTCTCTGTGCAGAAGAAGCTTACCAATCAGAACTCACTTAAAACTCCTTTCCCTTGCCTTTCATCTGTACCCTCTTGATTTTGATACTCCTACATTTTCTCTGCTTTATCCAATTTACTATGGAGAATTGTCTTTATTTTACAAGCACAAGGTTTGTTCCAGGGCTGGGAACTACATCAACAGAGTGAGCCTGGCATTACATCAAAATGCCTGATTTAGGAGATCAAAGCTGAATAGTAACACCATGTGAACATCTACACTGATCACTGCATCTTAGAAGTTGGCTTAAACACAAGAGATTCTGCAGATGCTGGAAATCCACAGTAACCCACACACAATGCTGAGGGACTCAGCAGGTCAGGCAGCATCTATGGAAGGTTGAACTGGCTCCGTGGCTGTGGTCTGCAGCCACCGGGCTCGTGGACCAGTTTCAGTTACCTCATTGCCGAAAGAGCCACTCCAGGTTCCGGGTCTCCGGGTTCATGGTCTCTGTGTTATTCATTTACCTTTTTATTGTTTGCACGATTTGCTTTTTTTTGACACATTGCGTGTTTGTTGATCTTTGTGATGCAAGATTGTATGGTGTTTCTTTGTTTTATGGCTGCCTGTGAGAAGAAGACTCTCAAGGTTGTATACGGTATACCTACTTTGATCATTAATTTACTTATCACTTTTAAACTTCAAGCAATCAGTGCTTCTGGCAGAGACCCTTCGTCAGGACTGAAAAGGAAAGGTGGGAGGAGGGGAAGCAGTACAAGCTGGCAGGTGATAGGTGAAGCCAAGTGAGGGGGAAGGTAGGTGGGTTGGGGAGGGGGAATGATGTTGGAAACTGGGAGGTGATAAATTGAAGAGATAAAGGGCTGAAGATGAAGGGAACTGATAAGAGAGAAGAGTGGGAGAAAGGGAAGGAGGAGAGGGTAACAGAAGGGGGTGACAACAGGTGAGAAGAAGTAATTAAATTAGTTTGATATTATAGTAATTCATTTTATATAATTTCTGACTGACTACAAGTAAGTCTCCTGTCATGAGTTCACTTATTATTGTGGGGTTTATCATACTTCTCCAGTCCACTTGCAGCGTCTGTGTGCTTGGATAGGGAACCTGTACTTATCTATTACTACTATTTCAAAGCAACACACGCAAAATGCCAAAGGAACTTGGCAAGCCAGGCAACACCTATAGAAAAGAGTTAGTGTCATCTGTTTATCTCAGCCCAAAACCTCAACTGTTTACTCTTTTCCATAGATGCTGCCTGGCCTGCTGAGTTCCTCCAGTATTTTGTGTGTGTTGCTCTGGATTTCCAGCATCTGCAGGTTTTCTCACCTTTGCAGTAACATTTCTAATATTTGGGTGGCAAGGTGAAGTTCTCTACCAAAGGAGGTGTAAGGTGATCCTTCCTTCTGTTGCCCTTGGGCAGGGAGTAGCACCTGCTTAGCATCACCCTCCCACCCCCATAATCAAGGTCACATGAAATTATGGGAGCAGGTGGTGGATGGTCGTATGAGCTGCTGGTGCATATCACAAGTCCTGGGTATGTGACCACTGACAACAGGCAATCTCTGAAGAGTATCAATAATGACTGGGATTACTCATCTTGTAAAGACACTGCCCAGAAGAAGTCAATGGCAAACCACTTCTGCAGAAAAATTTGCCAAGAGCAGCCATGGTCATGAAAAAATCTTGATTGCCGATGTCATATGACACGGCACATAATGAACAAACGAATATTTCTGGCTTGTGAGATGTTGGATACTTGTGATGTTCTCAGGAAAAAACAAGCATCCGTGACACTGTTCGATTGGCATTTTTAGATTAGCTGGTTTATAATGTCATGTTCAGACTTGATGTGTTCTTTGAATTGCCATTATCTCTGCTTTGACAAACATTAACTCAAGAGAATCTGTAACACACCTGATAGATACAAAACCTTCAGAAGATTTACTACCAGCTCAAAAACAGTTTCTATCCCGCTGTTAAAAGGACTTTGTATGGACCTTGTATACAACACAGATGAACTCTTGATCTCCGAATCTACTTCAACGTGGGCCTTGCACTTTATTTGTCTACCTGCACTGCACCATCTCTGCAAGTGTAACACTATATTCTGCATCCTCCAAGCTGATGGCATGAACATCAATTTTTTTAACCTCCTCCCCGTCCCTCTTCTTGAATGCCCCAATCTGGCCTCTTACCTCTTCTCCTCACCTGCCTATCTCCTCCCCCGTTGCCCCTCTTCCTTCCCTTTCTCCTATGGTTCACTCTCCTCTCCTATAAGGTTCCTTCTTCTCCGAGCTCCTTCCCTTTTCCACCTATCACTTCCCTGCTTCTTAATTCACTACCCCCTCCCTTACCCATCACCTAGCCTTTCTAGCTTGTCCTCCCTTCTTTCCTCCCACCTAGCTATTCTGGCATCTTCCCCCTTCCTTGCCTGTCCTAATGAAGAGTCTCAGCCCGAAACGTCAACTGTTTATTCATTTTATAGATACTCCCTGACCTGCTGAGATCCCCCAAAATTTTGTGTGAGATGTTCTGCATCATGCCTGTATTTCCTTCTCCTATCGTACTGTACTTATATATGGAGTGATCTATCTGGATGGCAGACAAATGAAAGCTTCTCACTGTATTTCAGTATTTGTGACAATAATAAGCCAATTATCAGTTCTGTTGACTTTCCCTGCTGCTGTTTCTATGTTTTCTGTTCTAGCTGTCTGTATTTAACTCAGATCAGCGTATGTGTCATCGTTTAAATTTCCAGTTAAAGTCAAAATCAAAGTAAATTTATTACATATACATATATGTAAATATGTATACATATAAGTGTATATATGTCACCATGTAATACATTAGGATTTATTTTCTTGCAGATATTTGCAGGAAACTAAAGAAACACACTAGAATTTACAAAACAAGTGCACAATCAGGTTTCAGAAATGGCATCAGATATAATATCACTGGCATATGCTGTGACATTTGTTGTCTTTGCAGCAATAAGACAATGCAATACATAATAATAACAAATAACAAATGTAAGTTACAGTTAGAAGTGTATATAAAAAAAGTTGTGAGGTCGTGTACATGGGTTCAATGTCCATTCAGAAATTGGATGGCAGAGGGGAAGAACCCATTCCTGAAACATTGAGCTTGTGCCTTCAGGCTCCTGTACCTCCTCCCTGATGGCAGAAATGAGAAGAGGGCGTACCCAAGGTGATGGGCGTTTTTAAAGATGGATGCTGTCGTTTTTGATGCGTCGATTCTTGAAGATTTCCTGGATACTACAAAGGCTAATTCCCATGATGGAGCTGCCTAAACTCACAACTTTCTGCAGCTTATTTCGATCCTATGCAGGACTGCTCTCCATCACCTAGGTGGTGATGCAGCCAGTCGCAAATGCTTTCCACAGTACTTCTACAGAAATTTGCAAGCATCTTTGGTGATATACCTAATCTCCACAAACTCCTAATGAAATAGAGCTGCTGTTGTGCTTTCTTTGTAACTGCATCAATATGTTGGGCCCAGGAAAGAATTGCAAAGATGTTGAGGCCCAAGAACTTGAAATTACTCACCCTTTTCACTTATGATGCTTCGATGAGGACTGGTGTGTATTCCCTCATCTTACCCTTTCTGAAGTCCACAATCAATTCTTTGGTCTTACTGATGTAGACAGCAAGGATGTTGCTATGACACCACTCAATCTAATTTGCTCCTGTATGCCTTCTTGTCACCATCTAAAATTCTGCCAAAAATAGTTGTGTTGTCAGCTAATTTATAGACGGCATTTGTGTTCAGCCTGGTCGCACAAATAAAGACTGACAAGCAAACGATATGCAAAAGAAGGCAAATTGTGCAAATAAAAATAAATCATAAGACCATAAGATATAGGAGCAGAAGTAAGCCATTTGGTCCATCGAGTCTGCTCAGCCATTCAATCATGGGCTGATCCAATTCTTCCAGTCATCCCCACTCCCCTGCCTTCTCCCCATACCCTTTGATGCCCTGGCTAATCAAGAACCTATCTATCTCTGCCTTAAATACACCCAATGACCTGGCCTCCACAGCCACTTGTGGCAACAAATTCCACAGATTTACCACCCTCTGACTAAAGTAATTTCTCCTCATCTCTGTTCTAAATGGACGTCCTTCAATCCTGAAGTCGTGCCCTCTTGTCCTAGAATCCCCTACCATGGAAAATAACTTTGCGATATTTAATCTGTTCAGGCCTTTTAACATTTGGAATGTTTCTATGAGATTCCCTCCCCCGCCATTCTGCTGAACTCCAGGGAATACAGCCCAAGAGCTGCTAGACGTTCCTCATACGGTAACCCTTTCGTTGGTAGAATCATTCTCATGAATCTTCTCTGAATCCTCTCCAATATCAGCATATCCTTCCTAAAATAAGGAGCCCAAAACTGCACACAATACTCCAAGTGTGGTCTCACGAGTGCCTTATAGAGCCTCAACATCACATTCCTGCTCTTAAATTCTACACCTCTAGAAATGAATGCCAACATTGCATTCACGTTCTTCACCACCGACTCAACCTGAAGGTTAACCTTTAGGATATCCTGCACAAGGACACCCAAGTATCATTGCATCTCTGCATTTTGAATTCTCTCTCCATCTAAATAATAGTCTCGCAAACACGAGGAAATCTGCAGATGCTGGAAATTCAAGCAACATACATCAAAATTGCTGGTGAACACAGCAGGCCAGGCAGCATCTCTAGGAAAAGATACAGTCGACATTTTGGGTTGAGACTCTTCATCCTGATGAAATAATAATAGTCTGCTTGTTTATTTCTTCCACTGAAGTGCATGACCATACACTTTCCAACATTATATTTCATTTGCCACTTCTTTGCCCATTCCCCTAAACTATCTAAGTCTCTCTGCAGGCTCTCTTTTTCCTCAACACTACTCGTTCCTCCACGTATCTTTGCATCATCGGCAAATTTAATCACAAATCTATTAATCCCATAGTCCAAATCACTGACATACATCCTAAAAAGCAGCGGTGCGAACACCGTACCCCTGTGGAATTCCACTGGTAACCGGCAGCCAGCCAGAATAGGATCCCACTCTCTGCTTTCTGCCGATCAGCCAATGCTCCACCCAGGCTAGTAACTTCCCTGTAGTTCCATGGGCTCTTATCTTGCTAAGCAACCTCCTGTATGGCACCTTTTCAAAGACCTTCTGAAAGTCCAAGTACACCACATTCACTGCATCTCCTTTGTCCACCCTGCTTGTAATTTCCTCAAAAAAATTGCAGTAGATTAGTCAGGCAGGACTTTCCTTTCAGGAAACCATGCTGGCTTTGGCTTACCTTGTCATGTGCCTCCATGTACTCTGTAATCTCATCCCTAACAATCGATTCCAACAACTTCCCAACCACTGATGTTCAGGCTAACAGGTCTATAGTTTCCTTCCTGCTGCCTCTCACCCTTCTTAAATAGCGGAGTAACATTTGCAATTATTCAGTCATGGGTACAATGCCAAAATCTATCGATTTTTGAAAGATCATTGTTAATGCCTCCGGAATCTGTCCAGCTGCTTCCTTCAGAATTCGAAGGTGCGACAAGGGATAGGTCGAAAGGCCTGGTTTCATGCTGTTTTACTCTGTGACTCAATAAATCAAGTTCAAATTCAAGGTAATTGTCATCTGACTGTACAGCAGTTTTGGCCCTTATCTGACGTTGCAGAGGGTTTAAAAGAGGACTGTCAACATAAGTATTGAAAGGCTTATCATCAGAGGAGCATTTGATGGTGTGGGCCTGTATTCACTAGAATTCAGAAGAATGAGGAGTGACCTCATTGAAAGCTATTGAATGTTGAAAGGCCTTGATAGAGTCGGTGTGGAGAGGACGTTTCCTATGGTGGGAGAATCTAATTCCAGAGGACACAGCCTCAGAATCAAGGGGCAGCCTCTTAGGAATGCGATGAGGTGAAATTCCTTCAGCCTGCGAGTGGTGAATCTGTGGAATCCATTGCCACAGGTGGCGATGGAGGCCGGGTCATTGGGTTTATTTAAGGCAGAGGTAATAGATTCTTTATTGTTCAGGGCATGAAGAAATACGCAAGAAGGCAGGAGATTGGGGCTGAGAGTGAAAATGGATCAGTCATGATGAAATACAGAGCAGACTCGATGGGCCAAATGGCCTAATTCTGCTTCTCTGTCTTATGGTCTTGTGATCTTATATATAAAACCAAGCAAAGCAATGTTCCTCAGGACCATAGTGCACCCACAATGCACACATGAAACAAAATATTACTTCAAATAAATTAATAATCTATTAATTCAAAATGCATGTACTCTGCAGCACAAGTAAGCAGTGAACAGTACACAGCTTGCTTGCGAATGAAATATTGTGTTCTGCTTACCTCTCCATGAGTGTCTATCAGGGGAAATTGCAAACAGGCATGTAACACGTTATTTTGGAATAGGTGTTACAAACATGTTAATCAGGTGAAAAGCAGGCCTGAAGGATTTGAAAGTGAAATGATATGCAAGAATTTCTGGAAAAAGCACGTCCTTCTCACTCAGTTGTGATTGCACAAGCTGGATTTACAGAAAAAGAAACACTTAATTCTGTGTTAAAATTCTCTCTTAAGAGAAAATTTGATAAATATTTGATTAGGTAGAAGCCTGGTATTATACAGAGAGTGGTGAATAAATGTCTTAGAGTCTTAGAGCACTACAGAACAGAAACAGGCCCTTCAGCCCATCTAGCCCACACCAAACTATTATTCTGCCCACTCCTATTGACCCACACTTGGACCATAGCCCTCCATCTCCTCCCATCCTTGTATGATGTAAATTTCTCTTAAACGTTGAAATCGAATCCCCATCCACCATTTCCGCTGGCAGCTTGTTCCAACCTCTCACAGCCCTCCGAGTGAAGAAGTTCCCCCTCATGTTCCCCTTAAACATTTCACCTTTCACTCTCAACCTACGACCTCTTGTTCTAATCTCATGTAACCTCAGTTGAAAAAGCCAGCTTACATTAAACCTTTTTATACCCCTCATAACTTTGTATACTTCTATCAAATCTGCCCTCATTCTTCTGCTCTCCTGGGGAAAAAAATGTCCTAACCTATTCAGTCTTCCTCTGTAACTCAGCCTCTCAAGTCTTGGCAACATCCTTGTCATGTGACATGTAACAGCACTTGAGCCAAAGGAACCAATTTAGTGTTCTGATGAAACCAGCAGCCAATAGTCTGGTATGGAGGAGTCTGTGACATTCAACTCTGGATGAGATAGATTGAGATCATCCACTTCATGGCTCTTGACCCAAGAAATTGTTCTGGAGATCTCTTCATCAGTGAGCAAAAGACTGTCAAGGGATCCTTATTGATATTTATGTTTGTGTCATTTTCACATGTGCCGGGATATACATGTGTCAAGATGTATCGAGATACTCAAGACACAACAATTCATATTCTCAGTATTATTTATTTAGTTATTCATTATTATTATTTGCTTTTTTATATTTTTACAGTTTGTCTTATTTTGCACATTAGTTGTTTGCAGAAAAACAAAAAAAATGTCTGCATATGCTGTAAATCCAAAGCAACACACACAAAATGCTGGAGGAACTCAACAGGTCAGGCAGCATCAATGGAAGTGACATTTCGGGCTGAGACCCTCTTCAGGACTCTAGCATTGTTTGTCAGCCTTTGTGTGTAGTCTTTCATTGATTCTGTAGCATCTCTTTGTTCTAGTGTAAATGCCTGCAAGCAAATAAATCTCCAGGTAGAATATGATGACATATACAGTATATACTTGGATAATAAATTTATTTTGAGCTTTGGACTCAATGCTGTGTAACACTGTCTGTACAGATCATTTGCACAGTGTATTGAGGAAGGACAAGGTGAAACAATAACAATGCAGAGTAAAGTGTAAAAGCTAATGAAAAAGTACTGTGCTGGTAAACAATCGAGTGCATAATCAGAATGAGGTAGGTGGTGAGGTCAAGAATCTGTCTTCAAAGTTCAAAGGACATTTATGCCATATACAACCTTGAGATTCGTCTCCATACAAGCAGTCACAAAACAATGAAACCCAATAGAACACGTTGAACAAAACATCCAACACCCAATTTGCAGAAAAAAAAACAAATCGTGCAAACAATAAAATTAAGCAAATAACATTCAGAACTAGAGATTAACCAAGTGAGTCCACAGCCAGGAAGCCAGGCATCACAGCAGCCAGTTCAGAAGCAGGCCACAGCCTCAGTTCAGTGCAGAGCTGAGTTAGTGTCGCAGACCAGCGAGCTGAACCATCTCGTTCCTCGCCTCTGGGCATGACACCCTGACTTTTTCAATCCGGTCTGGTGCTTAAATCATCCAAACATCAGTGTCTGCTCTGTGGCTACCATGAGTATGGTGGAAGGGACTCAAATTCGGATTAGGTTATTGTACTCATTCCTTATTCTCAGGCATGGGCTCCTCCTTGACTCTGCCACATCTACACTCACCTCACCTCAGTTTTGCCGCATCAAATCGCCTCCAAGTCCACTCCAACAATGGTCATACATTGGCTCATTCCCCGCTCGCCACCTATATTCAGCCTGCCATGCCACAACTGTACTGCACCTTCGAAACTTGAGTTTACCCCGCAGAAATGCTAAGTTGTACAGTCAGTTAACCATATAACCATATAACAATTACAGCACAGAAACAGGCCATCTCGGCCCTTCTAGTCTGTGCCGAACTCTTACTCTCTCCTAGTCCCACCGACCTGCACTCAGCCCATAACCCTCCATTCCAGTTCAAAAGCTCAACTCAGAAAGTGAAGTTACATGCTATTGTTTGCAGAAATCGTTTAACAGAAAAAGTGTTTTTCATAGAGTATTTAGTTCCAGTCCATCTTATTAAACAAGAGGTCTATATAAGAGTCTGATAGTAACATCTTTATTACCAAATATGGAAAGGTAAGAGTTCACCTTTATCGCATTATTCTTAATTTGTAGGTTGAGTCTGTGGTGAGGAAGGCAAATACAAAGTTAGGATTCATTTCAAGAGGACTAGAATATTAAAACAAGGAGGTATTGTTGAGGCTTTATAAAGCACTGGTGAATCAGAATCCGAATCAGGTTTATTATTACCAGCATGTCTTGTGAAATTTGTTAACTTAGCAGCAGCAGTTCAATGCAATACATAATCTAGCAGAGAAAGAGAAAATAATAATAACAATAATAAATAAAATAAAAGATAATAAATAAACAAGTTAATCAACTACGTATATTGAATAGATTATTAAAAAGATGTGCAAAAACAGAAATACTGTATATTAAAAAAAGTGAGGTAGTGTCAAAGCTTCAGTGTCCATTTATAAATCAGATGGCAGAGGGGAAGAAGCTGTTCCTGAATCGCTGAGTGTGTGTCTTCAGGCTTCTGTATCTCCTACCTGATGGTAACAGTGAGAAAAGGGCATGCCTTGGGTGCTGGAGGTCCTTAATGATGGACGCTGCCTTTCTGAGACACCACTCTCTGAAGATATCCTGGATACTTTGTAGGCTAGTACCCAAGATGGAGCTGACTAGATTTAAAACCTTCTGTAGCTTCTTTCGGTCCTGTGTAGTAGCCCCTGTGAGGCCTCACTTGCAGTATTGTGAGCAGTTTTGTGCCCCTTATCTTAGAATGGATGTGCTGAAACTAGAGGCGGTTCAAAGGAGATTCATGAAAATGATTCCAGGATTGAATGGCTTGTCATATGAAGAGCATTTGTTGGCTCTGGGCCTGTATTCACTAGAATTCAGAAGCATGGGGGTGATCTCATTGAAACCTATCGAATGGTGAAAGGACTTGATAGAGTGTATTTGGATAGGATGTTTCTTGTGGTGGGAGAATCTATGAGCAGAGGACACAGTCTTACAATAGAGTAATGGCTTTTTAGAACGGAGATGAGGAGGAAGTTCTTTGGCCAGCGAGTGGTGAATCAGCGGAATTTGTTACCACAAGCAGCTGTGGATGCCAAGTCTTTATGTATATTTAGGGCAGAGGTTGGTATATTCTTGACTGGTCAGGGTATTAAGGGAAGAAGGCAGGAGGTTGGGGCTGAGTGGAAAATTGGATCAACCATGATGAAATGGTGGAGCAAACTCAATGGGCCAAATGGCCTAATTCTGCTCCTATATCTTATGCTCTTATGGTTTAAGAGGTTCAAGTTCAAGTTCAGTTTATTGTCATTCAGCTGTACATGTGTACACTGCCAAACAAAACAACATTCTCCCAGACCATGGTGCACAACACAGTACATGTAACTCACACATAACACATAAAGTAATATTACCACAAATAAATTATCAAATAATAAGGTGCATAAGTGATGAGACCTTGGTGGAGTCAGGGAGTTCTGTAATCATTGGGGAGGGGGGGTTATGGGACAGGTGGCAGCGAAGGAGCACCAGGCGTGGCAGGGGTTTGTTGTGTGGGTTCCGACACACCCAGCCTTGAGACACCAGGCAATGTCATTTGATTCTAAACAATTGGTTTATTGATCATTACAGAATGTCTCTCTGGTGCTTCCCACTCCCTCCCTTCTCCCTTTCCCTTTTCCCAACCATGATTCCCCTCTCCCTGCCCCCTTCCCACTCTCAGTCTACAATAGAGACCCATATCAGAATCAGGTTTATCATCACTCACATATGTCTTGAAATTAGTTTTTGTATGCAACAGCAATACAGTACAATACATAAAATTACTACAGTACTGTGCAAAAGGCTTAGGCACTCTAGCTATATATATATATATATATATGTGTGCCTAAAGCTTTTGCACAGTACTGTAACTGTGGGGTAGAAACCATTCTGGAACCTTGTGCTGTGTGGTTTCTTCCAACTAATAAGGTATATTTACGACACAAGTTAAAAAGTAAACAATATAGTGCTAATGAAGCTTCATAGGCAATGAGACGTGGGTGATAGGGAGCTCAGTAGTTGTGGGAGGGTTGTGGGACAGGTGGCAGTGAAGGAGAGTCAGTAGGAGAGCCAGAATGGAGAAGGAAATAGGAAAGCATAGGGCGTCTCAGTAGTGCAGCAGTTAGCTCAGTGGTTCAGGACGTCAAAATTCATAGTTCAATTTCAACATTATCTGTAATGATTCCCCCCCCATGAATATGTGGGTTTCTTTCAGGTGCCCCAGTTTCCTCCCACATTCCAAAGGTATATCACTTAGTAAGTTAATTGGTTATTGCTTCCATAGTATCCAGCTTATTTGATGCTTCAGACAGGCGCCATCCATCATTAACTACCTCCATCACCCAGGTCAAGCCCTCCTCTCATTGCTACCATCAGGGAGGAGATACAGGGGCTTGAAGACACACACTCAACGGTCAAGGAACAGCTTCCTCTCCTCTGCCATCTGATTTCTGAATGGACATTGAACCCATGAACACTACTTTTTTATTTCTATTTTTGCACTACTTATTTAATTGCTGAGGATGTTCTACGAGTCTGTGGTGGCCAGTGCTATCATGGTTGCTGTTGTGTGCTGGGGCAGCAGGCTGAGGGTAGCAGACACCAACAGAATCAACAAACTCATTCGTAAGGCCAGTGATGTTGTGGGGATGGAACTGGACTCTCTGACGATGGTGTCTGAAAAGAGGATGCTGTCTAAGTTGCATGCCATCTTGGACAATGTCTCCCATCCACTACATAATGTACTGGGTGGGCACAGGAGTACATTCAGCCAGAGACTCATTCCACCGAGGTGCAACACAGAGCATCATAGGAAGTCATTCTTGCCTGTGGCCATCAAACTTTACAACTCCTCCCTTGGAGGGTCAGACACCCTGAGCCAATAGGCTGGTCCTGGACTTATTTCCTGGCATAATTTACATATTACTATTTAACTATTTATGGTTTTATTACTATTTATTATTTATGGTGCAACTGTAACAAAAACCAATTTCCCCTGGGATCAATAAAGTATGACTATGACTAATTCAACTATTTATATATATATAAACACACTCTTACTACAATTCATGGTTCTTTTCTCTATCATTATGTATTGCATTGTACTGCTGCTGCAAAGACAACAAACTTCACGGCATATGCCAGTGATATTAAACCTGATTCTGATTCTGATTGTGGACTGTTCTGTGATTAGGCTAGGGTTAAATTGATGGATTGCTGAGTGGCACAGATCGTTCCACTGTGTAGCCCTAAATACACAAATAAGAGAGAAGGGGGTCGGAGGATGTTGCAGAAAAATGAAGGAAGAGTGGAAGACATTCCAATTGTGTGGGGTCCTTATCTTATTAGTACTCCTCCTTCTATGTTCGTTGTATCAGAAATCTCACATGTACAGTATGTCAAGAAATTGGGCATTTTTTCTGTAATATTCTACATTGCTTAGCAACTGATTCCTGGGAGAATTGCCTCTGGGAAGTGAGGTGATGTTGCATGCTGAAGATCGGGAGTCAGGTTTGACATAATCAGGCCCTGAACTCATCATTTTTCCTTCGCTCGCTCCCTCTGTGACAAAGCTGAGCCCACTTTGCAGCTCAGGTGAGATCTTTAATAAGAAACTATCCAGCTAATCATAAAATTACCCAATAAAAACATCTAACTCCAGTTTAATAATGAACGTTGCCCTATTTCCTTTGAGGCAAGTTGCAGTTTCTTTGGTTAAGATTCACATTACAAGATTCAAGGTTCAAGATTGTTTAAAGTCATTTCCAGTACAGAAATGTAAAGGAGAACAAAATGATTGTTACTCTAGATCCAATGCTGCACAAAAAACCACAATAAGAAGAACACAAAATTTAAAAAGACACAATAAATATAAATACATAAAATAGTTTATATACATAGATTAATTGTACTAAGTCTATAAAGTGACTCTAGACAGAGCAGTGTCTGTACATATGGTGACTGACAGGAAATGATAAAGTGGTGGTGGTGGAGGTGTGGAGGGGTGGGATAGTGGGTGGAGGTGTTGATCAAATCACATTTAAGTCTGTCATCAACCATATATGAAAACAGCCAAACAAAGCGGTGTTACTCTGGGGCCAAGGTGCAAAACACAGAACCAACAGTCACACACAGCAGAAGACACATATATCACATATAGGTTATCAGTAAAATACAGTAACACAAAAAGAAGTCTGAGCCCCTGAGTCCATGAACATTGCAGCAGTCTGCAGTCAAATGCAAATAAGCTTGTCTTCTGCTGAGCAACCACTGGGGGCAGCACTGCCTCCATCATGGACACTGCACCACACTGACTCTGGCACCTCTCTTCTGGACGGCTGCAAACAGGCGACACTGTGGCTTGAGGCTCAGCCCTCATTATACCCAAGGCCACACAGCTCCCCCGCCGCCGGTTCTACAACTAAACCAGTAAAATCTGCCTTGCAACATCCCACATTACCAATCTGCCTTACTGCTTGGGTGAAGTAACCGTGTTTGAGTCTGGTGGTCTTGGTGTGGATGCTATGTAGCCTCCTCCCTGATGGGAGTGGGACAAGCAGGGTGGGTGGGATCCTTCATGACATTACTGACCCTTTCCTGCACCTTTCTGGATGTACAGTTTGTCCTTGGTTGCGGGCAGGCTGGTGTCAGTGAAAATGTTCCTCTTTTTCCTTTGGGGCAAATTGCATTTTCTTTGCTTAAGGGGTGAAAATGCTGTTAAACCAGGAGTAGCTAATGTTTCTCTGATAGAATTGGTTATATTTCATTTTTAATAAATTGATAAACAGACTTTGGAAGTACAGTTTCACAGCACTGGCCCTACTTGGGGTGGGTGCATTGGAAACCTCACTTCTGTTGCTATGACAACAGATAAAGCAAAAAAGGAGGTTTGAACTGAATTTCAATCTATTTTTAAAAACATCGTGTTGTTTTCTTGTTCTCCTGGTCCAGTCTCCATCCCTACTGTCACAGTACGTGCTGACAGACAACTGAACTCAGGAGTGGAGGAATGACAGGCCCCCATGTACAGACAAAAACAAGAGTTTATTCACCAGAACTCCAACTGAACCTCGGTGGCTTGACCGAGCGACACCGTGAGACGCAGCATTCTCAAAACACAAACCCCCCACCCCCGATCAGCACCAGCTGAGAGTCCACTTTATAAAATCACAGTAGACTGAAAACCTGACCAGTCAAAATAAACTTGACAAGATTAAACAGAAAGCACAAGGGATTAACAACTCCAGATAAAATGGCTTATGACACCTTGCACACTCATAATATCAACTCCACCCCAAACTCTTGTACTGCACATCATCTCCTGGGCTCATTGGATACATGTCCCAGTGAGGTTTTCAACTGAGAATCCTTATCCTTATTTCTAATACTCTATTACTTACGTACTTAAACTCATCACCCCTACTGGGGCAGAGGCCGTCGACAGCAGCTCACCTGAGTCCTCTGTTCTGGGCCAGACTTTCACGTTGTCCCCAGGTGTAGTCCATCTTCTTGGTTTATCTCCTCTCCCAGAGATGAGGGCTTTGGAGCCTCCGTTAGTGTTTCAGTAGCTCTGGGTTTTATGAAATGGGATTGCTAGCCCCGTGCCCAACCCTCTTACTTCCACAGCTGGGCTTGGGACCATCTATGAGGGAGTTCCTGCACCCTGTGGCTCTATCCTTTTCCACCTCTAACCTCCTCCATCCCTACGATCTTCTGGAATGTCTTTTTCTTCGCAACCATCCATGAAAACAGAAGAGTGCCCCCAAAGAATGAATGACAGTTAAATATTAGAACCCCAAAGTTGCCCCCCCCAGTTCCCCTCCCTCCCGCACATAAGTGGCAGCAAGCAACGATTCTCCCCTCCCCCCACAGGCAAAAAAAAGTATCAGCACCCACCACCAAGCACTCAAGCGTGAGCAAAGCAACAGCAAAGATGAAGACTTGCAGTACTGCAAAGAATACTTGTTCACCTGGTATTTGGCATACCACAGGCTCTCTCTCTCTCTCTCTCTCTCTCTCTTCCTAATAAGGGAGAAAGAGGTGTCTCTGTTTCACAGTGAGAGGGGAGACATAACAAACAACTCGCTGGAATACGATATTAAAAGTCCATTGCATTGCTTCTTCCAAGCCCTGTGCCCAACGATCTTGGGTCTCTGGGCACACAGCCTTAGATCTTCCATCTCCCCCGACACACCGGTCCTCTGCTCAGACTCTGACATCCGATCCCCTCCTCTCCAGAGCCATGAAAACTTGGTCCTCCGAAGCCGAGCGGAGCTCTTAGGCTGAGTTCTTGGCGTGCCGAACAATGGCCAGTTGTGAAACCTTGAGAGTGGGTCCCATTCCTGCAAAGAAGCAAAGTCAGCGTGTAACTCCAGGTCAGGGTCTTCAGGATATCCCTGAAAGGGAATAATAGAGGTATTAAAGATGGAAATAGAGTTGTTCTCTTGTTTTACGGCGGTTGGCATCCAGCTTAATGGTGCATTACCACAAATAGAGCTGTTTCCGAAGATGCAAGCAACAGAGTTGTTGTTAGGCACCGTTAACCCTCCTAAGCTCCGCCTTCTCAACAGGCACATGGATGAAAGAAAACTGGAGAGCTCTATGGGAGGGAAGGGTTAGATTGATCTTAAAGTAGCTAAAAGGATGGCACAACACCATGGGCTGAAGGAATTGTACAATGCTCTACTTTTTTATGCCCTATGCTCTATCCTGTGTGCTTTTCCAATTCTTGCCTTGTTTATTTGTGAACTTAGTTGCTCCACTACCTTGTGGAGAAAGAGGATGTGACAATTTATTTATGAGCCCAGAAACTAGACCACCTGTGGAATGATTAGACCTCATTTGGAGTATTGTGTACAGCTCTGGTTTCCACACCACAGGAAGGATGAAATGCGAAGAAGGCACACCAGTGGCTCTACTTCATTAGGAGTTTGAGGAGATTTATTCTGTCCCCAAAACCTCTTGCAAATTCCCATAGACATATAGCAGAGAGTATCCTGACTGCTTGAATCACTGCCTGGTGTGGTGACTCCAATACATAGGATTGCAGACAGTCAGGAGGTTGTAGACTCAACCAGCTCCATCATGGGCACAATGCTGGCCACCATTGAAGATATCTTCAGGATGCAGTTCGTTAGGGTGACATCCATCACTAAAGACCTTACTATCCAGGACATGCCCTCTTCTCACTACTACCCTTGGGGAGGAGGTACAGGAGCCTGAAGACCCACACTCAATAATTCAGAAACAGTTTCTTCCCCTCCACCATTAAAGTTTTTTGAACAGTCCATGATCATGATCAGATTTCGCTGCTTTTAGGTCTGTAGGGATAGTTTTGGAAACAAAAGTGGGGGTGTTTAGGGGTCAGGTTAGGGTGTAGGGACTGGGATGTGAGGGGGATTGGAAGCCAGGCCAAGGTCTAGGCCCGTGATGAGGACATGGCATGTGCGTGGTCTGATGTTAGATGTCTGTTTGGCAGATCAGCATAGACAAGGGCCAATGTACCTCCAGGGACAACAAGTTGTCAGCGGGTACCGAAGTTGGAGTTCTGTGTGGTCAGGTAAATGATCCCCTGGGTTTGTGAATCAGAGAGATAGGAGTTTGAGCCTAGAGTTTGGGGTCCCATCATTGGCGACTCTAGAGTACAAGGCCTGGTGTTTGTTGATCATCGCATCTTGGAGTTGATGACAAGGATCAAGGCCTGGAGGTCAAGTCAGAATTTTAGAAATTAAAACCCTTTGGTGAATTCTGCAAGTTCACTGAGGAAGTTGAAAGCCAATATCTGCTAGTCCGAGACAGTTGGAAGCTGAGACCGAAGACAGCCAGGCAGACGTATGCTCTTGGATGGGAGGGTGGAACGGGTCTTGTTTGCTGTTGTTGTTCTGCAGTTGTAGTGCTCTATTTTGTTGTGTTCTGTGTTGTTCGGCTGAACATTATGAGCACGCTAAGTTGGCGCTGGCTCATTGCTGCCATCGGGAAGGAGGTATGGTTCAGGAATAGTTATTACTCTTCAATCATCAGGCTTCTGAACCAGCATGTGTAACCTCACTTACCTCAACACTGAACTGATCCACAACATACACTTTCAAGGATTTTACAGCACATATTCTAAGTTCGAAGTTTTCATTTATTGGTTTACTTGTTTGTTTGTTTGTATGTATATCTTTTTCCTATTTGTAGTTTGTCTTCTTTTTCACATTGGTTGTTTATCAGTCTTGGTGTGTAGTTTTTCATAGATTTTATTGTTTTTCTTTGCTCTACTGTGAATGCCTGCAAGAAAATGAATCTCAATGTGGTATATATGGTGACATATACATAGTTTGATATTAAATTTACTTTGAAATTTGGACACCACTCTCTCTGTACATTTGCGGGCTGCCCTCAAGCACACCCTCAGGTGTGTTGGTTGTTAACGCAAACCACGCATTTTACTGTATGCTTAAAGTACACCTGATTTAAAAAAATTGAATCTTGAATCTTGAAAGTGTGATCAGAATTGTACACAATACCCCCATGCAGCCTCACCAATCTCCTCTATATCTGTAATGTAAAATAGGGAAATTCACAGCAGTGAATCTGCAAGTCTTTGGGATCTGGGAGAGAGCAGGAGCTCCTGGAAGAGACCCACACAGTCACAGGGAGAGCCTGCAAACTCCACACGGACAGCATTAGAGGTCAGAATTGAGCTTGGCTTGCTGGACCTGTGCAGACAACAGAAGAATCCATTCAGCAGGCTTGTCCAACAGTCTGCGGGTGCAGACTTCAGGTCACTGGCAAAAGGTCCAGAGAAAGATGAGGAGAGGCTGTGACCAGATGGAAGAGGAACCAAATTCAGTACAAATTTGCATGACTTATGAATAATTTATGTATACAAAATAAACAACAACATTTGTGCAAATCTCATCAGTCAGGGCATTGGGTACAGGAGTTGGGACATAATATTGTAGTTGTACAAGTCATTAGTAAGAATTCACTTGGAGCACCATGTACCATTTGGGGTGCCCTGTTTATAGAGAAGATGTGGTTAAACTGGAAAGAGAGCAGAAAAGATTGACAAGGATGTTTTCGGGGCTAGAGAGTCTGAATAATAGGGGGAGGTTGGTCAGGATAGGACACTGTACATCCGCGGTCCCCAACCACCGGGCCGCAGAGCATGCGCTACCAGGCCGCGAGGAAGCGATATGATTTGGCCAGATGCACCGTTCCTCATTCCCTGTCACGGCCACTGATCAGCCATTACGCATGCGAGGTCATTACCCGCGCGTCATCCGTGTCAGGGTGGGAAGGAGATCAATTCCTCGAGCTTGCAAATGACGACGGGCTGAAAAGTATGTTTGACAAAACATCTCTGTCGGCATTCTGGATCAAAGTCAAGGCTAAATATCCTGAGATAGCCACGAAAGCACTGAAAACGTTGCTTTCATTTCCAACATTTTTCTCCGAAGCGGGGTTTTCTGCAATGAATGCAACGAAAACTAAATTGCGGAATAGACTGGACATAAGGAACCTCCTTCGAGTATCGCTGTCTCCCGTCACCCCGCAATAGGACCGTGTTGTTGCAGGGAAACAAGCTCAGGGCTCCCACTGATTCAGCGATATTGGTGCGTTGCAATGATTTTATATATTTATACGGGGAAAATATGTGCTGTGTGTTTAATATCCAAATGTTACTTAAAATGTTATGATGCTTTTGACTTATAAGTGACCGTATAACAATTATAGCACGGTAACAGGCCATCTCGGCCCTTCTAGTCCGTGCCGAACGCTACTCTCACCTAGTCCCACCGACCTGCACTCAGCCCATAACCCTCCATTCCTTTCCTGTCCATATACCTATCCAATTTTTCTTTAAATGATAATATCGAACCTGCTTCTGCCACTTCTACTGGAAGTTCGTACAACACTTACTTCAAGCTCCCATGTCCTCCCCTGATAATTGACTTATCACTATATTCATGCGAGGAAAATATGCGCTGTGTGTTTGATATTAAATTCGTTAGATAAACCCTTTTAGAAACAAAATTGTGCGTATTACCCACTTATCGCCTATATTCCAGTAGTGATGAACACCCCCTTGCTGGGGCGGGCGGGAATCGGCGGGGCTTTAATCGGCAGATCACGATGCGCATGCGTACTGGTGCCCGCGCAAGGCTTCATGGCCATTGTAGTCTTACTCTTGTCCGTGGGCACCCCTACACCCCCCCCCCCCTCCGGTCGGCCGGTCCGCAAGAATATTGTCAATATTAAACCGGTACGCAATGCAAAAAAGGTTGGGGACCCCTGCTGTACAGCACAGGAACAGGACCTTCAGCCCACAATGTTGTGGCAAACCAAATAAAAAGCAAATCAAAAACGCCCAAACATTACTCCCTCCTTCCTATGTCATGGCTATATCCCTCTATTCATGTGCCTATCCAAGCATTTGTCAAAAGCCTCTAATGTATTCACTTCCACCACCATACCTGGCAGTGCATTCCAGGCATCCTTGTGAACCTCCTCTGGGCTCTCTCCAATGACAACACATCCTTTCTGAGATATGGGGCCCAAAACTGTTGACAATACTCTTAAGTGTGGCCTGACTAGTGTCTTACACAGGCCCAACATTATCTTCTTGTTTTTATATTCTGTTCCCCTTGAAATAAATGCCGACACAGCATTTGCCGCCTTCACCACAGACTCAACTTGTAAATTAACCTTCTGGAAGTCTTGCACGAGGACTCCCAAGTCCCACTGCACCTCTGATGTTTGAACCTTCTCTCCATTTAGATAATAGTCTGCACTATTGTTCCTTTTACCAAAATGTATTATCATATATTTCTCAACACTATATTCCATCTGCCACATTTTTGCCCATACTTCCAATTTGTCTAAGTCCTGCTGCAATCACATTGCTTCCTCAACACTACCTACCCCTCCACCTATCTTTGCATCATCCACAAACTTTGCCACAAAGCCATCAATTCCATTATATAAATCATTGACAACCAATGTGAAAAGTATTGGTCCCAATACTGACCCCTGAGGAACACTACTAGTCACAGGCAGCCAACCAGAAAAGATCCCCTTTATTCCCACTCACTGCCTCCTGCCTGTCAGCCATTCCTCTATCCATGCCAGTATCTATCCTGTAATGCCACAGGATTTTATATTAGTATCTGTTTTCTGTCTATATTGTATTTTGTCATGCATTTCTATGGTAATCTGTCATGAGGGTTGGGATGTGATAGAAGCAAATGGGTATAGTTACATGTTCATGCTTGGGCTTCATTAGTTGTTAGCCAGATGGAATGAGCCATAGGGAGTTATGCTTTTGTTGACTGTTTTAATATGCTAACTGCACTGACTGAATATACATTTAGTTTGATCGCTAATTATGCTTAGTATCGCTAGTTATATGGCTAATTAGAAGACTTAGTTACACTGATTTGAATGCTAAGACCGCTCTCTCACTAATTTAGTTTCATGAGCTTTTTATTGCTACAAGATTCTTTGTCTTTGCCGGTTTTGTTATAAAGGATCGAATGTACTTTTATCAATTTGGAAGCACGTCAAACAGTGTTAATTACCCAGGCTTAGTCTCACGGTGGTTTTGGATTGTTTTCAGTAATCATTAACTTTCTTGGACAATCAGAAAGTGTAATTCAGGTTTAATACAGAGCTTGAACAAGAGTTAAACACAAGGTAAATACATATGCCATGTTGGGCATTTATTAAGGGCTCTTTGAGTGAAGGAACAAATGATTCTGAAACAAAATGTTCAGAGACTTTTTTTCAGAGTACCTTGCTAGTGATTACATGATGTTATTAACAAAACAGATGTATTGTGTACATTGATTTTATTAATCTTACTATGCAAATTTCAAATTAAACTTTGGCATTAGCCACTTCATACAGTACTTTATTCTTTCAGACAAGTTGAAGTTTATTGTCATAGAACCATATACATGTGTAGTGTCTATAAGAAGTATTCACCCCCCCCCCCAATTCTTGGAAATTTTCATGTTTTATTGTTTTACCACAGTGGATTTAATTTGGATTCTTTGACACTGATCAACAGAAGAGAAAAAAAGTTAAAAAAAAACTCTGCAAGTGATCTAAATTAGTTACACGTATGAAACACAAAATAATTGTTTACATAAGTATTCACGCCTTCAAGTATTTAGTAGATGCACCCATGACAGCAATTATAGCCTTGAGTCTGTGTGGATCGGTCTCTATCAGCTTTGCAGGTTTTCTCCATTCTTCTTTACAAAACAGCCCTTTTCAAGTCCAACCACAAATTCTCAGTTGGATTGGGGTCTGGACTCCAACTTGACCACTCCAGGACATTAACTTTGTTGTTTTTAAGCAATTCCAGTGTAGCTTTGGCTTTATACTTGGGGTTATTGTCTTGCAGCAAAACAAATCTCCTAAGTCACAGTTCTCCTGCAGACTGCATCAGGTTTTCCTCCAGGATTTCCCTGTATTTTGTTGTATTCATTTTACCTTCTACCTTCACAAGCCTTCCAGGGCCTGCTGCAGTGAAGCATCCCCGTAACATGATGCAGCCACCAGCATGCTTCACGGTCGGGATGGTGTGTTTTTGATGATGTGGGGTGTTTGGTTTACGTTAAGCATAGCGTTTAGTCTGATGACCAAAAAGCTCAATTTTGGTTTCATCATACTATTGAACCTTCTTCCAGCTGACTTCATAGACTCCCACATGCCTTCTGGCAAACTCTTGCCAAGATTTCATGTGAGTTTTTTTTCAACTGTGCCTTTCTCTGCCAATCTCCCATAAGCTGTGACTGTTGAAGCATCCGGTACAGTTGTTGTATGCACAGTCTCTCCCACCTCAGCCAGTAAATCTTGTAATTCCTCCAGAGTTGTCATACGTCTATTAGTGGCCTCCCTCACTCATTCTCCTTCTTGAGGAGGGCTTTCTTTAGGCAGATTTACAGCTGAGCTACATTCTACCCATTTCTTGATAATTGAATTAATTGTACTTCAAGAGATATTCAGTAGCTTGGAACTTTTCTTTTATCCACCTCCTGTGCTCTTCAATAACCTTTTTGAGAAGTTGCTTGGAGTGTTCTTTTGTCTTCATGGTGCAGCTTTTGCCAGGATACTTCCAGTTACAGGTGCAGTTTTACTACAGTCAATTGAAACACCTTGACTGCAGACAGGTCTCCAAAAACAGATCTCCATTTAACTATTTATGTGACTTCTAAAACCAATTGGCTGCACCTGTGATGATTTGGTGTGTCATATTAAAGGGGGTGGGGGGGTGTGAATACTTATGCAATCAATCACTTCGTGTTTTATATTTGTAATTAATTTAGATCACTTTGTGGAGATGTTTTCACTTTGAGATGAAAGAGTCTTTATCTGTTGATCTGCGTCAAAAAAAGCCAGATTTATCCACTGTGATTCAATGTTGTCAAACAATAAACATGAAAACTTCCAAGAAGGTACAACTAAGAGGGTGCATTTACATCACAAATTAAATATAATGTAATATAATGCCACTGCTTCATGCATGCGAGACCTGGATGTGAGAAAGGTGAGTAGTCTTACAGCCTGGGGGGGAAGAAGCTGTTTCCCACCCTAACAGTCCTTGTCCTAATGTCATGGGACCTCCTGCCAGATGGTACGGGGTCAAAGAGATTGTTGGATGGATGGGAGGGATCATTGACAATGCTAAGGGTCCTGCATATGTAGTGCCCTGGATAAGTATCTCAGATTGGTGGAAGACAGACCTCAACGATCCTCTCAGCAGTCTTTACAATCTTTTGCAGGGTCTTGCAGTCAAATGCCTTTAAATTCCCATACTAGAGAGTGATCAGGACACTCTCAATGGCGCTCCTGTAAAAGTTGATTGGAATGGTCTGGGGGAAGCCTCACTTGCTTCCATCTCCTCAGAAAGTGAAGATGTTGTAGTGCTTTCTTAACTAAAGAGGTGATGTTGTGGCTCCAGGTGAGATCACAGTGCTTTGTGAAACAAAGACTTGTCTGTCCCAAAGTGCATGGCAGCTATTGAAATACTTCTGATATGTACACACTGCTGTGGTGTAGCAATACTGTGATTTATTAATGTAACCTCTACACCACCAGTTTTTTAGGCTCGTATACAATGCACCATAGTGGGCCATATCTCAAACAGTGATGGGTCGGAGTACAGGAAAGAGATAGAGTGCTTGGTGACATGGTGTTATGACAACAACCTTTCCTCATTGTCAGTTGTTTATTGAGTTCAGAAAAGGGACAGTGCACATGCTCCTGTTTACATCAACGGTGTTCAGAGTGAGAGCTTCAAATTCCTAGGTGTGAACATCGTCAGTAACATCTCCTGGTCCAACCATGATCACATCACAACCAAGGAAGTTCACCAACGCCTCTATTTCCTTGGGATACTAAAGAAATTTGGCATATCGCCTTTGACCCTCACCAATTTTATCAATGCACTATAGCAAACATGGCAATTGCTCACAAGAAACTGCAGAGAGTTGTGGACACAACTCAGCACATCACAGAAACCAGCCTCCCCTCTATGGACTCTGTCTACACTTCTCTCACTGTCTCTGTGAAGCAGCCAGCATTATCAAAGATTCCACCCCCCCCCCCCCCACCCAGCCAATACCTCTTGTCTCTTCTCCTCTGTCCCATCGGGCAAAAGACACAAAAACCTGAAAATACACACCACTAGGCTATTGGGCAGCTTCTATTCTGCTGTTATAAGGCAATTGAATAGTTTCTCTCTACAAAAGATGGACTCTTGACCTCACAGTCTACCTCGTTATGACCTTTCACCTTGTTGTCTGCCTGCTCTGCACTTTATTCCACATTCTGTTATTGTTTTACCTTGTTCTACCTCACACATTGTGTAATGATTGATCAGTACAAACAGTGTGCAGGACTATCCTTTCACTGTGTCTCTGTACATGTGATAATAATAAATCAAGTCCAAGTCCAATTCTAATACCCATGAAACCAAACCTTCGAAACACTACTGAGCTGCTCAATACGTTTGGCAGGATTTTGTGGTCGTGAATAATTATCCATTACAAACCACGTTTCCCCAAGCACCTGGATTTTTCATCTGGACAAAAGAGTCAAAGTTTGGCAAGGCATCTGGAGAATTTCATTGTAGTTACAGGATATAAATCAGGAGTCAAAGCTAGTCTCAGTAATGGTGCTAGATAATCAGAAGAGCCAGTGCTTACTTTCCCCAAGTGGTACGGCTGATCAACACCTCCACCCACTCAACCACCCTTTCACACCCCAACCGCCACTACTTTATCATTTCCTGTTAGAGTCACCTACAGTATGTATAGATATTCCTGTGCCTAGCCTCACTTCATGGACATATAATCAATGTATATAAATTAATTTCTATTGTACTTTTTTAATGTTCTTTATCTAATTGAGTGTTTCTGTGTGCTGCATCAGATCCGGGGTAATAATTATTTCATTCTCCTTTACACTTATATAACCATGTAACAACTACAGCACGGAAATAGGCCATCTCGGCCCTTCTAGTCCATGCCGAACTCTTACTCTCACCTAGTCCCACCGACCTGCACTCAACCCATAACCCTTCATCCCTTTCCTGTCCATATAGCTGTCCAATTTAACTTTAAACGACAACATCGAACCTGCCTCAACCACTTCTGCTGGAAGCTCGTTCCACACAGCTACCACTCTCTGAGTAAAGTTCCCCCTCATGTTACCCCTAAACTTTTGCCCTTTAACTCTCAACTCATGTCCTCTTGTTTGAATCTCCCCCACTCTCAATGGAAAAAAGCCTATCCACGTCAACTCTATCAATCCTCCTCATAATTTTAAATACCTCTATCAAGTCCCCCCTCAACCTTCTACGTTCCAGAGAATAAAGACCCAACTTGTTCAACCTTTCTCTGTATCTTAGGTGATGAAACACAGGTAACATTCTAGTAAATCTTCTGTACTCTATTTTGTTGACATCTTTCCTATAATTCGGTGACCAGAACTGTACACAATACTCCAAATTTGGCCTCACCAATGCCTTGTACAATTTCAACATTACATCCCAACTCCTGTACTCAGTGCTCTGATTTATAAAGGCCAGCATACCAAAAGCTTTCTTCACCACCCTATCCACATGAGATTCCACCTTCAGGGAACTATGCACCATTATTCCTAGATCCCGCTGTTCTACCACATCCTTCAATGCCCTACCATTTACCATGTATGTCCTATTTTGATTAGTCCTACCAAAATGTAGCGCTGGAAGTTACATTAAATTAACTTGAATCATTAATCTTTAAAGAAGGAAATCTGGGTGACACAAGGGTGCAGCCAGCCGAGCTGATGCCCACTCACCTGGGTTCACAACTGACACCCATTGCTGTCATTGAAGCATAGAGTTATACAGGACAGGAGAAGGCCCTTCAGCCCTAGTGGTCTCTGTTGGCCAAGAATCCCATCTAAGCTTGTCCCATTTGTCAGTATTTGCTTCGTGAATCACTGATTTATGCTAAAAACAAACCACAACAGCATCCTGGCCAAGAGAGCTAGCTCTTGGCAATTGCTTACAATACATTTGACGAGCCATTGATTTATCTAAATCTGGGTTTTGTGTATTTATTTATAGAATTGTAGAATGAAACTGCTGTCATGGTCCAGTCCGTGAAGTCCGCATTCTGGTTCCCAGTCCGTTCCATGGACTCTGGACTCCAGGTCTTCCGGCTGTCCCTTGCTTCAGTTGGGCTTAATCACAGGCACCTGATTCTCGTCTTGGGGCTGGGACTATAAGTGGCCCTGGGTTCACATGTGGTTGGTGGTTTGTCTTGTCAGTATTCCCTTGGAGCAACCTGTTGGTGGAAGGTGTAGCCATTTGTGATTGCTAGGTCTGGTTGGAGGACCACTGCTTCATGTAGCCTTGTTGTCTCTTGTTGGAGCAGTCATTGTGGTATGGATTTGGCTGTTTCTGTGGCTAGCAAAGGTTGCTGGCTGCCCTGAGACTCAGAGCCACCCTGGATTGAGCTCCCTTCCTGTCCTAGCCTCTGGGGTAAGTCAGGCTGTCTTTGCTGTTACCCTGAGGCTGGACTGTTCCCTTCCCCTCTCCATCTAAATCCCTGACAGTTTCCTTGGCGGATTACCTTGGCAGATTACCTTGGCAGTCATCCTGGCTCAGTGTCCAAGGAAGCGGCCCGGCCCTGCGAAAGCATCCTGGCCCTGTGTCCTAGGAATGGTCTAGGCCCTGTGCTCTAAGGAGTCCTGGCTCTGTACTCGAGGGCCTAACTGACCTGAGCCTCAAAGAACCTGAGCCTGTGTCCAGCCCTGTAGCCACGTAATGTCCTTGCCTATTTCTGGGGTCTGAGCCTGCATCAAGACCCAGGTTCTGGGTCCTTGTCCATTTTCTGGCTTGGAGTCCAAGCCCAGGCTCCTAGTTCCCAGTTTCTTGTCCTGGTCCTGCTTTCCTAGCCCAAGTCAGTGTTCCTATCCCAGCTCCTAGTCTGTGTCCAGTCCTGTCCCTAACTCTAGTCCAGTCCAGTTCCCAGTACTTCAGTGTCTGTGTCTTGCTTTTTGGGTGTGCCTTCAACACCCCCATATGACAACTCCACAGAAACAGGTCCCTCTGTTCTATAACAGAGAGTGGAGAGAGTGAGCATTTTTAAGTTCCTGGGTGTCAAGATCTCTGAGGATCTAACCTAGCCCCAATATATTGACATAGTTATAAAGAGGGCAAGACAGCAGCTGTACTTTATTAGGAGTTTGAAGAGGTTTGGTATGACAACAACTAATCTCAAATCCGGACATCCCACCTCTCCCGGAAGTTCCGGGAGTCTCCCGCATATTAGTAGTGGCTCCCTGATGCCTGCAAATTATATACGATATCCCAGAAATCAAGTTTTTTGAGAGTGAGAGAGATAGTGTGAGAGCGACCATGTGTGTGTGTGTGAGAGAGAGAGAGAGAGAGAACGCGCCATGGCAGAGTGTTCCAAAAAAAGAAAATATAAAACGTATGTCACCCCAGACTACCCTAAAGTGTACCCCTGCCTAATAGGGGTCAAAAATAATGACAGTGTTGCTCGCTGCACTGTTTGCAACAGAGACTTTTCTATTGCCCATGGTGGGTTAAGACTGTAAAAGAAGTCGAGGTGAGTTTAACAGGTGTCATTCATTCATTAGCATAGCTAACGTTATTTTACTGGCATAATTTACATATTACTATTTAACTATTTATGGTATTATGGTGCAACTGTAACGAAAACCAATTTTCCCCCGGGATCAATAAAGTATGACTATGACATTTAAACTAGCTGGCTAGCTGCGAAGGAGCTACTCTATTGCAGACATCCCACCTCTCCTGGAAGTTCCGGACGTCTCCCGCAAATTGATGGCGCTACCTCCCTGAAATGAGTTTTTGCAGGGTGGGATGTCTGCAAACCTCCACCTTGCAGCTCTGCCCACTCAAGGGAAAGGTTTCGGGAGTAAACCTCGGAGAAAAATCCTGAGCTGGAGTCCCTAAAGCAGTCCTACATTGAACTCAAAGCAAGCCGGCAACTCCTGCGATGCTGTTGCTGCCAAACTGTATGGGTCTCTACCGTACCTTTTGGATTCATCAGCTGCATGGAGAGGGGGAGGCTGCAGCACAGCAACCACTTGTATGGTACTATGAATTCTGTGGTACATTATACCATTCTATGGTAGTGTACTGTGAATTCTATGGTATGTTTCCTCATGATAACAAGAGTAAGTGTGAGGCAGGATCTGGATTAGGTTTAAAATCCCTGGCATCTGTCCTGAAATTTGCTGAAACACACCAAAGAATTTCTGGAATCCTTGAAATACTGAGAGCAGCGACCTTACAAAGTTGACAGACTCCAGCTGTAAATAAGTGGCACATAGTTATTAGTCATTGAGCAATGCAACACAGACAGGCCCTTCAGCCCTACCAGTCTATGCTGACCATGGTGCCCACCCAGCTACTACCACGTTCCTGCATTTAGCACATATTTCTCCAAGCCCAGCCCCCTCTGTATTTATCCAAATGCTTTTTGTACAATCCAAACTGTACCCAGCTCAACCATTTCCTCCGGCATTGCATTAAATATACTCAACTTACTCTGCCTGAAATAGTTGCCACTCAGCTTCTTTTTAAATCTTCTCCCCATCATCAGGTTCCAGTAAGAGTGCATCTTTCCCAATCAGCAAAAGCCGCCCTCCAACTAGCTCAAGATTGGCTCCTTTGGGAGCATTGTAGTCCTCCCACTGGCTGCCATTTGGTGCCTGCATCAGCTGATGACATCGCAGTGCAGGGAGAGGATAAACCTAGTGCTGGTCCCTTTTGCTGTCTGTGTCACCATGGATTAGATGTTCCAATGGGAACGATGGAAGTCTGCTGAAGTGACAGAGGGCCTGGGCACACACTTTAGATCAGCATTGTAATTGAGAGGAACTTAAAAGGTTTTCTGAGTGTTTAGTGCTTGCCTTGTCCTGTAAATAAATAGTTAACTTACTTACGGGTAGTGAATGTTTTCTGTCGCCACACATGAACCTGCAAACATGATTTCACACAATACAGTATATCATCAATCAATGCCCCCCTCCCAGTGTTGGACTCCCCTATCTTGGGGAAAAGACTGCTACCATCCCCTTATCCATATCTCTCATAATTTCTGTCAGGTCACCCCTACGTTCAAGGAATAAAAACCTAAATTAGGCCAAACGCACTTATAATTCAGGCCGTCTAATCCAGGCAACATCCCCATCAATCTTTTGGAGTCATAGAATACTATAGAACAGAAATAGGCCTTCGGCCAAGCTAGCCTATGCCAAACCATTAATCTGCTCACTCCCACAGACCACATCTCCCCATACCCCTCCCACCCATGTACCTTTCCAAGCTTCTCTTAAATGTTCAAATCAACCCCGCATCGATCACTTCCACTAGCAGCTCATTCTACAGTCCTACTGAGTAAAGAACCTCCCCCTCATTTTCCCCTTAAACACTTCACCTTTTGCCCTTAACCCATGACCTCTAGTTGTAGTCTCATGCAATCTCAGTGGTAAAAGCCTACTTACTTTTACCCTCTCTATAATTCTCTTCTACCCTCTATCAAAATTCCCCTCAATCTTCTACGTTCTAGGGAATAAAGTTCTAACCCTTTCAATCTTCCTTTAAAACTCAGGTCAAGTCCTGGCAACATCCTTGTAAATTTTCTCTGCACTCTTTCAATCTTATTTACATCTTTCCTGTAGGTAGGTGACCAAAACTGCACATAATACTCCAAATTAGGCCTCACCAATGTCTTATACAATTCCAACGTAACAATCCAATTCCTGTACTCCATACATTGATTTATGAAGGCCAATGTGCCAGAAGCTTTCTTTACGACCCTACCTACTTGTGCCACCATTTCCAAGAAATCGTGGATCTGTATCCCTAGATCCCCCTGTTCTACTGCACTCCTCCGTTCCTGACCGCTCACTGTGTAAGTCCTAACATGGTTTGAACTCCCAAACTACAACACCTCACACTTGTCTGGATTAACTTCCATCTGCCATTTTTCCAGCTGGTCCAGATCCTGCTGCAAACTTTAATAGTCTTCCTCGCTATTCACTACAGCTCCAATCTTGGTGTCATCTGTAAATTTGCTGATTCACTTTACCACATTATCAGTTAACAAACAATAATAGACCCAGCACCGATCACTATGGCACATCACTAATCGCAGGCCTCAAGTCAGAGAGGCAACCATCTACCGCCACTCTCTGGCATCTTCCTCAAAGCTAATATCTAATCCAATTTAATATTTCATCTTGAATGCCAAGTGGCAGAATCTTCTTCACCATCTTCCTATGCAGATCCTTGTCAAAAACCTTGCTGAAGCCCACGTAGGCAACATCCATTGGTGTCATCATGTACACATCATCAACTTTCCTGGTAACTACCTCAAAAAACTTGATAAGAGTGGTTAGACACAACTGATCACACACAAAGCCATATTTACTATCCCTCATCAGTTCTTGTCTAATCAAATACTTATATATCCAGTCTTTTAGAAAAAAGTTCCAATAACTTCCCTAGTACTGAAATCAGGCTCAGTGGCCAATAGTTTCCTGGATTTTTCTTAGAGCCTTTCTTAAAACAATGAAAACCATATTAGCTACTCTCCAATCCTTCGGCACCCCACCCATGGCTAAGAATGCTTTAATATAGCTCTGCTAGTTGCCCTGCAATCTCTGTACTAACCTCTCAAAGAGTTCGAGGGAACTCCTTGTCAGGCCCTGAGGATTTATCTACCCTAATTTGCATCCTCTGTAATCTGTATAGGGTCCATGACCTCACTGCTGCATTGCCTCACATCTATAGAATTGTCTCCATCTCCCGAGTAGATACAGAAGCAAAAAAATACGTTTAAGATCTCCTCCATCTCTTTCGACTCCATGCATAGATGACCACGTTGATCTTCCATAGGAGAAATTTTGTCCCTTGCTATCTTTTTGCTCTTGACTTATCTGTAGAAGCCCTTGGGATTCTCCTTCACCTTGTCTGCTGGTTTAGCCCTCCTGATTTCCTTCGTAAGTGTTCTCTTGTGTTTCTTATACTCCATAAATATTTCAACACTTCTTTTTTCTTAACCAGGCCTCAATATCTCTTAAGAACCAAGGCTCCATCCCTGTTATCATTGCATTTTATTCTGATTCTCAAAATTTCACTCCTGATGGCCTCCCTCCTGCCAAGTACACCTTTACCAGAAAACAACCTATCCCAATCCACATTTGCCAGATTATTAAAACTGGTCTTTCTCCAAGGAATCTCAACCCAAGGACCGGACCTATCCTTTTCCCTAATTACCTTGAGACTAATGGCATTCTGATCACTAGATAAAAAGTGTTTCCTTATATAAAATTCTGTTACTTGCCCTGTCTCATTCTCTACTAGGAGATCACATATTGCATTCTTCTAGTTGGGATTCCTATGTACTGATTAAGGAAACTTCAATGAACGCATTTGACAAACTCTTTCCCATCCAACCATTTTACAGAATGGGAGTCAGTCAATATGTGGAAAGTTAAAGTCAGCTACTATCACACCCTTCTGTTTCTTGCAACAAGCTGTGATCTCTCTTCAAATTGGCTGCTCTAAATCCTGCAGACTGTTGAGTGGTTAATCCTCAGTTCTATACATAAAGTCTCACTAAACGAGTTCTCCAGCCTATCCCGTCTGAGCACTGCCGTGACATATTCCCTGACTAGTATCCTCACCCTTCCTCCTTTAGTCCCTCCCACTCTCTCACATCTAAAACAACTGAACCCCAGTATATTGAGCTGCCCCTCCTGCAACCAAGTCTAATTCCACATGCTGATCCATACCCTAAACTCATCTCCCTTTCCCACAATGCTCCTTGCATTGAAGTATACGCAGTTCAGAATGCAAGCTCAACTTTTAATTCCTGACCTTGTATGTAGGCTTAAGAACGTCTTTCTCTGGAACCACTCCACTATCTGTTCTGGTGTTCTGGTTCCCATCCCCCTGTAACTCTAGTCCCCTTACCGCACCCCTCACACAGCACTAACAAAACATCTTGATAGGATGTTAGTCAGTTCAGATGCAAACTGTCCCTCCTGTATAGGTCCCACCTTCCCTGGAAGAGTGCACAATCATCCAAAACTCTGAAGCCCTCCCTCCCTTGTAAGTCTTTTCTGCACTCTTTCTAGTTTAAGGAGGTCTTTCCTATAACAAGACAGACAAATCTGTACACAGTCCTCCAAGTCAGCGCCTCTCATCCACATGAGCAAAAAGGTTCTGGTAAACATGAAATAATTGCATCCTGTTCCAACAATCTATTTGACCCCCTACTATCAGGCAGGAGGTACCATAGCGTTAGGAAAAAATTGTTAGGTTGGGGAACAGCTTCTTCCCCCAGGCTATAAGATGACTGAACTCTCTGCCACCACTCAGATCTCATCATGTATGAAGCACCAGTAGCATTATACTGTTTACTTTTTAATTTGTATATGCTCCTTATTATTTGCTAATTTATTTGTGGTAATATTATTTTATGTGTTATGTCTGTGAGTTACAGTATACGTACCGTGTTGAGCACTTTGGTCTGGAGGGACATTGCTTCATTTGGCAGTATACATGTACACATTATTGACAATAAAAACTAAACTTGAAGTTGAATGCTCCTCAAAGCTGATGAATGCTTGGTAGAACAACTTCTCTCTCTCTTCAGACACTCTCTGAATGTTTGTAACATGATGACAAATATGATTGAAAGAGCACAGAGAACATTTACGAGGATGTTTCCGGGATGTGAGGACCTGAGTTCTAGGGAAAGATTGAGTAGGTAAGGACTTCATTTCCTGGAACATTGGACAATAAGGGGAGATTTCATAGAGGTACAATAAACAGAATTATGAAACATATAGATCAGGTAAATGTGAGCAGGGCTTTTCCACAGAGGTTATGTGAGGCTACAACTGGTGGTCATAGGTTGAAGTTGAAAGCTGAAATATCCAAGAGAAACATGACCGGGAATGTCTTCACTCAGAGGATTTCTACATTTGAAGTTTGGATATGTACATGGATGGGAGGAGTATGGAGGGCTATGCTGAATATCACAGTACAGACTAGATGGGCAGAAGGGCCTATTTCTGTGCTGTAGTGTTCCATGTCCCTATAATTCTAATGACCAAGCCTGGATTCATATCTTTCTGGTGACTCAACCCCCAGAATATCGATCACCTTTGGGATGTGCTCCTGGTTTCACTTCATCTGCACATAATTATACTGTATACAATTACATTTCAATGGTGGAAGGCTGAGCACTATTTAATGATGGCCGATTGTTAGAAAATTAGGTGTCTGATATTTATTTTTCATTACTTCATTAAAATTAGTTTCCATTCAAGTTAATCATCAGCTTTGAGCCAAGACCCTGGAGTTTTGCTAATTCCGGAACCAATCAAAGAATTGATTGTGGATTTCAGGAAGGATAAGGCAAGGGAGCACACATCTGTTCTCATCAAGAGATCGGCAGTGGAAAGAGTGAGCAGGTTTATGTTCCTGGGTGTCACATCTCTGAAGGTCTATCCCGGGCCCAACATTTTGATGCAAACACAAAGAAGGCATGACAGCGGCTATAGTTCATTAGGAGTTTGAGATATTCCATGTCACCAAAGACTCTAAATAAGTTCTACAGATGTAGCATTCTAAGTGGTTTCATCACCATCTGGTATGGAGGGACCAATGCACAGGTGTGGAAAACTGCAGAGGGGTTGCAAGCTCAGTCGCTCCATCATGGCCACTCGCCTGGCCAGCATTAAGGACATCATCAAAAACGACCGCATACATCATTAAGGGCCTTCATCAGCAAGACATGTCCCCCTCCTATAATTACCACCAGAGGTGAGGTACAGGACGCTGTAAGCACACACTAAAGACTTTCAGAACAACTTCTTCACCTCCCCCCACCCCCCACCCTGCTATCAGATTCTGAATGGACAATGAATCAACCCATGAACATCACTTCAATATTTTTGCTCTCTGTTTGCATTTACTTAATTTTTTGCAATGTATCCTTATTATAATTTATAGTATTTTTAAGTATTGCGATGTATGGCTGCCACAAAGCCACACGCTTCACGATGTTATTAAATCTGACTCTGACTACACGAACCGCACTGGGTCCGGAATGCGTCTTTTCACCGTACCACACACAGTCAAAGAAAAACCATACCTTGCCTGATGTGTCCACAAACCCTTTGAGAATGAAAAGGAGAACCACAAAACCACCAGTCACTACCAATCACTTCTCAAACGTAGCTAACGATTCTCACTAGATGACAGTGTGTGGTAACCTGAAAAGTATTAAATCAACTCATACCGTATGTTACCTCACAACCTTTAACCCTAGCTACACACTTCAAGGCATGTCGCTTGTCTCTGAGCTGGGAACGGCCTCAATATTCCTTACCCCAGGGACTACTTTTGGAGCCGGGGCTGCGAGCCTGTGGACTGTACTATCAAATGCACAGAGGCTGCCGTCCTCGTGAGGAACATTTGAAGTCAAGGGCCTTTATCTGATGGATTTTAGAAAAATGAGGGGGAAATCTTTTTGAAACCTACTGGATAACAGACAAAATCCTATGCGCTATTATCCCGTGATTTCAGTCTCTTAAGGCAACGTGACAGCATCCTTCAGGAGGGTGAACCCACAGAAAACATCTGACCCAGACAGGGGACCTGGCCAAGTACTAAAAACCTGTGCTGATCAGCTGGCTGGAGTTTACACTGAGATCTTTAACCTCTCACTTCGGCAGTCTGAGGTACTCACCTACTTCCGACAGGCTCCAAATATAAGCAACTGGCACAAAATGCCAGTTGGAACTCAACGGGTCAGGCAGCATCTACAGAAATGAATAAATAGTCGATGCCAGTGCTTCAGAAGAATGTAGTAACTTGCTTCAATAATTATCGCCTACTTGCACTTACATCCACAGTGATGAAGTGTTTTGAGAGGTTGATGATAAAACATAACTCCTGCCTGAGAAGTGATTTGGATCTGCTCCAATTTGCCTACCGGCACAGCAGAAACTTGTGCTGATATTATTTTGTGACTTTTTTGTGCTTTATAGTAACTATATTTGCTGCCTGCTAACTATACTGCTGTGTGTGCCTATACGTATTGTGTTTTGCAGCTTGTCCCCAGAGGAACGATATTTCAGTTAGCTGTATAGGTGTGTATGGTTGAATGGCAATAAACTTGAACTTAATGAAAGGCATCGATAGAGTGGATATGGAGAAGATATTTCCATTAGTGAGGGAGTCTAGCACCAGAAGGAAATGCCTCAGAATAAAAGGACATCCATTTAAAATAGAGGTGAGAAGGAATGAGGGTGGTGAATGTGTGAAATTCATTGCTACAGAAGGATGTGGACACCAAGTCAGATTCTTGATTGGCAAAGGGATTAAGAAAAAAGGGATTAACAAAAGGCTGCAGAAAAGACAAAAGAATAATTTTAAGGAAGGGACATAGTTTTAAGGTGCTTGGAAGTAGGTATAAGGGGGATGTCAGTGGTAAATTTTTCACGCAGAGAGTGGTGGGTGCGTGGAACGCACTGCCAGTGAAGGTGGTAGATGCGAATACAATAGGGTCTTTTAAGAAACTCTTAGATAGGTACATGGAGTTTGGAAAAATAGAGGGCTATGCGGTAGGGAAATTCTAGGCAGTTTCTAGAGTAAGTTACATGGTCGGTACAACATTGTGGGTTGAAGGACCTCTTATGTGCTGTAGATGTTTATATTTCTAGTGCAGTTGAAACAAAAGCTATGATTAAATGGTGGATCAGACTTGATGGTCTAAGTAGCCTAATTCTGCTCCTATATCTTATAACACTTGCTAATTGTTTTCTCAGCACTAAGCACTGAAATCGAGGCCAGTCAATCCAGCCAGAGTCCATACTCCCACACTGATGTTTATAGAGAGGAGTCTGTTATGCAGTTTTTAATGAAATATCCTGTTGTCTTCCAGGTACACTCACTGCATGCTTAAATGGGAAATACGCAGTAACTTTAAAATGGACACAATTACAAAACAGTTAAAAAAAAAACTATGTACACTAAAATACTAGCATAACAGAGGCACTGGTGGGGCCTCACTTGGAGTACTGTGAGAAGCTTTGGGCCCCTTATCTAAGAAAGGATGTTGACGTTGTAGAGGTTTCAGAGGTGGCTCACAAAAATGAATCCAGGATTGAAAAGCTTATTGTTTCAGGACTGATTAACATAGAACATAGAATACTTCAGCACAGTACAGGCCCTTCAGCCCATAATGTTGTGCCGACCCTCAAACCCTGCCTCCCATATAAGCCCCTACCTTAGATTCCTCCATATACCTGTCTAGCAGTCTCTTAAATTTCACTGGTGTATCTGCCTCCACCACTGACTCAGGCAGTGCATTCCACGCACCAACCACTCTCTGAGTAAAAAACCTTCTTCTAATATCCCCCTTGAACTTCCCACCCCTTACCTTAAAGCCATGTCCTCTTGTATTGAGCAGTGGCGCCCTGGGGAGGAGGCGCTGGCTGTCCACTCTATCTATTCCTCTTATTATCTTGTACACCTCTATCATGTCTCCTCTCATTCTCCTTCCCTCCAAAGAGTAAAGCCCTAGCTCCCTTAATCTCTGATTGATGGCTGTGGGTTTGTACTCACTGGAATTCTGAAGAATGAGGCTTGGGGGGGGGGGGGGGGGGGCGTCATTGAAACCTATCGAATACTGAATGACCTTGATAGAGTGGATGTGGAGAGGATGTTTCCTATGGTAGGGAGTCTAGGACCAGAGGGCACAGGCTCAGAATAGAAGGATGTCCATTTAGAACAGAGATGAGGAGGAATTTCTTTAGCCAGAGGGTGGTGAATCCGTGGAATTCGTTCCCACAGGTGGCTGTGGAGGCAAGGCATTGTGTGTATTTAAGGCAGAGGTTGATAGATTCCTGATTAGTTGGGGCATGAAGTGATATGGAAAGAAGGCAGGAGCTTGTGGCTGAGAGAGAAATGGATCAGCCATGCTGAAATAGCAGTGCAAAATGGCCTAATTCTGCTCCTATATCTTATGGTCTCCTATACAGTGCAAATTTTCACACAGGGACTGGTGATACCTGAATGTGCTGCCTGCAGCAGTGGTGAAGCCAAATATGACGGATTTTACAGATTAGCTTTATTTATCATGTGTACATTGAAACATATGGTGAGCTATGTTGTCTGCATCAACAGCCAACACAGTCCGAGGATTGCACTGGGACAGCCTGCAAGTGTTACCACACTTCTGGCACCAAGATTATATGCCCACTGCTTACTAAAACCAGCCTGTAGGGGTAGGGTTAGGGTTAGTAAATTGTGGGCATGCTGTGCTGGGAGAAAACTGGAGCACGTGGAGAAATCTCATGATTCATGAAGTGAACTGTAGAAATTGTTTAGTCATAGTCATACTTTATTGATCCTGAGGGAAATTGGCTTTTGTTACAGTTGCACTATAAATAATTAAATAGTAATAAAACCATAAATAATTAAATAGTAATATGTAAATTATGCCAGGAAATAAGTCCAGGACCAGCCTATTGGCTCAGGGTGTCTGACCCTCCAAGGGAGGAGTTGTAAAGTTTGATGGCCACAGGCAGGAATGACTTCCTATGACGCTCTGTGTTGCATCTCGGTGGAATGAGTCTCTGGCTGAATGTACTCCTGTGCCCGACAAGTACATTATGTAGTGGATGGGAGACATTGTCCAAGATGACATGCAACTTGGACGGCATCCTCTTTTCAGACACCACTGCCAGAGAGTCCAGTTCCATCCCCACAACATCACTGGCCTTCCGAATGAGTTTGTTGATTCTGTTGGTGTCTGCTACCCTCAGCCTGCTGCCCCAGCACACAACGGCAAACATGATAGCACTGGCCACCACAGACTTGTAGAACATCCTCAGCATCGTCCGACAGATGTTAGAAGACCTCAGTCTCCCCAGGAAATAGAGACGGCTCTGACCCTTCTTGTAGACAGCCTCAGTGTTCTTTGACTAAGTCCAGTTTATTGTCAATTCGTATCCCCAGGTATTTGTAATCCTCCACCATGTCCACACTGACCTCCTGGATGGAAACAGGGGTCACCGGGTCACAGAGTTGGGAGCTGAACTCCTGATTTTATACCTTGTGCTGTAAAGTGCCACACAAACCACTCTGCACAGTGTTGTCCCATTTAAGAGGTTCTTAGATGCAGTTTAGTTCTCCTACACCCTCGGTCCACCTACCATCCACTGTCACCTGAGACATGTTTCCTTCTCTTTACCCTGTCCATCTCCCCTTCCACCCCCAGAATCAGAAACAGGCTTCTTATATTTGTTGTTTCATGGCAGCAGTACAGTACCATACATAATAATAGAAAAGAACTATACAGTATATATACAGTGCCTATAAAAAGTTTTCACCAGCCTTGGGAGTTTTTGTGTTTTGTTATTTTACAACATTGAATCACACTGGATTTAATTTGGCTTTTTTGACACTGATCAACAGAAAAAGACTCTTTTGTGTCAAAGTGAAAAACTGATCTCTACAAAGTGATCTAAATTAATTTCAAATATAAAACACAAAATAATTGATTGCATGAGTATTCATTCCACGCCCCCCCCTCCCTTAATATGACACCAAATCATCCCTGGAGCAGCCGATTGGTTTTGGATGTCTCATAATTAGTTAAATGGAGATCTATTTTTGGAGACCTGTGTGCAGTCCTTCCTGATGGTAGCAATAAGAACAAGGCATGACCTGGGTGACGGAGGTCATTAATGATGGACGCCACCTTTCTGAGGCAAAGTTCAACGAATCCTGATGCAAATTTATCGAAGTAAATTTTTATCGAAGTACATGTACAAGGGATGATTGATAAGTTCTTGGCCTAAGGTAGAAGGAGTCAATCTTCGAAAACCTAGCACATTTATTTTTCCTACATTTACACACTTAGTCCAGCGGTTGTGGAGCATACGGATCCCTTCTTTGTAGAAGTCAGCGTCGCCACAGCAGGGGTGATTGATAAGATCATGGCCTAAAGTAGAATAGATGAGTTATTAACTTCAAACTTTCTGCATTTTCACTCAAAGAGTTGATCTGCACGTGCATGTAACGAGAGCTGTATAACTCATCTCCTTCTACTATAGGCCACAAATTTGTCAATCACCCCTGCTGTGGACCACTTCTACAAAGAAGGGATCTGTATGCTCCGCGACCGCTGGACTAAGTGTGTACATGTAGGAGGGGACTATGTTGAAAAATAAATGTGCTAGGTTTTCTAAAATGGACTCCTCCTACCTTAGGCCACGAATTTATCAATCACCCCTCTTATGTCACCGTATGAAACCCTGAGATTCATTTATACAGTCCTGAGATTCGCAGTCCTTAGTCCTAATGGAGGGCTTCCACCCAAAACATGGACAATCCCTCCCCACTACTACAGATCCTCTACTGAGTTCCTCCAGCAGATTGTTTGTTATGCCAGCATCTATATTATTGCCTCCAACTTAACCTGCTGAGTTAGAACATAGAATATTACAGCACAGTATAGTACAGGCCTTTTGGAACATGACGCTGTGTCCACCTTCTAACCTACTCCGAGGTCAATCTAACCCTTCCCTCCCACACATCCCACCCTTTTTCTAGAACTGATGTGTCGATCTAAGGGCCTCTTAAGTATCTCTAAAATACGTGCATCTACCACTACCCCTGAGAGCACGTCATGCACCCCCCATCCTCAGAGTAAAACCTCTGACATCCCCCTATACTTTCCTCCAATCACTTATTTGCTAATTCTGTCCTGGGATAAAGACTCTTGCTAGCCAATTGATCAATGCCATTTCATGTTACTTTCAACTTTCCAGAACAAGAAGCTTTGCAAAGACTCGTATCTACTGGGGAGAAACAACATGTCTTAACCCTCTTCTTAATACATAGCTGCTGAATAAGGCCATTTGCCCCATCGATTCTACTCTGCCATTCCGTCATGGCTGATCCCAGATCCCACTCAACCCCATACATCTGCCTTCTCGTCATATCCTTTGATGCCCGGACCAATCAGAAATCTATCAACTTCCTCCTTAAATATACCCACAGACTTGGCCTCCACCGCAGTCTGTCGTAGATCCTGGCTTAAAAAAAATTACACCTAATTTCTGTTCTAAAAAGTCGCTCCTCAATTTTAAGGTTGTGCCCTCTAGTTCTGGGTACATCCTCCAGAGGAATCATCCTCTCCACATCCTTCCTATCTAGTCCTTTCAACATTCAGAATGCTTCAATGAGAACCCCCCTCTGCATTATTCTAAATTCAAGTGAATACAGGCCCAAAGCTGCCAAATGCTCCTTATATGCTAACCCCTTGATTCCCAGAATCATCCTCATGAATCTCTCCAATGACAACACATCCCTTCTGAAATATGGGGCCCAAAACTGTTGACAATACTTCAAGTATGGCCTGACTAGTGTCTTATAAAGCCTTCGTATTATCTCCTTGCACCTCCGCACCTCTGATGTTTGAACCTTCTCCCTATTTAGATAATAGTCTGCACTATTGTTCCTTTTATTAAAATGCATTATCATACATTTCCTAACACTATATTCCAAATGCCCTTTTTTTGCCCATTCTTTCAGTTTGTCTAAGTCCTGCTGCCATCGCATTGTTTCCTCAGCTCTACCTACCCCTCCACATATCTTTGTATCATCCATAAATTTTGCCATAAAGCCATCTATTCCATTACCCAAATCATTAACAAACAATGGGAGAAGTAGTGGTCCCAATACTGACGCACTGAGAAACACCACTAGTCACTGGCAGACAACCCGAAAGGCCCCTTTTATTCCCACTCGCTGCCTCCTGCCTGTCAGCCATTCCTCCATCCATGCCAATATCTTTCCTGTAATGCCACAGGATTTTATCTTGTTAAGCAGCCTTATGTGTGGCATCTTATCAAATGTCTTCTGAAAATCCAAGTAAATGACATCCACTGCCTCTCCTTTGAACACATGCGTGTTACTTCCTTGATGAAATCAAACAGATTTGTCAGACAAGATTTCCCTTGACAGAAACCATGCTAACTTTGATTTACTTTATCATTAGTTTCCAAGTACCCTGAAAGTTCATCATTAATAATAGACTGCAACACCTTCCTACCCACTGATGTTAGACTAACGGGCCTATAATTTCCTTTCTTTTGCCTTCCTCCCTTCTTAAAGAGGGAGTGACATTTGCAATTTTCCAGTCCTCTGGGACCATGCCAGAATCAAATGATTGTTGAAAGATCATGACAAATGTACCCTTTATTTCTTCAGCAACCTCTCTCAGGGCTCTGGGATGTAGTCCATCTGGTCCAGGTGATTTACCCACCTTGAGACATTTCAGTTTGCCAAGCACTTTTTCCTTTGTATCTGCAATGGCACTCACTCCTGCTCCCTGACACTCACAGACCTCTGGCACATTGTTTTCGTCTTTCGCAGTGAAGACTGATGCAAAGTATCCACTAAGTTCATCTGTTATTTCTTTGTCCCCCATTACTACCTCACCAGCATCATTTTCCAGTGGTCCAATATCAACTCTCGCCTCCCTTTTACTCTTTGTATAACTGAAAAAACTTTTAATAAGTAATTTGCCCACATATTTCATCTTTTCCTTTATTATAGCTTTTCTAGTTGCCTTTAGTTGGATTATAAAAGCTTACCAATCATCTAACTTCCCACTCACTTTTGCTACCTTATATGCCCTTTCCTTGGCTTTTATGTAGTCCTTAACTTCCCTTGTCGGCCACGGTTGCCTACTCCTGCCATTTGAGAACTTCTTCCTCTGTGGGACATATCTATGCTGTGCCTTGTGAACTAATTCCAGCAATTTCAGCCATCTCTGCTCTGCTGTCATCCCCACCAGTATCCTCCTCCAAACCACCAGGGCAAGCTCCTCTTTCAAGCCTCTGTAAGTCCTTTTATTCTATTGTGATACTAATACATCTCACTTATGCTACTCTCTCTCAAATTGCAGTATGAATTCAATTACATTATGATCACTGCCTCCTGGGTTCCTTTACATTAAGCTCCCTAATAAGATCTGGGTTATTACACAACGCCCAATCTCAGATAGCCTTTCCCTGAGTAGGCTCAAGCACAAGCTGCTCTGAAAAGCCATTTCATAGACATTCAACAGATTCTCTCTCTGTGATCTGATACCAAACTGATTTTCCCAATCCCCTTGCATATTGAAGTCCTCCATTACAATTGTGGCATTACCCTTATTACCTGCCTTTTCCAGTTCCCTTTGCAATCTCAACCCCACAACTTGGCTACTACTTGGAGGCCTATTTATGATTCCCATAATGTTTTTTTTTTCACCCTTGCAGTTTCTTAACTCCACCCTCAAAGATTCAGCATTCTGCTGGATGTGGACCTGGATGTGGGGGTAGAAGAGTGGGTTGGCAAGTTTGCAGATGACACAAAGGTTGGTGGTGCTGTAGATAGTGTAGAGGATTATCGAAGATTGCAGAGAGACATTGATAGGATGCAGAATTGGGCTGAGAAGTGGCAGATGGAGTTCAACCTGGAGAAGTGTGAGGTGGTACACTTTGGAAGGACAAACTCCAAGACAGAGTACAAAGTAAATGGCAGGATACTTGGTTGTGTGGAGGAGCAGAGGGATCTGGGGGTACATGTCCACAGATCCCTGAAAGTTGCCTCACAGGTAGATAGGGTAGTTAAGAAAGTTTGTAGGGTGTTAGCTTTCATAAGTCGAGGGATAGAGTTTAAGAGTCACGAGGTACTGATGCAGCTCTATAAAACTCTGGTTAGGCCACACTTAGAGTACTGTGTCCAGTTCTGGTCGCCTCACTATAGGAAGGATGTGGAAGCATTGGAAAGAGTACAGAGGAGATTTACCAGGATGCAGCCTGGTTTAGAGAGTATCAGAGATTAAGGGAGCTAGGGCTTTACTCTTTGGAGAGAAGGAGGATGAGAGGAGACATGATAGACATATACAAGATATTAAGAGGAATAGATAGAGTAGATTAGATAGAGAGGATTTGATTTGGGAACTCGAGGTAAAGGAGCCATTAGGAGGTAGTGACCATAATATGATAAATTTTAATCTACAATTTGAGAGGGAGAGGGGAAGATCGGAAGTGTCAGTATTACAGTTGAACAAAGGGGACTATGGACACATGAGGGAGGAGCTGGCCAAAGTTGACTGGAAAGATACCCTAGCAGGGATGACAGTGGAACAACAATGGCAGGTATTTCTGGGAATAATACAGAAGGTGCAGGAACAGATCATTCCAAAGAGGAAGAAAGATTCTAAGAGGAGTAAGGGGTGACCGTGGCTGACAAGGGAAGTCAAGGATAGTATAAAAATAAAAGAGAAGAAGTATAACATAGCAAAGATGAGTGGGAAGCCAGAGGATTGGGAAACTTTTAAAGAGCAACAGAGGATAACTAAAAAGGCAATACGGGGGGAAAAGATGAGATACGAAGGCAAGCTAGCCAAGAATATAAAGGAGGATAGTAAAAGCTTCTTTAGGTATGTGAAGAGGAAAAAATTAGTTAAGACCAAAGTTGGGCCCTTGAAGACAGAAATGGGTGAATTTATTATGGGGAACAAGGAAATGGCAGATGAGTTGAACAGGTACTTTGGATCTGTCTTCACTAGGGAAGACACAAACAATCTCCCAGATGTAATAGTGGCCAGAGGACCTAGGGTAACGGAGGAACTGAAGGAGATTCACATCAGGCAGAAAATGGTGTTGGATAGACTGATGGGACTGAAGACTGATAAATCCCCAGGGCCTGATGGTCTGCACCCCAGGGTACTTAAGGAGGTGGCTCTAGAAATTGTGGACGCATTGGTAATTACTTTCCAATGTTCTATAGATTCAGGATCAGTTTCTGAGGACTGGAGGGTGGCTAATGTTATCCCACTTTTTAAGAAAGGAGGGAGAGAGAAAACAGGGAATTATAAACCAGTTAGCCTGACATCAGTGGTGGGGAAGATGCTGGACTCAATTATAAAGGATGAATTTATAAAGGATGGAGGAATCTAAGGTGGGGGCTTATATGGGAGGCAGGGTTTGAGGGTTCGTCACAACATTGTGGGCCGAAGGGCCTGTACTGTGCTGTACTATTCTATGTTCTATGTTCTATTAAATAGCAGCACATCTGAATAGCAGTAACAGGATCGGTCCGAGTCAGCATGGATTTACGAAGGGGAAATCATGCTTGGCTAATCTTCTGTAATTTTTTGAGGATGTAACTATGAAAATGGACGGGAGAGCCAGTGGATGTAGTGTACCTGGACTTTCAGAAAGCCTTTGATAAAATCCCACATAGGAGATTAGTGCACATGGTATTGGGGGTAGGGTACTGACATGGATCGTAAATTGGTTGGCAGACAGGAAACAAAGAGTAGGGATTAATGGGTCCCTTTCAGAATGGCAGGAGGTGACTAGTGGGGTACCGCAAGGCTCGGTGCTGGGACCGCAGCTATTTACAATATACATTAATGATTTAGATGAAGGGATTAAAAGTAACATTAACAAACTTGCAGATGACACAAAGCTGGGTGGCAGTGTGAAATGTGCGGAGGATGTTGCGATAATGCAGGATGACTTGGCCAGGTTGGGTGAGTGGGAAGATGCATGACAGATACAGTTTAATGTGGATAAATGTGAGGTTATCCACTTTGGTGGCAAGAACAGGAAGGCAGATTACTATTTGAATGGTGTCAAGTTAGGAAAAGGGGAAGTACAACAAGATCTTGGTGTCCTTGTTCATCAGTCACTGAAAGTAAGCATGCAGGTACAGCAGGCAGTGAAGAAAGCTAATGGCATGTTCGCCTTCATAACAAGGGGAGTTGAGTATAGGAGCAAAGAGGTCCTTCTGCAGTTGTACAGGGCCCTGGTGAGACCACACCTGGAGTATTGTGTACAGTTTTGGTCTCCAAATTTGAGAAAGGACATTCTTGCTATTGAGGGAGTACAGCGGAGGTTCACAAGGTTAATTCCCGGGATGGCGAAACTGTCATATGTTGAAAGATTGGAGCAACTGAGCTTGTATGCACTGGAATTTAGAAGGATGAGAGGGGATCTGATTGAAACATATAAGATTATTAAGAGATTGGACACACTAGAGGCGGGAAACATGTTCCTGATGTTGGGAGAGTCCAGAACCAGAGGCCGCAATTTGAGAACAAGGGGTAGGCCATTTAGAAAGGAGTTGAGGTAAAACTTTTTCACCCAGAGAGTTGTGGATCTGTGGAATGCTCTGCCTCAGAAGGCAGTGGAGGCCAATTCTCTGGATGCTTTCAAGAAAGAGTTAGATAGAGCTCTTAATGATAGTGGAGTCAAGGGATATGGGGAGAAGGCAGGAACGGGGTACTGATTGTGGATGATCAGCCATGATCACAATGAATGGCGGTGCTGGCTCAAAGGGCTGAATGGCCTACTCTTGCACCTATTGTCTATTGAGTGGATAGCCAGCGCCTCTTCCCCAGGGCACCACTGCTCAATACAAAAGGACATGGCTTTAAGGTAAGGAGTGGGAAGTTCAAGGGGGATATTAGAGAAAGGTTTTTTACTCAGAGAGTGGTTGGTGCGTGGAATGCACTGCCTGAGTCAGTGGTGGAGGCAGATACACTAGTGAAATTTAGGAGACTACTAGACAGGTACATGGAGGAATTTAAGGTGGGGGGTTATATGGGAGGCAGGGTTTGAGGGTCGGCACAACATTGTGGGCTGAAGGGCCTGTACTGTGCTGTACTATTCTATGTTCTATTCTCTGACCCAATGTCACCTCTTTGTAAAACTGTAATTCCATCTTTTACCAACAGAGAGACACCATCATCTATGCCTTCCCACCTGTCCTCTCGTGACAAAATATATCCTTTGATTTTAAGCTCCCAACTATGGCCTCCTTTCAGCCACAACTCAGTGATGCCTACGTCATACCGACCAATCTGTAATTGCACCACAAGTTTGTCTACCTTATTCTGAATGTTATGCACATTTAAATACTGCAACTTCAGTCCTGCATTCTTTGCCCTTTTGAATTTTGCCCCTGTGGTAAAATTTAACTCTTTGCTCTGTCTGAATTTGTACTCAATGATTGGCTTGTCCTTCCTTACATTCATGTTACACCCATCATCTACTTGTAAACTTGATGGCTTATCCTCAGTTCTATCACACTTGTTCTCACACCCTTGCCATGTTTGTTTAAACCACTCCCAACAGCTCAAGTAAATCTGCCCACAAGAATATTGACCCTCTTGGATTCTAGTGCAACCTGTCCCTTTTGTACAGGCCACACCTGTCCCAATGATCCAAAAATCTGAATCCCTGCACGCTGCTCCAATTCTTAAGCCACACATCTATCTGCCACCTCATTTCATTCCTATCCTCACTGTCATGTGGCGCAGGCAGCAACCCTGAGATTACTACCCTTGAGGTCCTGCTTCTCAGCTTCCTTTCTATAGCCCCCAGCATTCTTTCCTCAGGAACTCCTCCCTTTTCCTACCTATTGATGTTGGTACCAATATGTACCACGACTTCTGGCTGCTCACCCTCCCTTTTCAGGATACTGTGGACGTATTCAGAAACATCGTAGACTCTGGAACCTGGGAGGCAAACTACCATCTGTGTTCCTTTCTGCGTCCACAGAATCACTTATCTGTTCCCCTGACTATAGAGTCCCCTGATACTTTTGACACATTGACTAATCAAGAACCTGCCAACCTCAGCTTTAAATGTACCCAAAGACCTGGCCTCTACAGTTTCTGTGACAATGAATTACCCAGATTCACCACCTACTGGCTAAAGAAATTGTCCCTCATCTCTATTTTAAAGGGACATCTGTCTATTCTGAGGCTGTGCCCTCTGATTTCATTCTTCTAAACTCCAGCAAATACAGATCTAGAGCTATCAAAATATCCTAATTTATTAACCTTTTCATTCCCAGGATCATTTTCATGAACGTCCTCAGGACCCCCACCAATACCCAAAACTGCTCACAGTACTCCAAGTGCGGTCTGACCAATGCCTTGTCAAGGCCCAGCATTACACCCTTGCTTTTATACTCTAGTCTTCTCAAAATGAATGCTCACAGATACACCTTAATTCTAACATTAGATTGCCCTCATGCTAAATTATTGGAAATGCTAGTTCACATCTTACAGTAAGCAAACTTGTCAGACGAGACCTTGTCAAGAAATACCAATTCATCTGTCAGAGCTAGACAAACAAAAAGGAGGGATTCAAACAAAAGACTGAAATGAAATTACAGCACAAAGTGAGATCACTATGCCAATCATTCTAAACTGATTTACAGAACTATCTGTTTCTTTTTCAAGAGCTGATGCCACTATAAGAACACCATAAGACATAAGAGCAGAATTAGGCCATTCAGCACACCTGGTCTCCTCCACCATTCAATAATTCAAAAAGTTCAATGTAAATTTATTATCAAAGTACATATATGTCATCATATACAACCACGAGATTCATTTTCTTGCAGGCATGCTCAGTAAATCAATAATAAAATCATAACCATAAAAGACTACACCAACTTGGGCATTCAGCCAGTTACAAAAGACAACAACATTTGCAAATACAAAAACAAAGAAATAATATCAATAAATTATTATTATTTTTATTATTATCATTTCATCATGGCTGATTTATTTTCCCTCTTAACCCCATTCTCCTTCCTTCTCCCTATAACTTTTGACACTTTTACTAACCAAGAACCTATTGACATCCACTTTAAAGTTACTCAATGACTTGGCCTATAATAGCTGTCTGTGGCAATGAAATCCATAGATTCACCACCCTCTGGCTAAAGAAATTCCTCCTCATCTCTGTTGTAAATGGAGGTCCCTCTATTCTAAGGCTGTGCATAGACTGTTCCTAGACTCCACCACTGTAGGAAACAATCTCCCAACATCCACTCTATCAAGGCCTTTCAATATTTAATAGATTTCAGTGAGATCCCCCTTCATCCTTCTACACTCCAGCGAGTGTAGGTTCTGAGCCATCAAATGCTTCTCATATGTTAACTCTTTCAATCCCGGGATTATCTACATCCTACATGACATGCAGATGGAGTCTACACTCAGTGAAGTGCATTTGAAATGCGGTTGCTGTGGTAAGGTGTACTATTGGGCAGTGGGACATGGCAGACAGTTTACATACAGTAAGCTCCCATAAACCACAACCTGCCCATATCTATAAGTTTAGATGCGGTGATGTTGCTTGGAGAACAGAAATCAGCCAGGCTACCAGGAGAACGTCAAACTTTCATCATTGGATCTTTCTCATTAACCTGATAGAACTAATATAATCGCCACTTGGTAAGTTGGTTTATTATTGTCACATGAACTGAGGTACAAGTTGAAAAACTTGTTTTCCATACTGCTTATATAGCGCAACCTATTACAGCAGTGTGTTAAGGTAGAACAAATTTCACATCGCATGCCGGTGATAATAAGCCTGATTCTGACAAGGAAAAGCATTAAGAAATTGCAGAATAAAGTGTTACAGTTACAGAGAAAATGCAATAAGGTGCAAGGTCGTACAAGGGAGATTGTGAGGTCAGATTTTATCTTTTCTTACTGGGGGACTGTTCAATAGTAGGACATACAGTGAAAACTCTTGCTTTGCACGCCTTCGGGAAGTGGGAGGAGAAGATGGCAATGCAACGCAGCGCGCGCAGCTCTCCGGTGAAATGATATCGTATCTGTTAAATAGGGGTTGTGGACAATTGTGATTTGATGGAGACAGACATGAGAAGCACGGAGGAACATCTGGAGAAATTTCTGAAATGCCCGGTTTGCTGCCGCTGCTACTGTGCGATCGAGAATCTCCGGAGGGAAGGCCCCAAAATCCCCGGCTTTGCCTGCTGCTGGCGACCCAAGCTGAGGTCAAAGCATTCAGATAGAGATGGTGCTCCGTACTCGGTGTCGGACGGCTGATCGGAGCTCGAAGTTTTCGGATGACTCAGAGTCGGACTGTGGTCGGGTATGGCGGGAGAGTTTTCTTCCTTCTCCCGTCTGCGTGAGATGTGGGACTTTCAAGAGACTTTGAACTTTTTTACTGTGCCATGGCCTGCTCTTCATCAAGTTATGGTATTGTTGCACTGTTGTAACTATATGTTATAATTATGTGGTTTTTGTTAGTTTTTTTCAGTCTTGGTCTGTCCTGTGTTTCTGTGATAACACACCGGAGAAATATTGTATCATTTCTTAATGCATGAATTACTAAATGACAATAGAAGAGGACTGCATGTCCTCATAATCTAATCTAATCTGATCTATAGGGGTAAGAAAGCCAAATACCAGGAACTGGTGGAGGACTGCTGGAGACAGTAGTGGAGGACACAATGTGAGCCTCTGAAGGAGGTGTAGAGGTTCTGCTGGCTGCTTGCTGTGTAGAACCTACTCTTGCCTTAGCATTATGAGGCCTGCAAAGAAAAGAGCCATCAGGCCCATCACAGAGGTTACTGAGCGATGCTGAAAGACCGGAAACACCTGATTACCCCACGTTACCCCACTGATGATGTGTCCCAGCACAACCTAGGATATATCTCAGCATCCTGAGATTGTCTATTTTATTGTGCTAGAAGACCGTGCAATAGTTTGATAACAGTTGATAGAAGCTGTCCTTGAGCCTGGTCATCACCATCATCATTATATGCTAAATCACAAACAATAGAACATCTGCAGATGCTGAAAATCTAAGTAACACACACACAATACTGGAGGAACTCAGCAGACCAGGTAGCATCTATGGAAAAGAATAAACAGTTAACGTTTTGGGCCGAAACCCTTCATCTGATTTTGTGTGTATTACCTTCATTAAGACATCTACCTATGTTTCATCGACTATACAAAAGCTTTTGACACTTGTCAGACACCGAGATCTTCTGGAAATGCTTCAAGATCTTGATATAGATGGGGAAGATATACATTTCTTAAGAAACTTATACTGGGACCAGACAGCAACCATCCGAATAGAAGGAGAGGTGAGTGAGTATGTGAATATCATGAGAGGAGTCAGGCAAGTTTGTGTCTTTTTGCCAGACTTATTCAACCTGTATAGTGATAATATCTTAAGTATCAAAGACATCATAGGATTCACAATTGGAGGCCATAATATAAATAACATCAGATATGCTGATGACATCGTACTAATAGCTGACTCAGAAACAAAACTTCAAGAACTACTCACTATAGTGGCAGCAGAAAGTAATCACAGAGGCCTCTCAATCAACACCAAGAAGACAGAAAGCATGGTCATCTCCAGAAAGACAAACATCCCACAATGTGTGCTCAAGATCGGAAATACAAACATCAAACAAGTCAACAAATTCGGGTATCTTGGCAGCCTAATAACAAGTGATGGCAGGCAAAAGAAGCTTTCCAAAAAATGAAGACCTTATTAACAGACAGAAAGATGAGCACATACACTAAAAACAGAATACTGCAGTGCTACATTTATTCTATCCTGACTTATGGAAGTGAATGCTGGACCATTTCCCCAGCAATGGAAAACAGACTAGAAGCAGCTGAAATATGGCTCTACAGGAGAATGTTAAAAAGATCATGGACCACACAAACATCAAATGAAGAAGTTCTCAGAAGAGCCTAAGCAGCTCGATCACTCATACCAACAATAAGAGAAAGACACTTGGATTCCTAGGACTCATCACGTGGAAAGATGAACTAGAAAAACTCAAACTCTCTGGAAAGATCGAGGGGAGCAAATCTAGAGGAAGACCTCGGCTTATGTACATTAGAAGTCTAGCCAGGTGGCTACACATCGAGGAAATGGAAGTCATCCAAAGAACGAGGGATAGATCTGTATGGAAGACCATGGTCACCAACATCCGCATCGGATATGGTACCTAGACAGACAGACAGACAGACCTTCATTATATGCCGTGTCAGTATGACATTGGCAATCATGATCTTTCCATGACCATGATTGTTCTTGATGAATTTTTCTGCAGAAGTGTTTGTCACTGCCTTCTTCTGAACAGTGTCTATACAAGACAGGTGACACCAGCCATTATCAATACTCTTCAGAGATTGTCTGCCTGGGTAGTTGCATAACCAGGACTTGTGATAAACATCAGCTGATCATACGACCATCCACCACTGTGACTCTGATCGGAGGATGCGTGGGGGGTGGGGGGCTAAGCAGGTGCTAAACCTTGTCCAAGGGTGACTGCAAGTTAGTGCAGGATAGGAGCACCTTACATCTCCTTTGGTAGAGATGTATCCCCACCCCACCACCCAAGTATATGCTTTTAGACTTTTGTATCTTCTGCCTGATGGCAGAGGGGAGACAAAGGAATGTCTGGGGTATGTGGGCTGTTTGATTACGCTGGCTGCTTTACCAAGCCATTGAGAAGTGTCGGCAGCAGGAGACTCTGGTTCCTGGGATGTGCTAAACTGTGTCCACAACTCTCTGCAGTTTCTTGCGGTTGCAGGCAGAGCAATTGCCTAACCAAGTTGTAATGCTTCCTATGGTACCTTGATCAAAATTGATGAGGGTCAAAGGGAAACTCTGAATTTCTTTAGCCTCTTGAGGAAGCAGAGGCAGTGGTGCGCTTTCTTGGCCGTGGTATCAATGTATTTGTAAGCTAACCTGGAAAAACGTGGCTGAGATATTACTCCTCAGTCCCTCTGCATCCTCACCATAGTCCTCGAGACCCTCAAAGTAAATTTATTATCCAAATGCATTGTGTATTTAATGTTTCAGTAATATTTGATTAATATTGTAAACATATTGTTTGATTGGCATTCTTTATTTGTTTACATAATTCATGACGAGTTATATGTACAAAGTAGGTGAATGGCATATGTCATTATGCCGCCCCGTCATATGTGACTGCCTTATAAAAGGTAAGTAAAACTAAGTAAACACCTTATCCTGGGCTCCCGTGTTTTTCTTTTGATCAGTTTCTGGAGTTACAAAGTATAGCAGTGATGACAAGCTAGTTTTAAAATGAACCCAAGACGACTACCTACCTGTTGAAATGCAGCATGTTTTTTCTTCAGAACGCAAGTGCACACAACAAAGATGAATAACCAACGTGCAAAAAAACAACAAATTGTGCTAATGCAAAAAAGATAATAGATAAAATTAATAAATAAATAAGTCATAAATATTGAGAACATGAGTTGTAGAGTCCTTAAAAGTGAGCCCACGGGTTCTGGGAACTGTTCTGTGATATGGTGAGTGAAGTTGGGTGAAGTTTTCCCCTTTGGTTCAGAAGCCTGACGGTTGAAGGGTAATAACTGTTCCTAAACCTGGTGGAGTGGGACCTGAGGCTCCTGTACCTCCTGTAGTAGTGAGAAGGGAGCATGGCCTGGATGGTGGGGGTCCTTGATGATGGATGCTGCTTTCTTGCTGAGAAAGTGTTCCTTGCTGAGCCATAGACCCAGTGCTAGAGGGTGAAGTTAGGATAGGGGTAGTTACATTTTATCCAAATCCAATATAATGAGCTTACTTGGCCTCCGTCCATGTTGTATATTTCTATGTTTCCTTGACAACCAGATGAAATCTTTCTAATGCCACATTACAGACCTCTGCCCCATCTTTTGTAAAATAGTTTCACAACACTTCCAACATTCTTTGTTTCTATTTGAAGGATTAATCCAGGCAGAATTTCAAACCAGTAAGAGAACAAGATTAATCTACATTATTCCTCAAGTAGACATGCCAACAAGCGTTTAGAACTTGCCTTTAATGTAACAAAACATTGCAGATCATTATTGTAAACACAAGATATTCTGGAAACCTTGATCAACAGGTCAGGCAGCATCTATGGAGGGGAATAAACAGTTGATATTTCAGGTGGAGACCATTCAGCACTTCTTACAGCTTCTTATTCACATCCCCCCATGTTCTTACTCTGGCCTCCTCCTTTTCCAGTCCTAATGAAGGGTCTCAGCCCAAAATATCAACTGCTTATTCCCCTCCGTAGATGCTGGCTAACCTGCTGGGTTCTGCTAACCATTTTATGTGAACAGATCATTATCAATGCAAGTTTGATTCCAGCTAACATATGGAGGGCATTTTCAGTCATCCACAGATCTGAATTAAAGTGAAAATCGGGAATGCACAAGACACTCAGCAGATCAGGCAACATCGGTGGGGAGAAGAAAGTTAGCTGCTTAGAAAGCACAGGAAAATCTTTGAAACTGTGCCCAAGCTAAGTGGCATTTTACTTCATAAACAATACGAAATTTGGGATTCATTCCAAAACACAGAAATCTTGAGTTTGCCAGTGATTTCCAAAGAGATTCTGAAGCTATACTTTTCAAGGAATCATCTGCTTTCATTGAGGGTATAGCCTTATATTCACTTGTCACTGGAAGAGTTGCTCCTGCATTTTGTAACAAGAGATATGGCCAAGCAAGAAGTAATTGAAATGTTTTCCAGGTATGTTTTATTTAGAGATACAGCGTGGATTAGATCCTTCTAGCACTATGAGCCACTCTGCCAGCAACCCCCGATTTAAACCTAGCCCAATCATGGGACAATTTACAAAGACCAATTAACTTACTGACCAGTATGTTTTTGGACTGTGGGAGGAAACCGGAGCACCCGGAGGAAACCCACGCATTTCATGGGGAGGATGTACTAACTCCTTACAGAGGACACCGGGGTTGAACTCTGAATACTGACACCTGAGCTCTAATAGCATCGTGAAAGCCACCTACACTACCATGGTGCTGAGTTATACTGCTTAGAAAGCACTGGAAAATCTTTGATTTTCCACTTTATTGGAAACATTTGTACACCTGATCGTTAATGCAAATATCAAATCAGCCAATCATGTGGCAGCAATCCAATACGTAAAAGCATGCAGACATGGTCAAGAGATCTAGTTGTGGTTCAGACTCAATATCAGAATGAAGAAGAAATGTGATCTAAGTGATTTTGGCCGTGGAATGATTGCTGGTACCAGATGGGGTGGCTTGAAACTGCTGTCTCCTGGGATTTTTGTGCACAACAGTTTCTGGAGTTTACAGAGAATGGTGTGAAAAACAACAAAAAAAAAATCCAGTGATTAGCAGTTCTGTGGGTGAAGACACCTTGTTAATGAGGGAGGTTAGAGGAGAATGGTTCAAGGTGACAGGAAGGAGATAGTAACTCAAGTAATCACACTTTACAACAGTGGTGTGCTGAAGAGCATCACTGAGTGCACAATGCATTAAACCCTGAAGTGTACAGGAGACCGCAGCAGAAGACTATGGACGTCTGCTCAGTGACCACTTTATTAGGTACTGGAGATATTTAATAAAGTGGCCACTGAAGTGTAAGTGTAAAACCAGTTGCCATTGTATCATAAACCTTCAAAGCTACCTCCCTGTCTTTCCTTTTCATTAATTATTCATGTGGTGTCATTTCTGGCAAGGCCAGTATTTGCTGTTTGTCCCTAATTACCCTTGGGAACCTGGAGATCAGTCAATTTGGCAAGTGTGGGAGATGATGCTGGAAATATGTGAAGCCATTCATTTGGAAGGGAAAACAAATGATCAGAAAGCTGACACACAGAACCGTCTCTACTTCCTGAGGAGACTGAGGTCCTTTAACATCTGCCGGACGATGCTGAGGATGTTCTACGAGTCTGTGGTGGTCAGTGCGATTATGTTTGCTGTTGTGTGCTGGGGCAGCAGGCTGAGGGTAGCAGACACCAAAACAATCATCAAACTCATTCGTAAGGCCAGTGATGTTGTGGGGATGGAACTGGACTCTCTGACGGTGGTGTCTGAAAAGAGGATGCTGTCCAAGTTGCATGCCATCTTGGACAATGTCTCCCATCCACTACATAATGGACTGGGTGGGCACAGGAGTACATTCAACCAGAGACTCATTCCTCTGAGATGCAGCACAGAGCACCATAGGAAGTCATTCCTGCCTGTGGCCATCAAACTTTACAACTCCTCCCTTGGAGGGTCAGACACCCTGAGCCAATAGGCTGGTCCTCGACTTATTTCATAATTTACTGGCATAATTTACATATTGCCATTTAACTATTTATGGTTTTATTACTATTTATTATTTATGGTGCAACTGTAACAAAAACCAATTTCCCCCAGGATCAATAAAGTATGACTATGACTATTACTTATATGGGGAAAAATTTTCAGAGACCAGGAAGGGAATGGGCAGGACTCCATTGTGCACAATATGGAAAGCTGACACACAGACCTAGTAGAAGATGGAAAGTCATCAGAATCAGGTTTAATATTGCTGGCATAAGCTGTGAAATACGTTGTCTTGTGGCAGCAATACATTGCAATACATTTTTAAAAACTATAAATTTGGAACATCTTAAATATCAGCTGGGAAGATAGAAGAACCAACGTCAGTGTGCTAAATGAAGCAAAAACAACAGGCATTGAAGCCTACGTCATCAAGAGCCCACTAAGATGGAGCAGTCATGTTGTTTGGATGAAAGACGAACATCTGCCGAAAGAAATCTTCTACTCCCAGCTTAAAGAAGGCAAACATAAAAGAGGCGGACAACAGAAGAGATTCAAAGACGTCTGAAAAGCCAACATGAAGAAATGTAACATCTCATTATTTTTTTCTGGTTAGTAGGGGTTTTTGTTTCTGTTTTAGTTAGTAGGGGTTCTTTTTTCCTTCTTTCTTTTTTCCAAAAAATAATAGTTTTTTTTTCTTATTATTACTGGTATACTGTTTAGCTTGGTTAATCAGTTATTTGATAGTTTAACTCCTATTGGTTATATTGATATGTTGATTTAACTACTTTAATGTATTTTTTGTTGATTTTCAATAATATTTAATAAAAAGATTTAAAAATGAAAAACAAGAAATGTAACATAGACGTCAACAGTTGGGAAACCAATGCCAAGGACAGGAAACCCTGGCAAGCCATCATCTGAGAAGGAACAGCAACTTTTGAAGCCAACAGAATTAGAAGAAAAATGGAAATTATATTATGTATAGATGTTTTGATACCACTCAACCAGTTCATCGATCTCACTCTTGTTGCCTTCTCATCACCATTGAGGGTTAGCACTTACTTCATGAGGTTGAAGTGGAATAGGACATCACACTGTGATGGTACACAACAACAGTGACACCCTGCCTGTTATACTGTAAACAAGCAACACACACAAAACGCTGGTGGAACGCAGCAGGCCAGGCAACCTCTATAGGAAGAAGTACAGTCAACGTTTCGGGCCGAGACCCTCGGGTGTATCCTCATCGACTGTACTGCCTGTAGATGCTGCGTTCCACCAGCATTTTGTGTGTGTTGATTGGATTTCCAGCATCTGCAAATTTTCTCGTCTGTACTGTAAACAACTTTGGTTCCTGCAATCCCCAACTATAAATTTCCGTCAACACCACCGCTGATGATGAGGAACTGCTGTGTAACACAGTCTTTTCCAGGAAATAAAGTGTGTTTGTTCTTGCAGAAACATGGCTCCAGGACAACGTTCCAAGCACCATCAATCTACAAGCAATAACACTCAGAGAGTCGGGCTATTTTTTTTTTCTGACTGTATGTTTTTTTAGAAATCGTAATTATATGTGCTATATATAGCCACATATATAGGCCATGCTCTCTTCTCGCTGCTACCATCAAGAAGGAGGTACAGGAGCCTCAGAACCCGCACAAACAGGTCCAACCTTCAGACTCTTGAACCAGTGCAAATAACTTCACTCAAGTTCACTCAGCCCAACATCGAACTGTTCCCACAACCAGTGGAATATTTCCAAGGACTTTTCATCTCATGTTCTCGATATTTATTGTTTATTTATTTATTATTATTTTTTTCTTTTGTACTGGTACAGTTTATTGCCTTTTGCACATTGGTTGTTCGTCCATCCTGTTGGGTGCAGTCTTTCATTGACTTCGTTGTGTTTCTTTGTATTTACTACATATGCACACAAGAAAATAAATTTCGGGTTTGTAAATGGTAGAATATTTATTTCAATAACAAAACCTACTTTGAACTTTAAGTTTATAAGTTGTGTGTGCTGTGTGTAACTGTTGATACTGTGTTTTGCACCTTGACCGTGTAGGAGTGCAGTTTAATTTGGCTGTATTCATAAGCATTGTTAAATGACAATTGAACTTGAACTTGAAACTTAAACTCTTGGCAGATTCTGAGATGGTGGCAAGGAGGTGTACAAGAGAGAGATAGATTGGCCAATTGAATGGTGATACATCAACAGATTTGCGCTCAATGTCAGCAAGATCCAGAGACTGACTGTGGTTTCCAGGATGTAAAAATTAGGAGAATGTTTGCCAATCTTGGAGTAATTAGAGATCAGGCTAAAGTCATGGACATGGTGGTCAGATGGTGGGCAGTAGACCAGCGAACACAAGGGCTGTTGATCCCCAGCCCCCAGTTCAGCAAGTCGCCGGCAGTTTTCAGGATTGGAGTTCTGTGCAGGCAGGAGGCAAGAGGTCTGGTGACCAGAGTTCAAGGCATAGTGCTCAGGGTCTCATCATTGGTGAGTCCAGAGCTTCGGATCCCATCACTGGTGACTCCAGAGTTCAAGTCTAGAGTTCAGGGTCCCATCTTTTGCAAGACCAGAGTTCGAGGCCTGGTGCCCAAGATCATCAGCCAGATCCCTCACTTATCGTCATCAGTGGGTTGTCAGGTGGATACTGAAGATCGAAGCCAATAGTTCAATCAGAAGTGCAGAATTCTGCAGAAGCTTAGGTCTACTGGGGAAAGTGTGCTTCGATGTACATGTAATGAATAAATGATAAATAATCTGACTGGTGATGCAGTCTTGGTGGAACAAGTAACCTACTTTTAATACAATTCCTTATTTTCTAGTGCTACTACAAGAGCAGGAAATTTAACCCTAACGTACAAAGGGAAGATCATCACACTGGGAACTGAAAAGTTTTGAAATGTGTGGTTTACGCATTCCCTGTCACAAGCAAAGCTAGTGGCAGGGTGAAGCATTGCTGTTCGTAAGCAGACTGGTCCTTCTTTCTTCTGAAGCGCCTTTCGGCGTTTATTTGCGTCATTGGCAACGAAAGCGTTACCAATAAAATATCCCCCGTTGAAGGCAGTTAAGTCACAAATGATAATAAATAGCTGGAATAACGTTTTGAAAATCTAATCACATAGAACACGCTGTTCCTAAAGGTACACTCACATTGACATGACCAGTAAAGTAGTCCTGTAATTGAACAATGAAAGAGTCGGTGATAAACTCCAGTCATCGATCTTGATCAACACTATCCAGGAAGATGGAAAGTGAGGAATGTTTACAGCAAAAATGTGAAACACTGGGCTCACTAAATTTATACTGGCTCTTTGCACATACAATCTAATTAGTATAGATCCCTGCCTCAAGTTCAAACTTATTGTTACGGGCACATACTCTTGTCGTTGTTGGGCCCTTAGCTCCCGTGGAGTATAGGCTATCAGTGACCTCCCGTCTTCATTGTCCTCCGTTACGAGCCGTTTTTTCATGTGCTCACTGGATGATGAGCTTCTTCTCATAAAGTCAATGTATGGTGAGCATTCATCAATGTTTCTGTAATCCATTGTATCCACTGTGCAGGGTTTTGGCCTATATAGCTTCACCAGAGCCCTACTGGCTGACTATTGAAAGGTCACGAACACACATACCCAGGAACTCATCAGGTCCCGTTAGGAGACTGAGCAGGATCTCCACTTTAACCCACGTCCAAAATGGTCATAAACATGCAAAGTGTGTTGCCCTGGATTTCTAGCATCTGCAGGATCTCTTGTGTTAATGAAAAATAGCTCTTTGCTGTGGTACGTAATCTGTGGAATGCTCTGCCACAGACTTTGGTAGAGGCCAAGTCCATGGGTATATTTAAGGTGGCACTTGATCATTTCCTGATCAACAGGACATCAAAGGATATGGCAAGAAGGCAGGTGTATGGGGTTGAGTGGGTTCTGGGATCAGCCATGATGGAATGCTGGAGTAGACTCAATGGGTTGAATGGCCGAATTCATCTCCTATGTCTTATTGTCTTATGGTCTTATGGTCTTATGGGATGGCATTTTTACAAGTGACAGGATGGGAAGAGGTATAGTCCAGGTAACTATGAGATTCAGTGGGTTTATAAAAGATATCAGTAGATAAGCTGTCTCCAGAGATAGAGACAGAGAGATCAAGAAAGGGGAGGGAGGTGTCGGAAATGGACCAGTTTAATTTGAGGTGCAAGTTGGAGACGAAGTTGATGAGCTCAGCATGGGTACAGGAAGCAGCACCAATACAGTCAATGGAGCATAGGAAATGTTAGGGAGCGGAGGTTTGGAACATAAACTGTTCCACGTAGAACAAAAATAGTTTACATGACAAGTTGAATTCCTGAAATCCCAATCTAACTTGTTATGTCCTTGCATCTTATAGTCTACCTGCAACGGACTTTCTCTGGAGCAGTTACACTTTGTTCTGAATTCTGCTATTGTTTTGCCGCCTTCTACCTCAATGCACTTTGTTATTTTTTGTATTTATATGTATGAATTCTATGATTCATATATTATATGTAAGGAAATTTACCAGGATGCTGCTTGGATTAGAGAGCTTGAATTATGATGACAGTTTGAGCGAGCTAGGGATTTTCTCTTTGGAGTGAAGGAGGATGAGAGATGACTTGATGATAAGAGGCATAGACTGAATGGACAGCCAGTGACTTTTTCCCAGGATGGAAATGGGTCACACCAAAGGTAACTGAAGGAATGTATAGGGAGAGTTTAAGGAATGAGGAAGTTTTGAGGCAGTGAGGGATTTGAGGGAGAGACAGGTTTTGAGATAGTGAGAGAGATTGAAGTCATGGGAGTTTCAGGGAAAAAGAAGGAGTCTGAGAAGGGAACTGTTAGGGGAGGGAGAGAGTTTGAAGGGGAATTTTGGGGCACCACAATAGCGTAGCGGTTAGTGCAACACTAGTAAAACTCAACGCATCGTAGCTCGGAGTTCAATCTGGCAACATCTGTAAAGAGTTTGTACGTTCTTCCCATGAGCATGTGAGTTTTCCCCAGGTGCTCCAGATTGCTCCCACAGTCCAAAGACGTACCCTAGTAGTAGGTTAATTAGTCATGTGATTAGGCTAGGGTTAGGTGGGTTGCTGGGCAGCGAGGTTCTGTGGACCAGAAGGTCCTGTTCTCAGCTGTATCCCTAAGTTATAAAAAAAGTATTGGGAGATGCCAGAGGTAGATATTTTACACAGAGAGTGGTGGGCGCATGGAATGCCCAGTCAGAGGTTGTGGTGGGGGGGGTGGGTTTGATTCATGTTTCGTCAGACCCCAATGCTGACAGGCAGCTCACAGTTGACATGGCCTGGTGGAGCTCGGAGACACAAAATATTGAAGAAGCTGCAATCATGAGCAACACAAAGTGCTGGAGGAACTCTGTGGGTCAGGCATTACTTGTGGAGGGAAATGTGTCAGATCAGAACCCTTCATCTGGAATGAGTGATAGAGGCAAGCGAGTCAGTCTAAAGAGGTGAGGGAAAGGTGTAGAGCAAGAGCTCGGAAGTGATTGGTGGATCCAGGTGAGGGTGGAGGAGGGAAGAACGACAGAGGCTGGGAGATGATTGGTGAGGATGACAAATGGCTGTAGATAATGGAATCTGATCGGAGAGGAAAGTGGAGCATAAAACCAAATAAGGGAGATGGGGTGGGGAATGGGTAGAGATGACCCAGCGAGAGGAATATGTGGATGATGGACAGGGGGAGTGGGTAGAGAGCAGAAAAGAAATACAGTGACAGACCATAAATGCCATCAGACATAGGAGCACAATTAGGCCACTTGGCCCATCAATTCTGCCCTGCCAATCAATCACGGTTAATCTTTTCCTTCAATTGCATTCTCCTGCTTTCTCCTTATAATATTTAACCCCTTACCAATCAAGAAACTGTCAATCTCTGTCTTAAGTTTAACCAATGACTTGTCTTCTATAGCCATCTGTGGCAATGAGTTCTTCAGATTCACCACCCACTGGCTGAAAAAATACCTCCGCATCTCTGTTCTAAATAGAACATCCTTTTGTTCAGATTCTGTGCCCTCGGATCCTAGACTTTCCCACTGAAAGAAACATTCTCTCTCTGTCCACTCTCTCCAGGCCTTTCTGTATTGTTTTGAGGTGGGGGACTGAGTCGGTGTAGGAAGAACTGGGTAGTGTCAGGAGGAGAAAGAAAAAGGAAATAGGAGCAATTGTGTTACATGAAACCATATAGATGTATCAATGTCAAAGTCTGTCCCAAGCCTTTGTGGGCCATCAGGCCGGTGCTTATGCCAGTTTCTGTGGCGTGAAGCGACTGAGAATACAAGACATCCCCCCACCCCCCCGGATAGGACGCCAGCCTATCACGAGGTTAACCACCAGTATTTGCCAGTACCCATTTTCAGCTGGGTGGACTGAAGCATTATGTGGTTAAGTGCCTTGCTCAAAGACACAACACGCTGCCTTGGCCAAGACTCGAACCCATGACCTTCAGATCATGAGCCTAACGCCCTAACCACTTGGCCACGCGCCACACATATAGATGTGTGGTGGAGAGTATATTGACTGGCTGCATCACAGCCTGGCATGGAAACACCAATGCCCTTGAACAGAACAGAAAATTCTACAAAAGGTAGAGGAACTGCCCACTCCGTTATGGGTAAAGCCCTCCCAGCCATTGAGCACGTGAAACACTGTTGCAGGAAAACAGCAAATATCATCAGTGACCGCCAACATCCAGGACATGCTCTCTTCTTGTGCTGCCATCTGGAAGAAGATACAGGAGCCTCAGGACTCACATCGCCATGGAGCAGCTAATACACTTCAAATGTCAGGGGATAACGTCATTGAAATGTTCTCGCAACCAATGAACTGACTTTCAAGGACTCTTCACCTCACGTTCTAGATATTTATTGTTTATTTATTTATTGTTGTTATTTCTTTCATTGTTGTACTTGCACAGTTTGCTGTCTTTCGCACATCCGTTGAACGCTGCAATTGGGCAGTCTTTCATTGATTCTCTAATGCTGATTATTCTATGGATTTATTCAGCATACCTACTAGAAAATGAAACTCAGGGTTGCATATAGCAACATACAGTAATGGCTGAAGGCTACGGTTACCTTATAAGGTAACTGGAGAATGCACCCTAACAGGTGTATGTAACAGGTAATACAGTATGTATTTTGATAATAACTTTACATGAACTTTGAACTTTGCTAGTTAAGGAGGCCAACCCTGGTAGTGAGGAGGAATTGTATTGAATTGATCTGTATGAACAGTATCCAAACCTGCCTCCATAAAAAGGTACGTGTGACCAAACCAATTTTCCAATTTACCCCAAGGCCAATTTATAGTGGTCATGTAACCTACTGACCTGTAAGTCTTTGTGATGTAGGAGGAAACCGGAGCGCCTGGAGAAACAGATGGAATCACAGTGAGAGCACACAAACCCCAGCCCAGGTCAGCAGCAAATCAGAGTCACTGGAGATGTGAGGCAGGGCTTCACCAGCTGCCCTACTGCGTCTGCCCTTTTGACTTTGGACTACAGTCAATGCTATAATAAGAGGGGTGGCAAGGTAGTGTTGCAGTTACCGTAACGCTTCACAGTGCCAGCCACCTGAGTTTGTATGTCCACCCCAGGAGCGTGTGGGTTTCCTACGGGTGCTCCAGTTTCCTCCCACTGTCCAAAGTGAGATGCGGGCATGCTAAGCGACACTTGCGGGCTGCCCCCAGCACGTCCTCGACTGTGTTGGTCGTTGACACAAAACGATGCATTTTTGAATGCAGCACACACAGAATGCCGGAGGAACTCAGCAGGTAAGACCTCATCGATGGAAATGATTAGATAGTCGACATTTTGGGCCGAGGCCCTTTCTTCAGGACTGAAAAGGAAGGGGGAAGATTCCAGAATAAAAAGGTGGGGTGGTGGGGAAGAAGGACAAGTTAGAAGGTGATAGGTGAAGTTAGATGGGTAAGAAAAATAAAAAGCTGGAGAGGAAAGAATCTGATAGAAGAGAAGAGTGGACCACAGGAGAAAGGGAAAGAGAGAGGACTCAGGGGAATGTGATAGGCAGGTGAGAAGAGGTAAAAGTGGAGAATCGAGGAAGAGAGCTGGGGAGGGGGTGGAAATTTGTTTACCAGAAGGAGAAATTGATATTCATGCCGTCAGGTTGGAGGCTACCCGGATGCAATACAAGATGTTGCACCTCCACCCTAAAGGGGGCCTCATCTCAGAATAAGAGGAGGCCACAGACTGACATGTTGGAACGGAAATGGAAATTGGAATTAAAATGTTCAACCACTGAGAAGTCCCACCTGCGGTGGATGGTACAGAAGTACTCGACGAAGCAGTCCTCAATTTACGATGGGTCTCACCAATGTAAAAAGAGGCAGTATCGGGAGCACCAGACACAATAGACAACCCCAGCAGATTCATAGGTGAAGTGCTGCCTCAGCTGGAAGAACCGTTTGGAAACCAGAATTTAACTGCATGTTTTGATGTTTCGATGCTCACTTATTTAATATTTTTTACATAAAGATACAGAGCAGAACGGGCCCTTCTGCCCTTTTGAGCTGTGCCTCCCAGCGACCCATTGATTTAACCCCAGCCTCATGGCTTGGCTTCGCAAACGAAAATTTAGGAAGGGGGCTGCCCACGTCTTCTGCAGGCCCGCTGGTGGCTGACGAGGCCAGTATGGGACAGACAGGCCTGGCCACAGTGGCTGGTGGGGAGGACGGTTGTAGACGTGGGCGTGCCCTTCAGCCTGTGCAATGGTATTTTAGGTAGAGTGCAGTGTGCGCGTTACTGGCCCCACCCTTTACACCCGGGGTTCATCTGCCATAGCCTAACAAGCTGGGACGGTGACAGTGAGGTCCTCGGGTCGTAGGATTTACGTCGGAGTGTCCTTCTCCTTGGTGGATGGCCTGACATCCAGCCTACCCATCCAGTTATACCGCCAGACGCTCGGTCACGCCATGACATAGCAAGCTCGGTGGAAACAGGGGGCACCGACGGGAAGGTGTTGCTACGGACACAGTAATGTAGGAGAGGCCATTTGTAGTGGCCTCCTGCCTAGCAGGCCAGACAGTGACCACGCAGCGATCACTACACCGGGAAAGGAGAGGCGATGTATTGCGCGTTCACTTTTCCTGGGTGAGCGGGACGTCAGGCCCAGACCTCACCCGCCCCCTTAACCCTAGCCAAATCACAGGATAATTTACCATGACCAATTAACCTACCAACCAGTATGTCTTTGGATTGTGGGAGGAAACCAGAGCACCCGAAGGAAACCCAAGCATTCACAGGAAGGAAAGCGGAATTGAACTTTGAACTCCAACACTCCAAGCTGTAATAGCATCATGCTAACTGGCTGTGGAGGCCAAGTCACTGGGAGTATTTAAGGCGGAGGTTGATCGATCCTTGATTGGTCAGGGCATGAAAGGATACAGGGAGAAGGCAGGATATTGGGGCTGAGAGGGAAAATTGATCAGCCATGATGACGCGGCAGAGCAGACTTGATGGGCCAAATGGCCTAACCCTCAATGGTCCATGGTTCAGCATTCCTTCAGGCACCGAGAATCCGAGAGGAAATGGACGTGCGCTCATGCCTCTGCAGTGGGACTTGAACCCAGGAACTTGAGAATCAGGGTCAAGACAGCTACTCAGAGAAATTGCTTTGCTCTTTTAGTATGAAACGTATCAGTGAAAGTATCACTCTTTATCTCCATGGTTACTGATCCAATGACTTTGGCCTCCCAGGGTCTTTGAAGGATAAAAACAACTCATTCTCCTGCTGTCAAGTATGATTTACTTTAAGACCACTAAGTGTAACTTGGAAACAGATTCGCCTGTCTAGTGAAAGAGACAAGACACGGATTGCAACAGAGCACAATAAACCAACAGTGAAACACAAAACCGGGCATGTAGCTAAACTAGTGCTCATCTGAACTATAACACCAACCCTTTTAAATCAACAGGTACTCCATTAAATCTCCTCAAGTTATTAAACTACAAAGCTAAGCATGCTGTGAACGAGTACTTAGCTAAGTAAAGGTAGGCAGTCCGTGTATGTCTGCAACGCTCTTTCCCAATGGTCCCTTCATGCTGGTTGAGACTTCAGCCTGAAGCTGGCCCAGGAGACAAAGAAAAGAGAACGACTCTCTTGCGTGTGCTGTTCTTAAACCCAGATGGTTCCTGGAACTGGAAACCAGTGCCATGTTACTTAAGGCAACCAGTGGAAAAGAGTGGCTGCATCCTTCAAAGGGGCCAATCAGTGAGCAACACAGTGGAAGCAGCTATCGACTGGCAAGTAAGTCAAACCCACACATGACACTAAATTGGAAGAGACCTTTCTGAACGACTGTGGCTAAAATGAGAATCAGAATCAGGTTTAATATGTGACGAAGGTACACATAGACTAAGATGTTAACTGTCCTGTGCTGGCACCAGTGGGATCAGCAGTTGGTCTGCCACCTGTCTTCAGGAGAAAGAGAGATAAGGAAAACAATGGAGCAGCATTTGGAAATGTTAATGAAGAGACGGGAGAATTTAACGGAAGGAGACACGGTCTGAGAGCTGTCAAGATCGGCCTCTCTTTGAACCCTGAACTGTTTGAAGTGATGGACAGGCGATACCCCAGCAGGGGGATAAAAAGGGACAGGTTCGCTAAGGCAAGACACACACGACACCCCGAGGTAACGAGACCCTGGAAGCAGTGCATCTCCCACAAGTCGGTGGGAGTTTTTGGAGAGCTGGTCGCGGGACCAAGCCATAGACGCACAGGGTGGAAAGGAACGATTGGCGGGAACCTGGTGTGTGTCCGCTCTTGCCTGGGTGCCAGGTTCACTGTAGAGGAACGATCGTATCTGGAACGGAGGGGTCACGGTCGGTGACCTCAGAAGACATTACAAAGGGCTCGCCCGAAAGCTGACTGCGAGGAATATCAAAGGTCTGTGTGGAAGCTGTTTTTGAATATTCATTCGCTTTCTCTCTCTCTCTCCCACGGCAGTGATTACTGTGAACTGAACTGAACTCAGTTGAACTGAACTTTGCATCACTTTGAAACTGGTCATTTACCCCTAGACGACGATAGAGCTTGATTGATCCTATTATCCTAGTTCTGTGTACATGTGTGTTTATCATTGCTGAACTGTTGTATTCATTATCCTTTTGATTAGAGTACTGTGTTGCTTATTTCTTTAATAAAACTTTCTTAGTTCCAGTAATCCAGACTCCAACTGAGTGATCCATTTCTGCTGGTTTGGCAACCCAGTTACGGGGTACGTAACAAATATCACTGGCATATGTTGTGATATATGTTGTCTTGCGGCAGCAGTGCATTATAATACATAATAAAAGAACTATAAATTACAATAATATATATATCTTAAAGCCACAAATTCTCAGTTGGATTGAGGTCTGGACTCTGACTTGGCCACTCCAGGACATTAACTTTGTTTTTTTTAAGCCATTCCTGTCTAGCTTTGGCCTTATGCTTTGGGGTCGTTGTCTTGTTGGAAAACAAATCTTCTCCCAAGTTGTTGTTCTCTTGCAGACTGCATCAGGTTTTCACCCAAGATTTCCCTGTAGTTTGCTGCAGTCATTTTACCTTCTACCTTCATAAACCTTCCCAGGGCCTGCTGCAGTGAAGCATCCCCACAGCATGATGCAGCTACCAGCATGTTTCATAGTAGGGATGGTGTGTTTTTGATGATGTGTGGTGGTTGGCCTACACCAAACCTAGTGTTTAGTCTGATGGCCAAAATGCTCAATTTTAGTTTCATCAGACCATAGAACCTTCTTCCAGCTGACTTCAGAGTCTCCCACATGCCTTCCAGCAAACTCTAGCCAAGATTTCAAGTGAGTTTTTTTCAACAGTGCCTTTGCCATTCTCCCATAAAGCTGCGATCGGTGAAGCACCCAGACAATAGTTGTATGCACAGTCTCTCCCATCTCAGCCACTGAAGCTTGCAACTCCTCCAAAGTTGTCACAGGTCTCTTGGTGGTCTTCCTCACTAGTACCCTTCTTGCACGGCCACTCAGTTTTTGAGGACGGCCTGCTCTAGGCAGATTTACAGCTATGTCATATTCTTTCCATTTCTTGATGATTGACTTAATTGTACTCCAAGGGATACTCAATAACTTGGAAATTTTCTTGTATCCATCTCCTGACCCGTGCTTTTCAATAACCTATTTGCAGAGTTGCTTGGGGTGTTCTTTTGTCTTCATGGTGTAGTTTTTGCCGGGATACTGACTCACCAGCAGTTGGACCTTCCAGATGCAGGTGAATTTTTACTACAGTCAATTGAAACATCTTGACTGCACACAGGTCTCAAAAAACAGATCTCCATTTAACTAATTATGTGACCTCTAAAACCAAATGGCTGCAGCAGTGATGATTTGATGATTTAGTGTGTCATATTAAAGGGGGGGTTAATACTTATGAGATCAGTTATTTTGTGTTTTATATTTGGAATTAATTTAGATCACTGTGGAGATGTTTTCACTTTTACAAGCTTCAGTGGCTGAGATGGAAGAAACTGCGCATACAACAACTGTTGTCTGGGTGCTTTTTCTGTTTATCAGTATCAAATAAAGCCAAATTAAATCCACTGCGATTGAATTTTGTAAAACATTCGATCAATGTAAAATTTCCAAAGGAGGTATTAGCTGAAGGCCACATACCAGATGTACAGGACAACTATAAATACCTGGGAATCCTGCAGGCACATGGAAGCCACAATGAGGACACAAGGAAGACTGTAACATCCAAGAACCCCCAAAGAGTGAGGCAGGTTCTAGAAAGACAGCTGAATGAGAAGAACAAGATCAGAGGCATCAACACATTCACCCTACCAGTCTTCAGATACCCAGCTGCAATAGTGTGCTGGCCAAGGAAAGAATTGGGAGCCACCGAAATCAAGACCCGGAAACTACTAATAACACATGGAGGATTCCATCCGAAGTCTGACATTGAGCAACTGTACACCCACCAGAATAAAGGAGGATGGGATTTGGAAGTGTCAAGGTCACGGTCCTGGAAGAAATGTGAGACATCCATGAGTATGTCAGGAAGATGGCCCCTAAAGATGACCTACTAGGAGAATACCTCAGCCAGCGGGCAGGGGACATCTCTCATCACCACCAGGATTACTCTGGCTTTAAACTTCCACATCCTTTCTATCTGATTTTCAAGCCCTGGTATTTCTCCAACTTCTCATATTCTTTCTTCCTGATGTTATCTTCATTTGGGATTGTCACATCTATTATCACTTATCATGTAAATCTCACAAACCTCATCACAAGTTTTGGCCCAAAGTGTCGCCTAGTTATTCCCCTCCGTAGATGCTGTCTGGCCTGCTGTATTTTGTGTGTCGCTCGAGATTTCAAAACTCTGCCATGGACAGCCCCAAGCCCAGCTGCAAGAGGAGGAGGGCAGGGCATGGAGCAAGCAATCCCATCCCATGAAAACCTAGAGCTGCAGAAACAACAGCAGAGGCTCCAAAGACCTCGTCCCTGGTGGGGGAAGGATCTGCCGGCTGTCTATGCCTCAGTAGCAGTGATGAGCTTAAATATTTAAGTACTCAAGTCAGGTTTGCCGCATTTGCAGAACGCCTGTGTTCACGAATCTCATTTAAACTTCCTCCCCCCCCTCACTCATTTTAGAGCTATACCCTCTCATATATGACATTTCCACCTGGGAAAAAGACTGTCTGCTATCAATGCCTCTCATAATTTTGTGAAGTTCTATCATGTCTCCCCTCAGCCTGTAAAGCTCTAAAGAAATCTATTCAAGTTTGTGCAACCTTTCTAATCCAGGCAGCATCCTGGTGAACCTCCTGGACACCCTCTCCAAAGCTACCATATTCTCCCTGTAATGGGGTGACCAGAACTGTACACGATACTCCAAAAGCAGCCAAACCAATGTTTTATACACTGCAAGCTAGGGTCATAGAGTCATAAAGTGCTATAGTACAGAAACAGGCCTCTTAGGCCATCTAGTTCATGCCAAACTTATTCTGCCTAGTCCTATCAATCGACACCAGGACCATAGCTCCTCCATACCCCTCCCATCCATGAACTTACCCAAATTTCCCTTAAATGTTGAAGTCAAACCCACATTCATGTTTTCACCGACAGCTCATTCCACACACTGAATGAAATATTTCCCACACGGATAGATCCTGTTAGACACCTCACCTTTCACCCTTAATCCATGGCCTCCAGCTCATCTCGCCCAGTCTCAGAGGAAAAATCCTTTTGCAATTATCCTATCTATACCCCTCTTGACATGCCAAATGTTATACTCAGTGCCACGATGGATAAAGGCAAACATGCTTTATGCACTAGAGATTGAGTTCATATCTCCCTGTGAAAGGTTATAAATTGGAATATAATTTAAAGTAATAAGTTACAGGGGCTAAAAAGAAAAAAGAGAGGGTAATGAAACTTGCTCAGAAAAGTGTTAGTCTCGATGATAGCCAGAATGGCCTTCTTTTCCCTCAGAATTCGATGTTGATGGCTAAAGAGACACATATAATATGTGAAAGTAGTAAAGCTGGCAACAGCAGAACTTAATGTTGGAAAAGAATTCTGGTCACCATAGTTACATACATCCTCTGATATAGCCAAAGGATCTACGCGTGCTGCGGTTTCCTCCCACATTCCAAAGATATACAGGTTAGAAGTTTAATTGGTCACCTGGTTATAATTAGGTGCTGTGGGCTCATGGGCTGGAATGCCCTGTTACCGGGCTGTACATCTAGATAAAAAATAAAATAAAACGTGACCAACGAAAATGTCTAACTCCTCCATCAATACTGATTGGACTGGAAACACTGAGTCACCAGCATTTTGACAATTTCTACAGAGCATTTGGATATGGGTGAATGGTCCATGTCCCATTTCGCACCTTAGGCATGATAATGTTGACACCTTGGGTGTCTTGAACAAGTGCCTGCTCTTGCTACAGGTTGCCAGGGATACCAATGCACTTGACTCACTGACTGCTCAAGACAAACTTGCCTTGTGGTCCAAAAATTGCTGAACAAAATCTGTAGAGAGTTCTTCTGGCTGGGGAGTCAAAGGAAGGTTGGAACACTATAAACACAAGAGATTCTTCAGATGCTGGAAATCCAGAGCAGCGCACACAAAATGCTGGAGGAACCCAGCAGTTCAGGCAGCACCTAGCAGTTCAAAGTGGACAGGATTCGGGAAAGGAAGGCTGTGAGCTGAGGGGATTGTACACTAATGGAGCTATTTTTTATTCTGGTGGTTGGACATTGGGCAAGGTATAAAGCCAAAGGAAGCTGCTGGTTTGAAGCCAACTGGACCATGTATTATGTACACAAGCTATTCTGCAGATGCTGGAAATCTAGAGTAGCACATACAAAGTGCTGGAGAAACTCAGCAGGTCAGGCAGCATCTATGGAAAGTAATAAAGCATTGACATTTCAGGCCGAGACCCTTCGTCAGGACTGGAAAGAAGGGGGAAGAAGCCAGGATAAGAAGATGGGGTTAAGGGGAAAGAGAACAAGCTAGAATATGATAGGCGAAGCCAGGTGGGTAGGGGAAGGGGTTGGTGAAGAAAGAATCTGGGAGGTGATCGGTAGAAAAAGCAATGGGACGGAAAAGAAGGAATCTGATAGGAGAGGGGAGTGGACCATGGGAAAAAATGAAGGAGGAGGTGAAAGGCAGGCAAGGAGAAGAGGTAAGAGGCCAGAGTGTGGAATAGAAGAAGAGGGAAGGAGGAGGAAAAAAATAAATTATTGGAAAGAGTTCATGCTATCAGGTTGGAGGCTACCCATACGGAATATGAAGTGTTACTCCTCCACCCTGCAAGTGGCCTCATTGTGGCAGTAGAGGAGGTCATGGATGAACATGTTGGAATAGGAATGGGGATAGGAATTAAACTGGTTGGCCAACCGGAAATTCCACTTTTTTTTGATACTAATTGATGGACGTTGATGTACACTCAGTGGCTAAGGCCAGCAGCCATCAGCTCCTGAATCGGCCTCACTCACCTCGACAGCTCATGGCTGTGGACTCACATTCAATGACACCGCTTTCGACGTTTCATGTTCTGTGTGTTATTTGTTCGCTTTTTGTCATTTGCTGCTTCGTGCATTGGATGGTTGATGGTCTTTGTTCTGTGGGGTTTTTCTTTAAACAGGGTCTGTGGTATTTCTTTATTTTTGTGGCCGTCTACAAGAAGATGAATCTCAAGATTGTATACTGCATACATAAAAGATCAAAGGTTTAGTTTATTTATTATACAACTCTGGAATTCTCCTTCACCAAATAGCCATAAAAAAAAGAAAAAAACATGAAATTCATTCAGAGAGAACAGCCTTCTTAAGACATACTTTGATAATAAATGTACTTAGAACCTTAATCTGAGTTCTTCCACAAGTCTGTCATCCAGATTACGATTTTCACCAAATTTTGTAAACTAACCCATTCTACCCTATATACATTAAACTAGCTCCTGGGGTGGGAGAGGTCCTTGACAAAACTGCTTTCCCAAGGCAGAGTGAAGCATAGATAAAGTCTTTGGAGTGGAGACACAAGATGTTGGAAATCTGGAGTAACACACAAAATGAGTTAGAGGAACTCAGTCGGCCAGGAAACCTCTACAGAGGCAAATTCAAGAGTGATTCAAGTTCGTTTAATGTCAGTTCCAGCACACAGGTATAAAGGAGACAAAATAATTGTTACTCCGGATCTGATGCGCACAAAAAAACATAATGATAAAAAACACAATAAATATAAATACATGACAACTGAAATACATAGATTGATTGTATGTCCATAAAGTGACGCTAGGCACCGAAGTGTCTGTACATTAGGTGAGCAGAAAATGATAAAGTAGTGGTGGTTGAGGGCATGGAGGGGTGGGTTAGTGGGTGGATGTGTTGATCAGCCTTACTACTTGGGAAAAGTAACTGAGTTTGGTGGTCCTGTTGTGGATGAGTCCATGAGTAGGTTGGGTGGGTGGCTTCATGATGTTACTGGCCCCTTTCTAACACCTTTTTATTTATATGTCCTTGATGGTGCCATTGATACATTGGGAAGTTTTGACTAGCTGTTTTGCCTGTTCACCACAGATTCCATAGTGAAATAGACAGTGGACATTTCAGTTCAAGGCTCTGTGGAAGGGAGGTTGGTTTTTGTGATGGACTGGGCTGTGTTCACAACTATTTGTGACTTCTTTCAGACTTGGCCAGAACAGTAGGTGTACCAAGTTCAGATGTGTCTGGATAAAGTGATTTCAATGGTTCATCTAAAACAACTGGTGAAGGTCAATGGGGACATGCAAACAGATTAATCAGACTTGATCTGACTACTTCAGGCATGTACACTCAGTGACCGTGTTACTAGGAACCACCTGTACATAATGAAGTAGCCACTGATTGTGATCTTCTGCTGCTGGAGCCTATCCGCAACAAGCATTGACATGTTGTGCGTTCAGAGATGCTCTACTATACACCACTGTTCTAGTGCGTAGTTACTCGAGCTACTCCCATTTTCCTGTTAGCTTAAACCAGCCTGGCCATTCTCCTCTGACCTCTCTCATTAATAAGGCATTTTTGTCCACAGAACTGCCACTCACTGGATGCTATCTTTTGGTTTTTGCACAATTCTCTGTAAACTCTAGAGACCGTTCTGCACAAAAATCCCGGGAGATAGCAGTTTCTAAGATGCTCAAACCGCCCCTTCTGGCACCAGCAATCATTCTATGGTCAAAGTCACATTTCTTCTCTATTCTGACATTTGGCCTGAACAGCTACTGAACCTCTTGACCATGTCTGCATGCCTTTATGCATCGACTTGCTGCCACATGATTGGCTGACGAGATATTTGCATTAACGAGCAGATCTATGGCACGGTAGCGTAGCAGTTAGCACAACATTTTACAGTACAGGCAAGCCGAGTTCAGTTCCTGCTACTGCCAGTAAGGAGTTTATACGTACTCCCCATGAACACATGGGTTTCCTCCGGGTGCTCGGGTTCCCTCCCATAGTTCAAAGATGTACTGATTGGTAGGTTAATCGTCATTATAAATTGGCCATCCTAAATTAGATTAGATTAGACTATGAGGACACGCAGTCCTCTTTTATTGTCATTTAGTAATGCATGCATTAAGAAATGATACAATGTTCCTCCAGAATGATATCACAGAAATACAAGACAAACCGAGACTGAAAAACTGACAAAAACCACATAATTATAACATATGGTTTACAACACTGCAAAGCAATACCGTAATTTGATAAAGAACAGACCATGGGCATGGTAAAAAAAAGTCTCAAAGTCTCTCGAAAGTCCCATCATCTCACGCAGACGGTAGAAGGAAGAAAAGCTCTTCCTGCCCTGAGCTTCCAGCACCGCAAACTTGCCGATGCAGCACCCTGGAAGCACCCGACCACAGCCGACTCTTGAGTCCGTCCGAAAACTTCGAGCCTCCGACCAGCCCTCCGACACCGAGCACCGAGCACCATCTTCGCCGAGCGCTTCAACCCCAGCCCTGGCAACAGGGAATAGACAAAGCTGAGGATTTGGGGCCTTCCCCTCCGGTGATTCTTGATCGCACAGTAGCAGCGGCAACGAAGCGGTCATTTCAGAAGTTCCTCCAGATGTTCCTCCGTGCTTCTCACGTCTGTCTCCATCAAATCAGGATTGTGCGTGGTACCTACTTCACAAATACGATATCATTTCGGAGCAGCCGCGCACTGCGTCCTGCCACCATCTTCTCCTCCCCCAATTGGGGGATTGCTGGGTGGCATGGCTCAAAGAACTGGAAGAGCTGGTTCTGCTTTGTATTTCAATAAATAAATTTTTAAAAATAAAGTGGTCACTGAGTGTAAATGCATCAGGACCAATGACCTTCCTTGATTTAATCAGACTTAATTAAAAGCAAATTCGCGACAGAAGGGATACCCCAGGCAATAACATTCTGATCCCTGAATATACTCATCCCTGTGGTACAGCAGTGGAAGATGTCACATCATCACCACCAATCCTGACAGCAAATCGATTGGTCTCAGTTTTCAGACACGTGGCCAAATTGAAAGCATTGATTGTAAATGTCAGAACGAAGTGACTTTGTTTTGTTAGAGGTTTGCAACCAAATTACATATTTAAATACCACCACAGCCTGAACTGTTTAATTCATTTATGATTAGATTTTCAATGAAGCTTGCTGTTTGCAGCCTTAATTGATTTATATTTAGTGTCTTCATCTGAAACTCTTCCAATCCCTGTCAGGGAAGTTACTCCAAGGTGCTGCTGGAAACGGATCTGCGGGATTTCGACCTAGCAGGAGTGAAGAGAAGGATGACTGTGTTTGTGATGCAGGCTGGCATGTGCCTTGCAGGGAAACTCTGGTTGCCTCACGGGCTTCAGAGTCAGTTTCAGGTTTATTTACTACACTTACATTGAAACGTGCACTGAAATGCATTACTTGAGTGAACAAGAAAGTGCTGGAGGCAGCCCACAAGTTTCACCTCACATTCCGACACCAACATAGCATGCCCACAATACTTGGCAGAACAGCATAAGACACAATAAGGGTCTCAGACTGAAATGTCTTTTTTTTAAAAGGTATTTTTACTGAAGGAAAGACTGAAATGTCTTCTGTTTATTCCCTGCCATAGATGCTACCTGAACTGCTGAGTTGCTCCAGCATTTTGTGTGTGTTGCTCTGGATTTCCAGCATCTGCAGAATCTCTTATGTTTATTATTGGTTTATTACTGTCACATGTACTAAGATACAGAGAAAAGCCAGGCTTGCATACTGTTCATACAGATCAGATCATTACACAGTGCATTGAGCTAGAATAAGGTAAAACAATGACAATGCAGAATAGAGTGTAACCATTACAGAGAAAGTGCCGAGCAGGTAGACAGTAAGGTACAAGATCATAACAAGGTAGATAGTGAGGCCAAGACTCCATCTTATCATACAAATGGTTTGCTTAAGAGTCAGGTAACAGTGGGGTAGAAGATGTCCTTGAGCATGGTGGCATGTGCTTTCAGGCTTTTGTATCTTCTACCTGATGGGAGAGAGGAGAAGAGAGAATATCCAGTGTAGGTGGTGTCTATGATTATGCTGGCTGCTTTACTGAGCCAACAAGGAATGTAGACAGTATGGAAGTAGTAACTGCAGCCACGGTGAAATGGTAGCAGGGAGGGCGAACATTTCAGTACGTGGGTGGTCCTTTGTGGCATTGTCAATTTTAAACCATATGGTTCGGCCTCAAGACCTTCTTCAGAATGATTGTCTTTCCAGCTGTAAACAGCTAATTACAATACAAAATGCAGAATATCGGAGGGTGGCAAGGTAGTATAGTGGGTAGCACAATGCTTCACAGTACAAGTAACCTGAGTTCAATTCCTAGCCACTGCCTGTAAGTTTTTATATGTTCTCCCTGTGGCCACGTGGGTTTCCTCCAGGTGCTCCAGGCTCCTCCCAAAGTCCAAAGACATTCCGGTTAATTGCTCATTGTAAATTTCCCCATGATTAGGCTAGGGTGAAATTAGTGGTTGCTGGGTGGAGGGTCTTGAAGGGCCGGAATGGCATATTCCACTCCGTACCCCAATAAAGAAAATCACAGAACAGTTCAGCACGGTACAGACTCTTCGGCCCACATTCATCTGTCAGCCTATTGACCTCATCCACAGTCAATCTAATCCTTCCCTCCAACACAACCCATAACCCTGCTATTCTTTGTTACATCAATCTGCCTGTCTAAACATCTCTTAAATGTGCTTCTTATTGTACGGACCTACGGTATGTTCCATTATTCAGGAAGAGAACCAGGGATGATCCTGGAAATTATAAACCAGTGGGTCTCATGTCTGTGGTAGGGAAGTTACTGGAGAGAATTGTTAAGGATTGGATTTATGAGCACTTGGAAGACCATGGCATTTTTAGGGAAAGCCGGTATGGCTTTGTGCAGGGCAAATTGAGTCTAACTAACTTGATTGAGCTTTTTGACAAAGTGACAAGGGTGATTGATGAAGATGGAGCTGTGGATGTTATCTAGATGGATTTTAGTAAGGCATCTGACAAGGTCCCTCATGGGAGGCTCATCCAGAAGATTAAGATACATGGGATCAATGGTGAATTGGCCGTTTGAATACGGAACTGCTTTGCTCATAGAAGACAAAGGGTAGCGGTTAAAGTGACCTTTCTAGCTGGAGGTCTGTGATTAGTGGTGTTTCATAGAGATCTAACTGAGGCCTCTGTTGTTTGTGATATATATGAAATACATTGTTGGAAAATGCATGGTCATGCACTTTAGTAGTAGAAATAAATGTGCAGACTATTTTCTAAATGGGGAGAAAATCCAAAAATCTGAGATGCAAAGGGACTTGGGAGTCCTTGCGCAGAAAGGTTAACTTGCAGGTAGAGTCGGTGGTGAGGAAGGCAAATGCAATGTTAGCATTCATTTCAAGAGGTCTAGAACACAAGAGCAGGGATGTGATGCTGAGGCTTTATAAGGCACTGGTGAGGCCTCACCTTGAGTATTGTGAACAGTTTTGGGCTCCTCATCTAAGAAAAGATGTGCTGGCATTGGAGAGGAGGTTCACAAGGATATTAAATGTCCCTAATCTATCTGTTTTTACCAGCAGTGCACCCACCACTCTCTGTGGAAAAATTATACCTCTGACACCTCCCCTAAACTTTCCTCTATTCACCTTAAACCAGGGGTTTCCAACTTTTTTTCTGCCATGGACCAATACCATGAAACAAGGGGTCCATGACCCCAGGATGGGACCCCACCTCAATCCTGTGGTATTGATCACTGCCACCCTGGGAGAATGGAACTGGCTGCCCACTCTATTAATGCCAATTCTAATTATTAGAAGAAAATTATGTTTATGCATGAATTTATTTAGATTTCTGCATACCTCTCTTATTAAAAGGGAAGCTTAAAAATTCAACCGGATAGATTCCAGCCAAAGTGGTATAAGTACACAACAACAGTCTAGCAGGAGCCCAGGCTACAGACCCTATTGATGGATGCCTCAATTCCTGTTCAGTGTTTATCTGAGATCTGATTTCAGTTTATTTGAAATTTAGCTGTTAATTGGTTGATTGGTAATGTGGAATATTGCAAGCCTGTTTCACTATTTTATTTGCAAAACTGATGGCAAGGGAGTGATGTTGCCTTGGTTGTGGTAAGGGCTAGGCCTTCAGACCATGGGGTTGCCTGTTGCCATCACTCAGGAGAGGAGACGGCAGAGCTGGTGTGGGAAAGAGCAGAGGCCTAGGTGAGCACATGGAAAGCTATGCTGGGTGGGGGGCTTGCCCCTCCCATTGGTGCTGCCCTCTAGTGTTCGTTTGGAGGAAGAACAAGCTGGTCCAGCATAGCATCTCATGCACCACCACTCGACAGGCTGTGCCATTCTGTGACTTGGTTTGTGACTGCATGTTTTCTGCTGTCATACCGTATGTGCTATGTACTGTGTGCTGCTGTGTGCTGTTTTGTTTGGGTATATTCATGTATGGTGGAATGATAATTAAACTTAAACTTAATTACCTCAGGTCAATTCAGTTTGACATTCAGGACAGCTCTCTTTTCAGCCCTGGTAAACTGCCAGCACAGAGCAAGGAAATTTACCCCATCAAGTCCATCCATGCTCCATCAGAGCATTCCTATCAGATCCTGTGCCTACTTGGTTTGCTTTCTCTAGGATGGCAAAAACTGTAGTTTTTCAGCATTGAGCTGTACGATCTGTGCAGCTGCTGGGCCTCCAATGGCAAGCAGAATAAATTGTGTCCCTGAAACTGGGATAAGCAACAAAGTCCTGTCCCTGCTTTGCCAGCTGTCAAAATTGCCCATACTAGACATTTCCTACTATTCAGCCACATTTAAAAAATGATAGTGTTACGATGTATTTCACTGCATGTTTCAATTTTCCAATGTACTGTACGTGTGACAATTAAGCTAACAGAAGAAATGTAACATCAACATCAACAATTGGGAAATCAATACCAAGGACAGGAAACTCTGGCAAGCCATCATCCGAGAAGGAACAGCAACTTTCGAAGCCAACAGATGTGCAGAATTAGAAGAAAAGAGAAGAAAATGGAAAGAGAGGCAGCAACAACCAAAGCCCGATCTGCCATCTGGAACTACCTGTCCTGAATGTGGAAGAACTTTCAAAGCCAAGATTGGACTCATAAGCCACTTGAGACCCCATAAGTAGATCAACAGAACGAAGACCATCGTCCTTGACCTCGAGGGATAGCCACGACAATGACGAATCTTTACTCTTAATCTTATCCCACTCCCTTTATACCAAACATCTTCCCCTCCACTTTCAGTCTTGATATAAGGTTTTGACCTGAAGTATCAACAATTCTACTTCCTCCCACAAATGCTGCTCAACCTATTGAGTTCCTCCAGCAGATTGTTTGTTGCTCCAGTTTCCAGTGTCTGCCATCTCTTGTGTCTCTACATTCTTTGTTTTTTAATTATAGTCTCTTCCGAGACCACTGACAGAACTGAACAGAAATAAACAGAACCAAAAATGGAACCTATTTTTCTAAGAGCCCATATCTCAGTTGGAATGTTGAGGAATCTCCGAAAATTTGAACGTAGCTATATTCCAGCATCTAGTATCTTCAGGTGAATTTGGAGAGATTGTACTTGGGGTGTGTTGAGTGTATGGCGTGTCCAGGGAGCGGTAGCACCTCTGACGAAGGGGCTCGTTGTCTCTATTCTGGGGCAGCTCACTCATATTTGGTCCCCACCAGACACTCAGCTGTCACCTGTGGCTCGTACTAGCTGTTTGCAAGTGTCAGCGGCCACATCACTTCAATAGGTGGGCTAACCCTGATGAGGGTAGCTGGTGGGCATAGCCCAGTGAGATAGGGACATTCCTGTCTGAGCATGTGAAGTCAGCTCCAGCAGACTGGGGGGATGAGATCAACAGTGAGGTAAGGGAGGTGGTTCTGCCACGCCTTGTGGAGAGCAAAGGGCATGGCAAGGCACAGGAGACGGCATGGTCATCCACTGCAACTAAGGAAGACCCCAGTGGTGATGACTACTCATACCACTGGACTTGAACTTTCGAGTACGAGGGAGTGGAACTGCCTCACTGCAACAGATTCCACTTTAAAAACTTTCCCGCACAGGTCTCCTATCATCAGCAGATATGACAGACAACCAATCAATCAATCAATTGACATCCCGTCTGCTGAAGACTCAGTTCATCAACACAAGAGATTCTGCAGATGTTGAAAATCCAAACTAACATAAACACAAAATGCTAGAAGAACTCAGCAGGACAGGCACTATATATGGACAGGATCAAGGGTCTTGTCCCAAAACATTGACAGCTTATTTCTCCCCCATAGATGTTGCCTGACTTGCTAAAGATTCAGATACACTGGAACTTAAATACAGAACTATTGACACTTGTAAGCAATATCTTTAAGAGATTTGGTATTGATTATTGCTTAATGATGTTCATCTGGACTGATAAATGGGAATAAAGGTCTAATTCAAGTTGAGTCATAGTCATATAGTACTGAAACACATCTTTTACTCCAAAGGGTCCAGGCCAACCGAGATACCCAATCCAATCTAGTCAGCACTTGGTCCGTAAAGGCTAGGTAACGGTTAATATAATGCTGCTCTGAGGCCCTTCGTTGGTCGGGCTTGATCATAGATATTGCGTCCCAGTCGTCTATGGGATATACAAGATGGTATGCAGACTGGGGGTATAGTCACAATGTAACAGAGGTTTGAGATCAGAGTTTTCCTCCTCCTGGATGAGCTGCCAACCATGGCTGACAAGCCCCATCTACCTGAAGCGTCAGTAATGTACCTTTACCTCTGCTCCTGTCAGTAGAAATGGTTCAGCCAGGCTGAGCAGCTAAGCCACATGTGAAGACCGGTTTGTCAGAGGCTATATGAGACGCACACCTTTGGGGGCATTTAGTAGGTGGGAAGAGCTGATCTCCACTAACCACCCCCAGCTATAACAACCTTCAGGAACCTGTAAAGCTATTGGAACACCAACGATCAGGTTTCAATTCCCAGTTCTGTCCGTAAGGAGTTTGTACATTCTTCTCATGCATGGCTTTCCTCCAGGTACTCTGCCATTCCAAAGATGTACAGGTTAGGGCTAGTAAGTTGTCATACCATGTTGGCGTGGAAGCGTGGCAACACTTGTGGTCTGCCTCTAGCACATCCTCGGACTTTATTGGCCATTGAAGCAAAACAATGCTTTTTACTGTTTCAATGTTCTGAAATACATGTGACAAGTCAAGCTAATCTTTATTTCTCTCTAAACCAGGGGTTCCTAACCTTTTTTTGCCATGGCCTCCACCATTAACTGAGGTATCCGTGGGCTCCAGGTTGTGAAACTCTGCTCTAAACCTTTCCAATCCATGTACCTGTGCAACTTCCTTTTAAGAGTTGCTATGGCACCAGCCTCAACCATTTCCTCTGACAGATAATTCCATAGAGTTGCCACCCTTGGGGTAAAAATATTGCTCCTCATCTCTTTAAACCTGTGCCCTTCTGTTCTTGTTTGCCCAGCTCTGGGGAAAAAGACTGTTGGCATTCACCGTCTCTACACACTTCTGTAAGATCATCTGTTAGTCTCCTATGTTCCAAGGAATGAAGTCCTAGCCTGCCCAACCTCTCCCTATAACCCAGTTTCTCAAGTCTTGGCAGCATCCTTGCAAATCTTTTCTGTATTCTTTCCAAGTTGTAATACCCTGGTTTATGACCATTTTTATTTTATCAATACAATTATGCTGTTGTGTATTTTATTTTCTTCATATTTTCTCAAACTGCAGTGCATTCCTTTAATTATATTATAAAATCAAGTATTTCATTGTTTTGCTGCTTAAATTAACAATTCGTTTGATTAAGTTAAGCTTATTGTATTAACCAATAGGATTTGTTTTGTTAACATTTTAGCCAATAAGATGCCCCAGAGCATTCTAGAGGGATTGGGGTAGCCATTTTCTGGAGGGAATGCGGGAGTCTTGGAGGAAGAAAGAGAAAGTGAAAGAATGGAGATGGACAACAAATATAAGTGTCAAGCATTGTGAAATGCTCGGTAATAAATTTGAAAGGATATATACAGATGTCAGAAAATCCTCCTGCAGACTTTGGTTTTGCAGAGAATGTACAGATAACCTTTAATTAGTTAGTTGTCACATGACCTTGAAGAATATTCAATGCCTTGTCCTTGGACATTGTGTGGATATTTATTTGAGTTTTGCTTGCACTGGGTTTTCAGGCAGAATTGTTTCAGTACCATGAATAAATAAAGTGAAGCCAGCTGGATTGATTATGCCACAATGAAGTACAATGATTATGTGCACACTATATACTAATATATATGTAATGGGCTCTTTTTCTTTATTTTGCTTGTTATAGATTAGAATACATTGTCAATATAATTTTAATCTAAGTTTATACTGGTGTGAGTTAAATTATTGCTTTCTGGCAAAGGGTAAATTTGCATGGGTGAATCATGGGTGAATAGAGATAATTGCTTTAGTTTTTCCTTAAAGGAACAAACAGATTTTTATGCTTCTGTGTTTAGCTGTATCATATTTACCCTAGACACATTTATTTATTGGAAATAGCTTTTTCATTGTTATTCCCCATGTCTTGCAGAATTATGTTAATGTTAGTTTGAATTCACAGTAATAGCTAACTCATTACAAGACTATAGTGAGAGGGTTACATTAATAACATATTTCCTATACCACCGTGACCAAAACTGAACACAGCACTCAAAGTACAGCCTCATTCATACACTTGATGACTTTTCTGTTTTAATAGACTGGATTGGTTAAATGGCTGAAATGATGTTGAATTGAGATGATAGACATGTGAGAAAATATTAAAGATTTATATGAAGCATAGAAGAAATTGAATATTTAGTGATGGAGTGGAGGGGGGTAAGAAATGGAAAATATGACATGACAACTCAGTCTCCCAAATGTTTTGGAAAATGTGTAGTTTTAAAATAAGGGTAAAGCCACATCAGAAATGCAATACTATCTCAGACAGGAAACCAGCACAGGCTGAAAATAGTAGATGATTTTATGTATATTTTATGAGTTAACAAATTTCTGGGTTATTCAATCTCTGGTTTCAAAGGATGACTGCATTTGCATTCTTCACTCTCTTGCAGTTTAGTGTGTGATCAGAGGGGTGGGTTTGAAACTTGATGCGATTAACCCCTGTGTGTTGCGTAGATGTAAAGAGTATTAGTTCCTACCTACAGGGAGCTCTTGTTTCCATCAAATTTCCTTAGTTCTGTGCTATCAAATCTAGTCATTTCCAAGAGAGATTTGGTGACATTTTCCTACAGAGCTAATTCTGGTACAATACTTTTGTGAGTCAGGTTGAAGAGAAATTTGGATAGAAGCGGTATGGAGGGCTATGTTCCAGGTGCAAGTTGATGGGACTAGGCAGATTAAATTCAGCACAAACTAGAGGGGCTGAAGGGCCTGTTTCTGAGCTGTGGTAGTCTGTGACTTCTTCTGGGCAGAGTCTTTACAAGATGGGTGACCCCAGCCATTATCAATACTCTTCAGCAATTGTCTGCCTGGCGGCAGTGGTCATATAACCTCAGAAGTTGTGACATGCACCAGCTGCTCATACGACCATCCACCACCTGCTCCCATGGCTTCACAAATCCTGATTGTGGGAGGGCTAAGTAGGTGCTACACCTTGCCCAAGGATAACCCTCAGCCTAGCCGAAGGAAGGAGCACCTTACACCTCCTTTGGTAGAGATGTATCTCCATTCTACCAACCCATATATTTACACTCTTCCTCATTAATTCCATTGATTGGGCAATATACATCTGGTCATGGACACAGCCAGTCCTTCCAAAAGAGAACATTGAAGAACATAAGAAGTAGGAGCAGGAGTAGTCCATCTGGCCCATCGAGCCTGCTTCGCCTTTCAATAAGATCATGGCTGATCTGGCCATGGACTCATCTCCACTTACCTGCCTTTTCCCCCATGATCCTTAATTCCCTTACTATGCAAAAATCTATCCAACCTTGTTTTAAGTATATTTACTGAAGTAGCCTCCACTGCTTCATTGGGCAGAGAATTCCACAGATTCACCACTCTCTGGGAAAAGCAGCTCCTCCTCGTCTCCATCATAAATCTACTCCCCCAAATGTTGAGGCTATGTTCCCTAGTTTTAATCTCACTTACTAATGGAAACAACTTTCCTGCCTCTATCTTATCTTTCATAAGTTTATGTTGCTATATGTGTATGTTTCCAGGCACACCACTCCCCGCCGTTAATCACTTCTGTATAAAGCTGCCTCAAGAAGCTGTCATCCAGCATCAGGGATCCCGACCTTCGGGAACGTGCCCTCTTCTCACGAATACCATGGGCAGGAGGTCCATAAGCCTGAAGTCCCATGTGACCAGGTTCAGGAATGACTACTTTCGTGCATCCATCAGGTTCCTGAGCTGACTGGAACGACCCTAAGCCTACCTCAGAATGGAATCCTACAGGCACACGAGATTCCGCGGATGCTGGAAATCCAGAGCAACACCCACAAAATGCTGGAGGAACTCAGCAGGTCAGGCAGCATCTGTGGAAGGGAATAAACAACCGATGTTTTGGGCCAGGACACTGCAGCGGGGCTGGAAAGGAAGGGAGTAGAAGCCAGAATAAAAAGGAAGAGGGGAGGGGGGGAAAGTACAAGCTGGCAGGTGATAGGTGAAACCAGGTGAGCGGGGAGATGGGTGGTTGGGGGGGGAGGTGAAGTAAAAAGCTGGGAGATGATAGGTGGAAGTGATAAAGGGTAGGAGAAGAAAGAATCTGATTGGGGAGAGTGGACCATGGGAAAAGGGATGGAAGAGGGGAACTAGAGGGAGGTGAGAGGCAGGCGAGGAGAAGAGAAGGGGGTGAAAGGGGAGCCAAACTGGGGTATGAAGAAATAGAGAAGAGGGAGGGGGAGAAATTCCCAGGTTAGAGAAATCGATGTTGGAGGCTACCCAGATAGAACATGAGGTGTTGCTCTTCCAACCTGAGTGTAGGCTCATTGTGGCAGTAGAGGAGACCATGGACCAACATGTCTGAATGGGAATGGGAGGTTGAGTTGAAATGGGTGGCTACTATGGGCCATCTCTTCCATGACTATGATCTTGCAATTCAGAAACAGATTGGCAAGTATAACTTTGTGGCCATCTCTGAAACATGGCTAAAGAGTGGCTGAAATTGGGAGCGGAACGTCCAAGGATATACAGAGTATAGAAAAGATAGGTTAGTAGACAGAGGGGGTGGTCTGGCCCTGTGTATAAGGAATAATATTAAATAATTAGAAAGGGATGACATAGGATCGGAAGGTGTAGGGTCTCTATGGGTTGAGTTAAGAAATGACACGGGTAAAAGAACCCTTATGGCAGTTGTATGCAGGCCTCCAAACAGCAGCTGGGATGTGAATTACAATTACAGCAGGAGATAGAAAAGGCATGTCAGAAGGGCAATGCCATGATAATCGTTAGGGATTTTAACATGAAAGAGGATTGGGAAAACTGAGGATGATAAAAGAGCTAAAGGTTAAGGAACCGTTAGGGAACAGTGATCACAATATGATCAAGTTCACTTTGAAATTTGAGAAGGAGAAACTAAAACCCAATAGAATAAAGGAAATTACAATGGCTTGAGAGGGGAACTGGCCAAAGTTGACTGGAAAGGGACACGAGCAGGAAGGACAGCAAAGCAGCAACAGCTGGAGTTACATTGAAAAATGAGGGAAGTGAAAGACAGATATATTCCAAATAAAAAGAAATTTTTGAATGGAAGAAGGACACTACCATGGTTGACAAGTGAAGTCAAAGCCAAAGTAAAAGCAAAAGAGAGGACATACAAGGAAGCCAAAGCTAGTGGGAAGATAGAGGATTAGGAAGCTTTTAAAAATTTGCAGAAGGAAACTAAGAAGGTCATTAGGAAGGAAACGATGAATTATGAAAGGAAGCTGGAAGCTAATATCAAAGAAGATACTAAAGGCTTTTTTAAGTATATAAATGGTAAAGGAGAGTCAAGGGTAGGTATAGGACCAATAGAAAATGATGCTGGAGATATTGTAATGAGAGAAACAGAGATGGCAGAGGAACTAAATGCATATTTTGCATCAGTGTTCACAGTGGAAGACATGTGCAGTATACCGGACATTCAAGAGTGTCAGGAAAGTGAAGTATGTGCAGTGAAAATTATGACCGAGAAGGTGATCAGGAAGCTTAATGATCTGAGGGTGGATAAATCTCCTGCACCTGATGGAATGCACTCTCGGGTTCTGCAGGAAGTAGCTGGAGTGATTGTGGAGGCAGTAATAATGATCATTCAAGAATCAATAGATTCTGGCATTGCACCGGATGACTGGAAAATTGCAAATGTTACTCCGCTATTTAAGAAGGGTGTGAGGCAGCAGCAAGGAAAGTATAGACCTGTTAGTCTGACATCAGTGATTGAGAAGTTGTTGGAATCGATTGTTAGGGATGAGATTATGGAGTACCTGGAGGAACATGACAAGATAGGCCAAAGCCAGCAGGGTTTCCTGAAAGGAAAATCCTGCCTAACAAACCTACAGCAATTTTTTGAGGCAATTACAAGCAGGGTAGACAAAGGAGATGCAGTTAATGTGGTGTACTTGGATTTTCAGAAGGTCTTTGACAAGGTGCCGCACACGAGGCTGATCAGCATGGTAAGAGCCCATGGGATTACAGGGAAGTTACTAGCGTGGATGGAGCATTAGTTGATCGGCAGAAAACAGGAAGTGGGAATAAAAGGAGTTCCACAGGGGTTAGTGTTGGGACCACTGCTTTTTATGATGTATGTCAATGATTTGGACTATGGGATTAATGGATTTGTGGCTAAATTTGCCGATGATACAAAGATAGGTAGAGGAGTGGGTGGTGTTAAGGAAACAGAAAGCCTTCAGGGAGACTTAGATTGTATAGGGGAATGAGCAAAGAAGTGGCAAATTGAATACAATGTTGGAAAGTGTATGGTCATGCACTTTTGTGGAAGAAATAAACGAGCAGACTATTATTTAGATGGGGAGAGAATTCAAAATGCGGAGATGCAAAGGGACTTGGGAGTCCTTGTGCAGGATACTGTAAAGTTTAACCTCCAGATTGAGTCAGCGGTGAGGAAGGCGAATGCCTTCTAGAGGTATAAAATATAAGAGCAGGGATATGATGTATAAGGCACTCGTGAGACCACACTGCAGTGTGAACCAAAAGATGCCATTTCTATACAGAAAATGACTAATTGAATACAGATACTGACTCAATAGAAACTTGGTGCACAATGTTTGGATATTTAAGTACCAATCAGAGTATGTATGTCAGGTGATAATCACCAATTATGCTGAAAGCCAATAATACTTGAAAATTAGTAAGATAACTGTCCAATAGTAGGTGTTGCTCTAAATCCTTCATTTGCAACGTTATATTGTATGGACTATCCAGTTACTTTCAAGGCCTCTTCACCACATTCTCGAGGTTTATTGCTTGCTTGTTTATCTATTCTTACTATTTCATTTTTTCTTTAGTATTTGCACAGTTTATTGTCTTCTGTACATTGCTTGTTTGTCCATCCTGTTGGTCTTTCATTGATCCTATTATGTCTCTTGGATTTACTGACTATGTCTGCAAGAAAACAAACCTCAGTGTTGAACAGTATAGAGTAACGTGTACATACTTCAATAGCAAATTTACTTTGAACTTTGATGATCTTTGTTCCCAGTCAAGGACATTTTCAAAAGGCAATACCTCAAAGAAGCAGCATCCATGAATGAGAGCCCCCACCACCCAGGGTGTTCCCTCTTCTCATTACTACCAACAGGGAGGAGGTATAGGAGCTTGATGACCCACACTGAATGTTTAAGGAACATCTCCTTCCCCTCTGCCATCAGATTTCCAAAAGGTCCATGAATCTTAAGACCATAAGATATAGGAGCAGAAGCAGGCTATTTGGCCCATCGAGTCTGCTCTGCCACTCAATCATGGGCTGATCCAATTCTTCCAGTCATCCCCACTACCCTGCCTTCTCCCTTTGATGCCCTGGCTAATCAAGAACCTATCTATCTCTGCCTTAAATGCACCCAATGACTTGGCCTCCACAGCCACTCGTGGCAACAAATTCCATAGATTTACCACCCTCTGACTAAAGTAATTTCTCTGTACCTCTGTTCTAAGTGAACATCCTTCAGTCCTGAAGTCCTGCCCTCTTGTCCGAGACTCCCCTACCATGGAAAATAACTTTGCCATATCTAATCTGTTCAGGCCTTTTAACATTTGGAATGTTTCTATGAGATCTCCCCTCATTCTCCTGAACTCCAGGGAATACAGCCCAAGAGCTGCCAGACGTTCCTCATATGATAACCCTTTCATTCCTGGAATCACTCTTGTGAATCCTCTCTGAACCTTCTCCAATGTCAGTATATCATTTCTAAAATAAGGAGTATTGTGTGCAGTTTTAGGCTCCAAGTGTGGTCTCCCAAGTGCCTTACAAAGCTTTAACATCACATCCCTGCTCTTATGTTCTATACCTCTAGAAATGAATTCCAAAATTGCATTTGCCTTCTTCACCACCGACTCAACCTGGAGGTTAACCTTTAGGGTATCCTGCACAAGGACTCCCAAGTCCCTTTGAATCTCTGCATTTTGAATTCTCTCCTCATCTAAATAATAGTCTTCCCATTTATTTCTTCCACCAAATTGCATGACCATACACTTTCCAACATTGTATTTCATTTGCCACTTCTTTGCCCATTCCCCTAAACTATCTAAGTCTCTCTGCAGGCTCTCTGTTTCCTTAACACTACTCGCTCCTCCGCCTATCTTTTGTATCATTGGCAAATTTAGCCACAAATCTGTTAATCCCATAATCCAAATCATTGACATACATCGTAAAAAACAGCGGTCCCAACATCAGCCCCTGCAGAACTCCACTGGTAACCAGCAGCCAGCCAGAATAGGATCCCTTTATTCCCACTCTGTTTTTTGCCGATCAGCCAATGCTCCACCCACGCTAGTAACTTCCCTGTAATTCCATGGGCTCTTATCTTGCTAAGCAGCCTCATGTGGCACCTTGTCAAAGACCTCCTGAAAATCCAAGTACACCACATATACTGCGTCTCTACTGCACTACCTAACTTCTTGTCCTCATTTTGCATGAGTTATTTTCTTCATCTTTCTTATTGTAACTTAAGGTATTTTCTAAGTAGTTCACTGTAGTGCTGCCACTAAACAACATTTCACCACCTATGTCAGTCTAAGCCTGATTCTGATTTTATTTCCCAGGTATGAGCAGAGAGGTTAGGCTTTCAAGGACTGTGTTCAGCCTGAGTGACTGCACCATCTCTGCTCGCTGTCCCTGTCAGTTCATCATCCTGACTAATGCCTTACTGGTTGTCCACATTCAGAAGAGGCAGTACAGTGGGGAGTCTAGTTTTCAGTGGTTTTATTCAGTATACTGCCTCTGTCAGCTTATCATCCTGACTAATGTCTGACTGAACGTCCACAGTCAGTAAAGGCTGTACAGAGGAGAGTTTAGCTCTCAGAAGTTGTATTCAGTTTGTGACTGTACAGGTCTGCACACTGATTCTGTCAGCTCATTATCTTGTCTGTTGCCTTACTGAACGTCCACATTCAGAAATGGAAGTACAGACGGAGTCCAGCTCTCAGTGGTTTGTATTCAGTGTGAGATCATACAGTGACTGCACACTGTCTCTGTCAGTACATCGTTTTAACCCCTGTCTTGCTGAATTTCCACACTCAGAAAAGGCAGTACAGTGGGTGGGGCAGTTTTCAAAGGTTTCATTCAATTTGAGACAGGATTGTCTCTGTACTCTGTTCAGTCTCCATGCCATTTTAACCATTGGTTTGCTGCCACTTCCTCTCTTGTGCATATGACAATGAAGTTTTGTTGAATTGTCTTCACTCCCGTGATCTTCAGAGAATGGTATCATGGTGTCTTTCATGACTGAAAAGGGAATGGGTTTCAAATGTCACATCTAAAGGAACAGCCTTAAAAAGCATTAACCAGCATTAGCCAGAGAGTGGTGGATCTGTGAAACTCTTTTTCACAGAGTACTGTGGAGAGCAAGTTATTGGGTATATTTAAAGCAGAGGCTAATAGGTTTTTCATTACCAAGGATCTTAAAGCTTACAGGGAGAAGGCAGGGGAATGGGGTAAAGAGGGAAAATAAATCAGCCATGATGAATGGTAGAGGAGACTCGATGGGACAAATGGCCGTTAACTCTGGTCCCATGTCTTCTCTCTTCTAGTTCATTTGCTCGCTATCTATTGTATGACGTGGGTGATCATGGACTTCCCATGATCATGATTGTTTTTCGCAATTTTTTTCCACAGAAGTGGTTTGCCATTGCCTTCTCCTGGGCAGTATCTTTACAAGATGGGTGACCCCGGCCATTATCAATTCTCTTCAGAGATTTTCTGCCTGGCATCAGTGGTTGCATAACCAAGACTTATGATTTTCATACGACCATCTACCACCTGCCCCCGTGGCTTCACGTGACCCTGATCGGTGGGGGGGGGGGGGGGTGTCTAAGCAGGTGCTACACCTTGCCCAAGGGTGACCTGCAGGCTAGCGGAGGGAGGGAGTGCCTTACATCTCCTTTAGTAGAGGAGATGCCACTTCTACCCGCCACCTTTCTCTTCTGGTATCATGGTCAATGTCAAAGATGAGTTTATTGTCATTTGCACAAATATATGTGTGCAGAAGAGTAATGAAAAAGTGAAGAAGAAAAATACAAATTATGCACAATTTTTACAGAGAGAACACAATTACAATAAAAATGTCATGTCATTATGATGTAACTAACAGAGAAAGAATACCTCATTACTTCAGAAATCGGAACTATGTTGTACCCGACACATAATTCACAGCTGAATTTAAAACTCCCCAAACAGTCTTTACAAATGTCGATTATTAATCTGCTAGGAGCTCTGGATAATTCTAAAAGTCTCCTAACACGGTTACAGGGTTCAATAATAAACGGCCTTCATACCAACCAGGCTGGTGGTAACCAAATAGTCAGCTGCAGGCTCAGCCTCATCCATCACTTCACAGTCATCTCGAGTTTGACCAGGAAAGCCAAGAGGCTGGAAAGAGTTCAGAGCAAGGCAAGTCACATCTGTAGCTTAGTTGGAGAAGACTGAGGCTATTCAGCTGTTAATCCAATTGATTAGACAGGAACTAGTATTCATATTCATATCCCCAAAATGACAAGGGTAATGGTGATCACTCTTGCCCCACCCCCCCCCCACCTTGTTGTCATCTATATTAATGACCTGGATGATAGGATTCTTGTGAGTTAATAAATTGTAAAGGTAAAAGGACTCTAATGGAGTTATACACAGATACACAAACAGTAGCCAGGATGGGGGAAAGGTACGAGGGATGATTGATAAATTTGTGGCCTAAGGTAGAAGGAGTCAATTTTAGAAAACCTAGCACATTTATTTTTCCTACATTTACACACTTAGTCCAGTGGTCGTGGAGCATACGGATCCCTTCTTTGTAGAAGTCGGTGTCTTGGACCTCCAGAAGTGGTCAACAGCATGGGTGATTGATAAGTTTGTGGCCTAGGGTAGACAGAGATGAGGAGAAACTTCAAACTTTCTGCATTTTCATTCAAAGAGTTGATCTGCACGTGCATGTAACGAGAGCGGTATAACTCATCTCCTTCTACCTTAGGCCACAAACTTATCAATCACCCCTGCTATGGACCACCTAGAGGTCCAAGATGCTCTCATTAAATACATGTGCAGTTCAATTCTTTGAGTGATAATGCAGAAAGTTTGAAGTTAATAAATCATCTCATCCTACCTTAGGCCACAAACTTATCAATCACCCCTGCTGTGGACCACTTCTACAAAGAAGGGATCCGTATGCTCCACGACCTCTGGACTAAGTGTGTACATGTAGGAGGGGACTATATTGAAAAATAAATGTGCTAGGTTTTCTAAAATTGACTCCTACCTTAGACCACGAACTTATCAACCACCCCTCATATATAATAATGGCTTGTTACAATAGTCATAGGGAATTTCAAAATGTAACTAGATTGGGAAAATCAAGTTGGTGCTTGATCTCAAGAGAGGGTATTTGTAGAATGCACATGAGGTGGCTTTCAAGAGCAGCTTGTGGTTCAACCCACTAGGGGAACTGCAATTCTTGATTGAGTGTTGCAACATCGACAGGATTTGATTAGGGAGCTTAAGATAAAGGAACTCTTGGGAGACTGTGATCATAATATGATAGAATTCACTCTGCAGTTTGCGAGGGAGAAGATAAAGTCAGATGTGTCAGTATTACAGTGGAATAAATGGAATTACAGAGGCATGATGGAGGAGATTGCCAGAGTTGATTGGAAGGGGACACTAGCACTAGCAGGGGTAACGGCAGAGCAGCAATGGCTGGAATTTCTGAGGGTAACTAAAGGCCAATTTATACTTCTGCGGCATCAAATCTACGCCATAGGTATGGCTTATCGCGTACCCTACGCCGTACCCTATGCCATAGCCTGATGCGCACCTCTCCAAAAATGTAACTACGCGTCGCAGTGACGCAGACTACAACAACTGTGATTGGTCCGCTTGGTAGCATCGCATTTCCTCCTACGCTGCAATAGCTTCCCATTGGGCGACTGAAGGGCAGGGAAGGAACTCTGTCTGCAATGCTTTCCATAAAGCTTTACAGACCTCCGAAATTATGGAGGACCCTGTGCTTGATGTCAGTTTGTACCTAGCTGCTACAGCCTGTTGACTTCCACCTGAAGCTCAAACTCAAATGGTGATTGCCAGTCTCTGAGTATACTGTGTGTACACTGATGCGGAATAAATGGTTGGTGACGATGAACCAAATTGTCAATCTAACTGGAGACATCCGAAAATATTTGAAATGCATTTCGTCGTCCATGTCCCTCAGTCGCCAGACAAGCAAAGAAAATTCACCCTCCTTCAGTTTCAGTCACCATTGTTTGAAGTTTGAGTTTCTTCGTGTTGAGCTTCAACACAAAGAAACTCAACACAGCGGCATAGAAACCCCACCGCCAACTAGCGTTTTGGCAGTGAATTGCAGAGCAACGCAGACACACCAACACACAAGTATAAATGCTCACAACGGTGTAGGCCACTTGTGTAGGCTATGGCGTAGGCTACTACGCAGAAGCATAAATCAGCCTTTAGAAGGAGCAGGATAGGTACACCCCAAAGATAAAGGAAGGATGATGCAACTATGGGAGTCAAGGGAAATCAAAGACAGTATAAATGCAAAAGAGAAGGTAATATAGCAAAATTTAATGGGAACTTAGAGGATTGGAAAGCCTTTAAAAGTCTACAGAAGGCAATGAAAAAAAGCCATAAAGAGAGACAAGATAATATAAGCAAAAGTGTGAAAGAGGGCAGCAGAAGTTTTCTTTTCAGATACATAAATAGTAAAAGAGAGGCCAGACTGGTATATAGGACCACTGGAAAATGATGCTGGTAATGTAGTAATAGGGGACCAAGAAATGGAAGGCAAACTTAATAAATATTTTACATCAGTTTTCACCGTGGAATTCATTAACAGTATGGCAAAAGTTCAAGAGTGCCAGGGGACAGAAGTGTAGTTGCTAATACTAAGTAGAAGGTGCTTGGAAAGCTGAAAAGTCTGAAGATCGATAAGTTGCCTGGACCAGATGGCCTACACCCCATGGTTCTGAAAGAGGTAGCTAAACATACATAAAAACTTACTAAACTTACATAGAAACATAGAAAACCTACAGCACAATACCGGTCCTTCGGCCCACAATGCTGTGCCAAACATGTACTTGCTTAGAAATTAACTAAGTTTACCCATAGCCCTCTATTTTTCTAAGCTCCATGTACCTATCAAGGAGTCTCTTAAAAGACCCTACCGTATCCACCTCTGCCACTGTTGCTGGCAGCCCATTCCATGCACTCATCACTCTCTGTGTTTAAAAAAAAACTTACCCCTGACATCTCCTCTGTACTTACTTCCAAGCACCTTAAAACTGTGTCCTCTCGTGGTAGCCATTTCAGCCCTGGGAAAAAGCCTATGACTATATCCACATGTTCTGTCAAGAAACACTAGATTTTGGAATGATTCTAGAGGGCTGGAAAATTACAAATATCACTCCATTCTTTAAGAAGAGAGGGAGGCAGAAAAAAGGAAAATATAGGCAAGTTAGTTTGACTTCACTGATCGGGAAATTGTTGGAGTTCATTATTAAGGACGAGGTTTCAGAGTAGTAGGAGGCACATGATAAAGTAAACCAAAGTCTGCATGGTTTCCTTGAGGGGAAATTTTGTCTGATAAATCTGTTGGAATTCTTTGTGAAAATAACAGACAGGATAGCCAAAGTAGAATCAGTGGATGTTGTTAACTTGGATTTTCAGAAGGCATTTGGTAAGGTACCGCAAAATGAGGCTGCTTAACAAGGTAAGAGCCCACGGTATTAATATTATAGAAAAGATACTAGCATGAATAGAGGATTGGCTGATTGGCAGGAGGCAAAGAGTCAGAATAAATGGCAGATTCTGGTTGGCTGATGGACAAGTGGTGTTCTGCGGGTGTCAGTATTGGGACTGTTCCTTTTCACGTTATATGTCAATGATTTGGATGATGGATGACTTTGTGGAGAAGTCTGAAGATAATACAAAGATAGGTAGAGGGGCAGGTAGTGTTAAGGAAGCAGGGTCTCTACAGAGGAACTTGGATAGATTGGGAGAATGGGCAAGGAAGTGGAAGATGGAATGTAGTGTTGAGAAGTGTATGGACATGTACCTTGGTAGAAGAAATAAAGGCATAGGCTATTTTCTAAACAGAAAGAAAATTCAAAATTAGAGGGACAAAGGAATTTGGGAGTCCTTGTGCAGGGCTCCCAAAAGGTTAACTTGCAGGTTAAGTTGGCCTGAGAAAGTCAAATGCAATTTTATCATTTGTTTTGAGAGGACTAGAATAAAAAGTGTATGATGCTGAGGTTTTCTAAGGCGTTGCTCAGACCACACTAGGCATATTTTGAGTAGTTTTTGGACCCTTATCTGGATTAGCATTGGAGAGGTCCAGAGGAGGTTCATGAGATTAATTCTTGGAATGAACTGGTTAACATATGAGGAGTATTTGATGGCTGTGGAACTATGCTTGCTGGAGTTTAGGAGAATGAGGGGAGATCTCATTGAAACCTACCAAATATTGAAAGGCCTAGACAGAGTGGATGTGAAAAGGATGTTTCCTATAGTGGGTAAGTATAGGACCAGAGGACACAGCCTCAGAATAGAGGGATTTCCATTTAGAACAGAGATGAGAAGGAATTTTTTTAGCCGGAGGTTGGTGAATCTGCGGAATGTATTATCATGGACAACTGTGGAGGATAAATCATTGAGAATATCTAAAGCAGAGGTTTGATAGGTTCTTGGTTAGACAGGTTATGGGGAGAAGGTCACCGGGAAGGATAATATATCAGACATGAAGGAATGGCAGAGTAGATTGATGGGCCAAGGGGGAACCTGAATGGGATCTTCTTCACTCAGAGGGTGGCACAGGTGTAAAGAGAGCTGCCAGCAGGAGTAGTGGGTGCAGGTTCATGTAGCATTTATGAGAAGTTTGTAGGTACAAGGGGTATGGAGGACCATGGTCCAGAGGCTGATCGAGGGGATAAGCTAGAATAATGGACTAGGTGGGCCAAAGGTCCTGTTTCTGTCCTGTCGAGCTCTTTGACCCTATGGCCTCTGTATATTGGCTATCTTCCCTTACCCTTTCCACCCAAATGAAAGATCTAAAATGTCCATTCCCCATCGTCAATGCTGCCTGAACCTTTCAGTTCCTCCAGCAAGCTCATAGAGTTATAGAATCAGAGATCACTACAGCACAAAAACAGGATCTTCAGCCCATCTAGTCCACAGCAAAATATTAATCTTAAATATTAAGCCTTCCATAGCCCTCTCATCCCTATAAAACATACAAAATGCTGGAGGAACTCAGGAGGTCAGGTAGCATCTATGGAAAAGAGTAAACATTGATGTTTCAGGATGAGACCTTTCATCAGGACTGAAAAAAAAGATGAGAAGTCAGTATAAGAAGGTGGGGAAGAGGAGGAAGAAGTACAAGGTCGTAGGTGATATGTGAAACCGTGGAAGGGGAGGGGTGAAATAAAGAGCTGGGAAGTTGATTAGTGAAAGAAATAAAGGGCTAGAGAAGGGGAAATCTGATAGGAGAGGATAGAAGACCACGAAAGAAAGCAAGAGGGAAGAAGTATGAGAGGGAGGTAATAAGCACGTAAGGAGATAATAGAAGTGAGGGGAATGGGAATGGTGAAGGAGGGAGAGCAATTAGCAGAAGTTTGAGAAATCAATGTTCATGCTATCAGTTTGGAAGCTACCCAGAAAACAAGGTGTTGCCACTTCAACCTGAGTGTGGCCTCATCGTGGCAGTAGAGGAGGCTTTGGACTGATACGTTGGAATGCAAATGGAAAGTAGAATTGAAATGGTTGGTCACTCAGAGATCCTGCTTTGTCCGGTGGACGATGTACCTACCCAAATTTCTCTTAAATGTTGAGATTGAACGTGCATCTACCACTTCCGCTGGCAGCTCATTCCATGCTCTCATCACCCTCTGAATGAAGAAGTTCCCCATCATGATCCCCTTAAACATCGCACCTTTCATGTTTAACCCATGACCTCTAGTCCTAGTCTCACTCAACCTCAGTGAAAGATCTGTATTCCAAAATCCCTCTGTTCTACCACACTCCTCAGTGCCTTACAACTCACCATGAAAGTCCTAACCTGGTTTGTCCTCCCAAAGAGCAACACCTCACTAACATCTGCATCAACTTCTATCTGGTCCAGATCCCATGGTAATCTTTGATAGCCTCCCTCGCTCTCCACTATGCCCCCAATCCCCCAATCTTGGTGTCATGTGCAAATTTGCTGATCCAATTAACACATTATCATCCAGATTATTTATGTAAATGACAAACAACAAAGGACCCAGCACCGATCCCTGTAGCATATCACTAGTCACAGGCCTCCAGTCAGAGAGACAACACCCTACCTCCACTCTCCAGCTTCTCCCACAAAACCGATGCCTAATCCAATTTACTACCTCATCTTGAATGTCAAGCGACTGAACCTTCTTGACCAACCACCTATGCAGGGCCTTGTTAAAGGCTTTGCTGAAGTTCACGTAGACAACCTCCACTGCCTTCTCTTCATAAACATTCCTGGTAATTTCGGCATAAAACTCTATAACATTAATTAGGCGTGACCTTCTGCCAGAAAGTCAAATTGACTATCCCTAATCAGTGAATACATATCAAAGTTGCCTTGTCTTTCCAAATTCTTAAATATTCTGTCCCTTAGAACACCTTCCAATAATTTAGCCTCTGCTGATGTCACATTCACAAGCCAATAATTTCCCAGTTTTTTCTTAGAGCCTTTCTTGAACAAGGGCACACCATTAAGCTTTCCTCCAAACCTCCAGCACCTCACTTGTGGGCTAAGGATGTTTTAAATATGCCCTAAGGCCCCTGTGATTTCTGCACTAGCCTCCAACAAGGTCCAAGGAACACCTTGGCAAGCTCTGGGGTTTATGCACCCTAATATGCCTTAAGACAAGAAATATCTCATCCTCTGTAATCTGCATACCATCCGTAACCTCACTGCTGTTTTGCCTCACATCAATAGAACTTATATTCCATCTCCTGAGTAAATTCAGATACAAAACATCCGTTTATGATCTCCCCCATCTCTTTCTGCTCCATGCATAGGTGACCACTCCTATCTTCAAGAGGATCAATTTTGTCCCTTTCAACCATTTTGCTTTTAATATACCTTAGAACCCCTTGGAATCCCCCTTCACCTTATCTGCTAGAACAACTTTGTCTTCTTTTAGCCCTCTGGTTTCCTTCTTAAGTGTTCTCTTGCATTTCTTATAAACTTCAAGTACCCATTTGTTCCTTCCTGCCTATACCTGCTATACACTTCCTTCCTTTTCTTCACTGGGGCCTCAATATGACGCGATAACCAAAGTTTCCTGATGTAATATGCTTGCGTTTTGTTGTGTCAGTAACTAATTTACCCCTGACCTATTGCCTTTTGAAGAGAGAATGAAATTAATACTTGACTGATGCATAGAGACCCCGATGAATAGTTCCGGTTTTATTTTTCTATTTAGAGACACCACACGGTAACAAGCCTTTCTGGCCCATTGAGCCTGTGCTACCCTTTTACAACCCATGTGACCAATTAACCTAATGACCTTACATCTTTGCAATGTGGGATGAAACCAGAGCACCTGAAGGAAACCGATGTGTAATGAGGAGAATTTATGAACTCTTTACAGGATGGTGGCAGGAACTGAGCTCTGATTGGTGATCTCAGGCGCTATAAGGCAATTGTGCTAACCGCTATGCCACTATACCAACCAAACTGTTAACAAGTTCCTGCCATCTGTCTGAGTAGGGGAGTACATAAAATTCCCCTGTGAATAAATTTCTTATTAAAATATCCATCACTGCTTTTCTACACAAGTGTTCAGGCCAGAAATTGCATTGTACATGGAGATCATTTTAAGGAATATTTTATTGGGTTCGGTTAAGGACAATCAATAATGAATGCACAATTAAAGCTTTAAAAGGTTGTTTGAGTGGAGCACAAATAAAGTCCAGCTCAGATTGAAGCACTATTGAGAGTGTCCTGACCGGCTGCATCAGTGTTGGGAAGTGTATGGTCATGCACTTTGGTAAAAGAAATGAAAGAGTTGACTTGTTTTAAATGGAGAGAAAATACAAGAAACTGAGGTGCAAAGGGACTCAAGAGTCCTTGTGCAGGATTCCCTAAACTTTATTTGCAGGTTGAGTCTGTGGTGAGCAAGACAAATGCAGTGTTAGCATTCATTTCAAGAGGACTAGAATATAAAAGCAAGGATGTAATGTTGAAACTTTATAAAGTGCTGGTAAGCCCTCACTTGGAGTATTGTGAGCAGCTGTGGGCTTCTTACCTTAGAAAAGATGAGCTGAAACTGGAGAGGGTTCAAAGGAGGTTCACAAAAATGATACCAGGATTGAATGGCTTGTCATATGAAAAGTGCTTGATGGCTCTGGGCCTGTATTCACCAGAATTCAGAAGAATAAGGGATGACCTCATTGAAACCTATCAAATGGTGAAAGGACTTGATAGGGTATATGTGGAGAGGATGTTTTTCGTGGTCAGAGAGTCTAAGAGCAGAGAACATTGCCTTACGATTGTTGGGCTTCCTTTTAGAACAGAGATGAGGAAGATTTCTTTAGCCGGAAAGTGGTGAATCTGTGGAATTCTTTGCCACAGGCAAATGTGGAGACCAAGTCTTTATGTATATTTAAGGCAGAGGTTGACAGATCCTTGATTGGTCAGGGCATGAAGGGATATGGGGAGAAGGCAGGAAATTGGGGCTGAGAGCAAAATTGGATCAGCCATGATAAAATGGTGGAGCAGACTCTGAGTCAAGTGGCCTAATTCTGCTCCTATATCTTGTAGAAACATAGAAACATAGAAAATAGGTGCAGGAGTAGGCCATTCGGCCCTTCGAGCCTGCACCACCATTCAGTACGATCATTGCTGATCATCCAATTCAGAACCCTATATCAGCCTTCCCTCCATACCCCCTGATCCCTTTAGCCACAAGGGCCATATCTAACTCCTTCTTAAATATAGCCAATGAACTGGCCTCAACTGTTTCCTGTGGCAGAGAATTCCACAGATTCACCACTCTCTGTGTGAAGAAGTTTTTCCTCATCTCGGTCCTAAAAGGCTTCCCCTTTATCCTCAAACTGTGACCCCTCGTTCTGGACTTCTCCAACATCAGGAACAATCTTCTTGCATCTAGCCTGTCCAATCCCTTTAGAATTTGATACGTTTCTATCAGATCCCCCCTCAATCTTCTAAATTCCAGAGAGTACAAGCCTAGTCGATCCAGTCTTTCATCATATGAAAGTCCTGCCATCCCAGGAATCAATCTGGTCAACCTTCTTTGTACTCCCTCTATGGCAAGAATGTCTTTCCTCAGATTAGGGGACCAAGACTGCACACAATACTCCAGGTGTGGTCTCACCAAGGCCTTGTACAACTGCAGTAGTACCTCCCTGCTCCTTATAGTCTTATCACCATCTAATACAGCAATTACAAGGCATCTGACCACAAGTCTCTATATAGAATTGTGAGGACTGCTGAAAGAATCATTGGGGTATCTCTTCCACCCATCAGAGATACTTATAAGGAGTGCTGCATATGCAGGGCCCTTAGCATTGTCAATGATCCCTCCCATCCATCCAGCAATCTCTTTGACCACCAAACATCAGGCAGGAGGTACCATAGCACTATGACAAGAACTGTCGTGGGTGCTGGGGGCCTGTGCACCTCTGTTTGTTAATTGTTGTCTTACCTAGAGTCGTTAAGCCCTAAGGCTTTCTGTTTAATCTTGTCGTTTAGTTTGATTGGCATGGGTTTTACGTGTATTGTGATTATTTAAGTGGACTCCCAATTAGTGCTGAATGCAGTGGATTTTGTCAACTTGGTCTGGTTGCCAGGTTTTTATGGCCTTGGTATATAAGAGCCCAGACTAGAGAGATACCCAGACCTTGAGTGTACGTCATGTCCAATGTACCACTTGTGTAATGTGGCATTTTCTACATGACATAATTTCTAAAATTAAATAGTATCTATTTGTAACTGCTAACAGATCACTCCACGTCTCTAGTTGAAGGGTTTTCACCTGAAATATTGACTGTCCGTCTCCCTCCATGGAGGCTTTCAGTTCCTCCAAGATCGTGTCTATTGCTTGCTCCATATGTCTTGCTGATCTCAGTGCCTATAGGGTAGAGTTGGTGGGGGGAAAGGAATAACTCGGGGAAAAAAATCCATTAGGCGTCACTTTAAAACGCAATCACCCTACAGGGGCAAATCTATTACCCCACCTCACGTGGGGTATTTCAGAACTCCAGAGAAAGAGTCTGCAGATGCTTGAATCAAGAACAATAAATGATGCGCTGGATGAACTCCAAAGTTCAAAATATATAAATGTCACCACATACAACCCTAAGATTTATTTTTTTCCGAGCATTCAAAGTAATTACAAAAAACACAATAGAATCAATGAAAAAAATCGCCCTCAATAGGACGGACAAATAACCAATGTGCAAAAGACAACGAACTATGCAAATACAAAAAGAAAGAAAAAATAGAAAAGGAAGAAGAAAAATAGAAATAATAATAAAATAATAGTAATAAATAAATAAATATATAAGCAATGAATATCGAGAACATGCGATGAAGAGTCGACGGATCGAGCTATATCTGTGTGTGAATGTTGGGGGGGGGGGGTTAGAAATTGCTGAAATTTGAAGTCGTGCCTCGAGTAAGAGTGGAGAGGCGATATTACCGGTATAAAAAAGCGAAAAGAGCAAGCAGAAAGGATTTTTGAGGTGATTAGTGGACGGAGGAGGGTTTTAAGATGACAGGTAGGTAGTGCCTGGAGGGGGAGGTCTCAAACATATTTGCCAAACTTCTTTAGATGCACAGTGGAGACTATCGTAACTGGTTGCATCACGACCTGGTATGGAAACACCAATACTCAGGAATGGAAAGAGCTACAGAAAGTGATGGATACATACAAGTGATTCTGCAGATACCGGAACGCGATGCTTACAACCCAGTCCCTCACAGGTAAATCTTTCCCATCATTGAGTGCATCTACAAGGAGCATCACCGCAAAAAAGAACAGCATCTATCATCAAGGACCCCCACCGTCCAAGACATGCCCTCTTCAATCTATTACAATCGGATAGGGAGTACAAAACCTTAGGTCCCGTATCACCGGGTTCTGGAACAGTTAATACTCTGCAACCCTCAGGATCTTGAACAGACGTGGAAAATTTCACTCACCGCAACTCTTAACTGATTCTATGACCTTCAGACACAGACACATTCTCAAGGACTCTTGATACAACTCATGTTCACAGTGTTATTTTTATTTGCACATTTTGTCTTCTTTCGTGCATTAGTCTGTCTTCATCCCTTTATTTTCATAACATTTTGTTGTATTTCTTTTTATTATAAACGCCTGATAAAAATGAATACGTACACATAGGTACGTATTTTACTTTGAATTTTGAACCTTCGTACTTTGAAGCAGTGGCAAGTGAATGATAGATGGTACCTATTCACTAGTCCGGGTCGGTGGTGCTGAACTGAGTGAAGCGAGACGCAAATTAAAGCAGGCGGCTGGTGGCTTCTCATGTCGCACATAACACCAGCCCTTGTTTTAGTTAAACTCTTGACACTTCGGAAAGAAAGACATTCTGATACTTGCTCTTAACCCATAAAGTTGTATCAAACACTTGGTGGTATGAACTCCTTCGCTTCACATATATCCGCCCTCGTTATTTCTTATTTAGTAGTTCGAATTCAATGTTTATATATATTTATACATAATCAAATAGAGCCAAAAGAGAGCACAAAAAAAAATAGTGCCGTAGTGTCTGGGTTCATTGTCCATTCATAAATCTGATAGTGGTGGGGAAAGAGTTGTTCCTAAAACGTTGAGTGCGTGTCTTCAGGCTCCTCATTGATGGCATAAATGAAAAGAGGCCATGTCCTGGGTCCTTAATCGCGGATGCCGCCTTTTTGAAGATGTCCTCGAGGGGGGCAAGAGCACATCACAAACAAGAGAAAATCTGATGCTGGAAACCCAAGCGACACACGCGAAATGCTGGAGGAACTCAGCAGGCCAGGCAGCACCTATCGAAAAGAGTCCAGTCGACTTTTCGGGCCGAGGCCCTTCCCCATAGATGTCCATGATGGAGATGGCTGAGTGTGTAACTTTCTGCAGCTCTCTCCAATCCTGCACAGTGGCCCCTTCCGTACCAGACGGAAATTCGCAGATTGCATTTCACAACTCTTCATGTGTCGCCTTGCGACTGGTGTCAGACATCGTCGACACCTTGTTTTACAGAGTATCACGTTTCTGATTTGGGGGTGTTGAATCTGGTTTAAGAAACCCTCCCAAGTCATACAATGCTGTCCCTCTAAAACGGCAAGATCAAATAGCGATGTTGTAACTCGACTATTTTCGTTACAAATGCATGGGATAAGGAGTTTTCCCGGTGGACAAACGTATTAAAATAAGTGTGTGTGTGTGTGTGTGTGTGTTAAGTGGGGGGACGGGAGTGAATGGGAGTGGGCTGAATAGGAGGACCGGGAGGGTGAGAGCGAATGGGAGACCAACTCTAGCCTCTGAAGCGAAAAGACCCTTCCAGAGCAACAAGACGTGGTGCATTATTCCCTGTGCAATACCAAGACTAGGCAGAAATGTTGCTGGCCCTGACTTCCGACTATCAGTCAAACAAGACCCCCCCCCCCCGCACGCCACACTGTCCTCGACTGCGTGTCAACATTCTATTGCACTCCCCCCGCTATGATACTTCGTTCGCCATTTGCGAAGACGGGCCTCCTCACGATTCCGTTTGAGGTATTTTGCTACGCGCGCGTTTGTTTCGTGCACGGTCGCGTGATCTTTCGGAGTGTGCGATCTAGTCGAAAAGAACTTCAGGACGTCCCGAAAGGGATGAGGCGGGTGTTACAGAAATGTCAGCCTTTCCTTGCTGAGTGAAGTTGGTTTATAAAGAGGTCAGAATTCTCTGGCACCGGCGGAGGAGGGAGCTGTAGGTAATTAGCCCAGCATTTTTAAGGCTTTGCAAATCCCTGGCGGACACATCTGCTAAGTAATCTGGTCTGGGAGCCATTTATCTCAATTGAATAGGAGCGGCTCTCTGCTACGGGCGCCAATGGCCAGCAGCCGTGATTCAAAACGAGATAGGGCTGGAGACCTTTCTGCCACATTAAGTGTGTCGAAATAAAACTACTTGGCCCAACGGGTCCTGGAGGCGTTATTTTGGGAGGGTGTGGATGGGCGGGGAGCAGATCTAAGAGACACAGACCCAGGAACTATTTCTACAGAGAGAGAAAGGAAGCTTGCTTGGGGTGCGGCTGGATGTGGAGGCCGGGAAGTCTACTGAAGGGGACGCGTTGGTGCTGTCCGCGGTGCTGAAGCTCACCGAATGTGCCGCCCCCTCTTCCCGTTACTGCGTAGCTGAGACCCATTCAGAAGGATGCTGATGGGAAATGACTGCAGACCGAGAGGACGAGCTTTGTCAGAAAGCGCTCAACATTGTGACCGAACTCTGCTTTAAAGGGCTGGTGGAGCACGAGAGCTGTCTGGATTTTTCCTACTATCTCCGGGACCGGGGCAGGCCACGCCACACGGAGTCAGGTACAACATCCGGATAGATACAGTATAGATATTCTCTCTCTCCCTCCTCGCTCACTCTCTCGTTCGTTCTCTCTCTCTCGCTCTCTGTCCCTCCCTCCTCTTTTTTCTCTTTCTGTCTGCCTCTCTCTCTCCCCCCCCCCGCTGTGCTAAAAGTACATGTGGGGCAAATTCTCCACTCGCTGTTCGTGAACCAATATACTAAACCTTCATCTATTAATTTATCCTAAATGATATGTAAAAGTGGTAGTTCGATATGTGTATAGTTAGGTAAAACTTTTTATGGTTATATATGCAGATATGTGATCATAAATATAAACGTAGATTTATGAATGCGTGCGAAGCGATATCCGTGTGTTGGATTTATAGGTAGGTCCGAGACTGAATACACCTACACATAGGGGTGTGTATATACCAGTGGGTTATAGATGCACATGTAAAAGTCCCTCTGAACCAGGGCAGCACATGAAAACGAATGTCCCCGCTGTAGCCAGGCAGCCAGGGGTGATGCAGACACTAGTTATCAGCCAGTCTAGACGGCAACGCTGAGCAAATCTCGACTTGAAGCGATCTCTCGCATCCGTCGGCGGTTTGCAGCCGAGCCGCGTAGGCCGAGTCTTCCAGCTGTTGATACCCACGGCTCCGGCGCTCTAACCATCGGTTACATTCCCCCACCCCTCAGCCTGTGGCAGTCTCTGGTTAAAGACCGTGTTCTTACTAACAGGTGCACTTTGGAAAGTTTAAACGCGTCATAAACGATTCGGGAATTATTTCAACTGTTTCTATCAGTTTAAATATTACATGAATATATGAAGTAGACTTGTCGATACGTTTTTCTTCAGAGACGCAGGCCACTGACTCTGACACAGGCTCGTCAGAGTCATCTATGCTGGACCAGTCTTTCAAATTGTTCCCAGGTGTAGATCCTTGCTCTCCCAGGGAGGAGGTCTCTGGAGCTTCTGTAGCACGCCGGGCTCGGTAATGTCCATGGCACTGTTTTGGCGATGCATTGCTAGGAAAAAAAAATAGGTTCCAGAAATTACACAGAAGTACTTAAAATAGACCGTGGAAATGTTCTAAATGTAGGTCATTCATTGTTTTATCTATCTAATTGGCCGTTGCTTTAAATAACCCCATTCCGGTTAATAGAATATAGAACGTAGAACATTGAGTACAACACCAGGAACAAGGCTTTCGGCCCACTATGTTGTGCCGACCGAATCAAATAGCTAACTAATCTCCTCTCCCTACACAATGTCCATATCCTTCCATTTTCTTCACATTCACGTGTCTATCCAAATGCCTGATAAAAATCCCTAATGATTCTGCCTCTATCACCACCTCAGGTAGTATATTCCAGACACCCACCACTCTCTCTGTGTCTTTTTTAAAAAAATTACCCCTCATTTCCAAAACTTGCCTTTGAAATTACCCCCCTCACCTTAAATGCATAATCTGTAGTATTGGACAATCCAACTCTTGAAAAAAGATACCGTCTGTGTACTCTATCTATGCCTCTTGTAATCTTATAAATCTCTATCAGATCGCTTCTCAGCCTTCGCTGGTCTAGAGAACTCAAGTTTGTCCAAGCCACGGGTTATATTGTGAGGGAGGAAAGGGTCGTTTTAACGATATGAAGTTTAGGTCAGAGGCCTTGATTAAGAGGGCGGGAACACATTAAAGTGCACAAACTGGGCTGATTGGTATTGGGTTTTAGTGCTGATTCCTGGTAGGCATCCAAGCCCAGACACTCCCCAGGTTCCGGTATAATAGTGCACGGTTGTTAAAATGAAATCCTGCCGCACTCGGTGCATTTGTTGCTTGCTCGGCTGGGAACTGCTTCTCGAGGGATAACCGGCCGCTCCAGCCTGGATCTGTGGAAAGGTGAACATTCATTGAACGTCTGTCACCTTACTCCGCGATAAACCAGCCTCCGTGGTACAAGGCGAGACGACAGTGGGTTCCGCTGCGGTTCGCAGTCACACTTGCCACGCCCTTTTGTACTTGGTCCTTTATTCCCTTGAAATGCATATCACGGGAAAACCGCGGTTTCTTTGTGCGGGGAGTGGGGCGTTGGTGTGCGGAGCAAATTAATAATTGTCTTATTTTTGCCATCCACGTGTTGCGTGTTAACTTCGAAGAACTGTGTGTTAGATGGGGTTCTGAGTGGGTGTGTAATCTTATATGATGTATCCGCGGGTATCCCCGCTGTGGGATGCGGTGGCTTTAGTTGAAGAGGGACTGAGTAAGCTTAACTAACTGCTTTCTGGAGTTAGACTCATTTTCCTTTCTAATACTACAGCGATTCTTCGTAAAAGGATAATGCCGCGTTGGCTTCGCACTAAGCGCCGAAAGCACACAGCCAAGTTATTCTTGCAGTTACCACCTACTGTATTGACATTATGGAGGGGGATCGGATGTGAAAGCTTTTCCTTCCGCAGTTTCACCTTTCAGCTTTGTCTGAACTCACAGCCCAGGCTCCAGGACCTGAGCTTGCAGTCTCGGTGTCCAAAATGCAATTAATTTGGATCGGAGACTTGCTGATAGACGCTGACGAAATAATAATTAATCACCAGACTCGCTAATGCCGGCAAGATATCAAGAATAACTAGGCTGTGATGTCAAAACTACGACTGGTGTAGAGAGTACTTCATTATCTTGGGACTTTAAAGTGCATGGCAAAGTGGAGTATTTGTAATTGTGAGAGACTGCTACAGTTCAGAAGGCAAAGTCCGGTGATTAATGAAAGACTTGCTTTTAGAAACACACCTCGCAACTCTTTGTAAGTGATTGTAAAATATCTCACTGTCAACTAAGTTCTGCTTGCAATATCAAAGTTTAAAGTAAGTTTATTATCAAGTACATATATGTCACCATATACTACCCATGTATTATATTTTTCTTACATTAGAACAGAGATATATAATATAATCAATAAAAAGCTGTCAAACAACCAATTTACAAAAGACAAACATAAATACAAATATAAACAAATGAAACAATCAATAGATAGATAGATATAGTATAGTGAAAAAGCTTTAAGCACAGAAGTTTTGGGTAGCGTAGTAGTCAGTGCATTTTGCTTCACAGTACAGCGACTTGGGTCAATTCACAAGTTCACACTGCTGCTTGTAAGGAGTTTGTATGTTGTCCTCCTCATTACCATGTAGATTTCCTCCTGATGCTCCAATTTCCTCCTACAGTCCAAAGACCTACCACTTGGTAGGTTAATTGGTTGTTGTAAATTGTCCCGTGATTAGGTTAGGATTGACTAGGGGGATTGCTGGGTTGAATGACTCAAAGGGCAGAAAGGACCTATTCTGCACCGTATCTCAATACAATACACTTATATATATATAACTAGGATGCCTAAGACTTTTGTACAGTACTGTACCTGTCAACATGGAGGAGAAAGCAAATTTGTATATCTAGCAGGAGCAAAGGATGTGGGGAATTGCTTATGTGGGGTGCCCAAGGGCAGATTGTGGGACAAATGGCAGAGGAGTACCAGGGTCAAGAGGGGGTGGTGTGGGTGCAGACACATCCGGCCCTGCAACACCAGGCAAGGTCTTTCAAACAACTGGTTTATTGATCATTCAAGAATGTCTCCTTGGTGCTTCCTGCTCCCTCCCCTCTCCCTTCCCCTTTTCTGAACCATGACTCCCTTCTTACTGCCCACTTCCCACTCTCAGTCCACAACAGAGACCCGTATCAGAATCAAGATTATCATCACTCACATATGTCATGAAATTTGGGGTTTCTTACAGCAGCAGTAAAGTGCAATAAGTAAAATTACCACAGTACTATGCAAAGGTCCTAGGCATCCCAGCTATATACTGCATATTGTATGTGCCTAAGACTTTTGCACAGTACTGTAGATAGATAGATAATGCTGAGAACATGAATCATAAAATTCTTGAAAGGGAGGACATGGGTAATGGAATCAGTTCAGAGTTCAGGTGAGTGAAGTTATCCCATTGGTTCAGAAGCCTGACGGTTGCTCTGGAGGTGCTTCTCCATAGATGAGGTCTGACCTACTGAGGTCCTCCAGCAGTTTGTATGAGGCAGGGTCCGAATGGATTTATCAATAGAGAAGATGATGCTGATGAAACAGTGATGACTTGCCGACAGCAAACAAACCTACTAACTACTCTACTGATCACACTTTTCCTGGTAAACAATGCTTGCAGTCAATAGCCCATAACTTCCCTTTGGAGTTGAACGTTTGAACCGCCAGGTTGACATGGTACTTTTGCGATGTGAACTGAAGTCTTGAAGGTGCAGAACAGTTGCGGCATGATGTGTACAGGACGAATCAAGCTGGCGAAACCCCCAGTCAGTTCCATGCGGCAGAACTGAAGTGAGACAGAGATGAGGCAACAGAGTCCATGCTCAAGAGTGAGTAACGAGCTGATGTTTGACTGATTTAAGTGTTGGACCTGACTGGAAAGGCAGGGTACAGGCTGAATCGGGGCAGTGGGGCCAGGCCGGAGAATGTATTGAAACAGCAGAACCAAGTTCGAGAGCAAGGAACGACCCATTCCTTAGCCGATTTAAGTGCCAAGCCAGGTTGAAAAGATCAGGGTGTTAGGACAGGTAGAGAGGGATGGGCCAGTGTTCAGCTTGCTGCCTGCAAGGTTTACTAGTCTCCGCGCTGAACTGAGGCTGTGGTCTGCCACAAACAGGCTCCTGGATCGGCTGCAATGATGACTGGCTTTGTGGCTGTGGACTCACTTTCGTGAACTTCATTTCTGAATATTATTTGCTTACTTTTATTATTTGCATGCTTTGATTTTCTTTCTGCATTTTGGGTGCTTGATAGTCTTTTTATCATTGAGATTCTTTGTTTTGTGACTACCTGTAAATCTCAAGGTTGTATATAGTATACATATGTTGATAATAAATTTATCAAATCTATGAGAGTTCTTTAATGATGCAACCAGCAGGGTGGATCAAGGGGATCTAGACAATGTAAAGTATTTAGATTTCCTTAAGGCATTTGATAAAGTGTCTCATAAAAGGATAATGTACAAAGTGAGGACACATGGGATTGATTGTGCATATTAACTGGGATTATGGATCAGTTAACAGATCACAATGAATATGTATAAACAGCTCTTATTAAAATTGTACAACAAAGACATAGTAAAGTTTATTGTCATCTGGACAAGTCTATGTGTGCACAGGCACGATGAAAAACCTATTTGCAACAGCGTCACGTGCATATCATCAGATAAGCAGCATTCACAAGTAAAACATGAATTAAACATACAGACAGTGGTCACTTTATTAAGTACATCTTGTGTACACTGAGTGTAGTTTATGGTCTCCTGCTGTTGTAGCCCATCCATTTCATGCTTTGATGTGTTGTGCATTCAGAGATGCTCTTCTGCACACTACTGCTGTAACACATGGTTATTTGAGTTACTGTTGCCTTCCTGTCAGCTTGAACCAGTCTGACCATTCTCCTCTGACCACTCTCATCAACAAGGCATTTGCACTCACAGAACTGCCACTCATTAGATTTTTAAGTTTTTTTGCACAATTCCTTGTAAACTCTAGAGATTACAGTGCATGAGATTCCAGGAGATCAGCAGATTCTGAGATATTCAAATCACCCCGTCTTGAACTAACAATCAATGTATGGACAAAGTCACTTAGATTACGTTTGTTCTGATGTTTGAGCTGAACAATAACTGAACCTCTTGACCATGTCTGCATGCTTTTATGAATTGAGTTGCTGCCACATCATTACGAAGGGTCTCGGCCTGAAACGTCGACTGCACCTCTTCCTAGAGATGCTGCCTGGCCTGCTGCGTTTACCAGCAACTTTGATGTGTATTACTTGTTAGATATTTGTATTAACTAGCAGGTGTACAGGTTTACCTAATAAAGAGGCCAATGAGTATAACTTGTACAAGAAGGAAGAAAAACCAGGAAAAACAGGTCCAACCTATACAGTTTCTTTTTATAACTCGTACTGCAGTCCCAGTAAAATCCTTGTGAATCTTTTCTGCACTTTCTCTATACTCGCGTCATTCTACGGATGCACAGTAGAGAGCATCCCAACAAAGTGTCTCACTGAATGGTACGGAAACTGTACCGTGGCAGACAGGAAGGCTCTACGATGGGTAGTTAAAGCTGCCCAATGTATCACCAGCACCAGCTTAGCCATCATCGAGGGCTTATGTACAGAAGGGTCTGGAAAATGGCCAGTAACATCATGGAGGATCCCACCCAACCTACGCAAGGACCATTTGTCCCACTCCCATCAGAGAGGACGCTACGTAACATCCATGCCAGGACCACCAGACTCTAAAACACAAACAACAGGAATTCTGCAGATGCTGGAAATTCAAGCAACACACATCAAAGTTGCTGGTGAACGCAGCAGGCCAGGCAGCATCTGTAGGAAGAGGTGCAGTGGACGTTTCAGGCCGAGCCCCTTCGTCAGGACTAACTGAAGGAAGAGTGAGTAAGGGATTTGAAAGTTGGAGGGGGAGGGGGAGATCCAAAATGATAGGAGAAGACAGGAGGGGGAGGGATAGAGCCAAGAGCTGGACAGGTGATAGGCAAAAGGGGATACGAGAGGATCATGGGACAGGAGGTCCGGGAAGAAAGACAAGCGGGGGGAGAACCAGAGGATGGGCAAGAGGTATATTCAGAGGGACAGAGGGAGAAAAAGGAGAGTGAGAGAAAGAATGTGTGCATAAAAATGAGTAGCAGATGGGGTACGAGGGGGAGGTGGGGCCTTAGCAGAAGTTAGAGAAGTCGATGTTCATGCCATCAGGTTGGAGGCTACCCAGACGGAATATAAGGTGTTGTTCCTCCAACCTGAGTGTGGCTTCATCTTTACAGTAGAGGAGGCCGTGGATGGACATGTCAGAATGGGAATGGGATGTGGAATTAAAATGTGTGGCCACTGGGAGATCCTGCTTTCTCTGGCGGACAGAGCGTAGATGTTCAGCAAAGCGGTCTCCCAGTCTGCGTCGGGTCTCGCCAATATATAAAAGGCCACATCGGGAGCACCAGACGCAGTATATCACCCCAGTCGACTCACAGGTGAAGTGTTGCCTCACCTGGAAGGACTGTTTGGGGCCCTGAATGGTGGTAAGGGAGGAAGTGTAAGGGCATGTGTAGCACTTGTTCCGCTTACAGGGATAGGTGCCAGGAGGGAGATCAGTGGGGAGGGATGGTGGGGACGAATGGACAGGGGAGTTGTGTAGGGAGCGATCCCTGCGGAATGCAGAGAGAGGGGGGGAGGGAAAGATGTGCTTAGTGGTGGGATCCCGTTGGAGGTGGCGGAAGTTACGGAGAATAATATGTTGGACCCGGAGGCTGGTGGGGTGGTAGGTGAGGACCAGGGGAACCCTATTCCTAGTGGGGTGGCGAGAGGATGGAGTGAGAGCAGATGTACGTAAAATGGGGGAGATGCGTTTAAGAGCAGAGTTGATAGTGGAGGAAGGAAAGCCCCTTTCTTTAAAAAAGGAAGACATCTCCCTCGTCCTAGAATGAAAAGCCTCATCCTGAGAGCAGATGCGGCGGAGACAGAGGAATTGCGAGAAGGGGATGGCGCTTTTGCAAGAGACAGGGTGAGAAGAGGAATAGTCCAGATAGCTGTGAGAGTCAGTAGGCTTATAGTAGACATCAGTGGATAAGCTGTCTCCAGAGACAGAGACAGAAAGATCTAGAAAGGGGAGGGAGGTGTCGGAAATGGACCAGGTAAACTTGAGGGCAGGGTGAAAGTTGGAGGCAAAGTTAATAAAGTCAACGAGTTCTGCATGCGTGCAGGAAGCAGCGCCAATGCAGTCATCGATGTAGCGAAGGAAAAGTGGGGGACAGATACCAGAATAGGCACGGAACATAGATTGTTCCACAAACCCAACAAAAAGGCAGGCATAGCTCTAAAACAGACTCTAAAACAGTTACTTTCTCAAGCAGTAATGCTGATCAACACCTCCATCCACTAACCCACCCCTCCACACCCCCAAACACCACTACTTTATCGTTTCCTGTTAGTCACCTTATGTAGAGATACTCCTGTGCCTAGTGCCTCTTCATGGACATACGAGGGGTGATTGATAAGTTCGTGGCCTAAGGTAGAAGGAGTCAATATTAGAAAACCTAGCACATTTATTTTTCAACATAGTCCCCTCCTACATTTACACACTTAGTCCAGCAGTCGTGGAGCATACGGATCCCTTCTTTGTAGAAGTGGTCCACAGCAGGGGTGATTGATACGTTCGTGGCCTAAGGTAGAAGGAGATGAGTTATACAGCTCTCGTTACATGCACGTGCAGATCAACTCTTTGAGTGAAAATGCAGAAAATTTGAAGTTAATAACTCATCTGCTTCTACCTTAGGCCACAAACTTATCAATCACCCCTGCTGTGGACCACTTCTACAAAGAAGGAATCCGTATGCTCCACGACCGCTGGACTAAGTGTGTACATGTAGGAAAAATAAATGTGCTAGGTTTCCTGAAATTGACTCCTTCTACCTTAGGCCATGAAATTATCAATCACCCCTCGTAAAATCAATCTATGCATATAAGCTATCTTATGTACTTATACTTCCCACTGTTTTTATTATTAGTATTGTGTTCCTTATCTTACTTTTCTTGTGCTGCATCAGATCTGGAGTAAAAGGTTTTCCTTTACACTTGTGTACAGGAATTGACATTAAACTATCTTGAACTTTAATCACTTCCTTTCTATAGTACAGTGATCAGAAACACACACAATACTCCAGGTACAGTCTGACCAATATCCTGTATAGTTGAAAGATGACTTTCCAATTGCTGGACTCTGTTCCTCAACCAATGAAGGCCAGGTTGTCACGCACTTCGTCATCACCCTGTCTAATGTTGTCACCACCTTTAAAGAATTATATACCTGTACCTATAGAACTCTGTTGTACGTGAAGGGAACTACTTTTGTTCATATGTTCTACAGTTACATTGTGGACTTGAACTGTTCCCACAATAAATGGACTCACTTTCAAGGACTCATCTCATGTTCTCGATATTTATTGCTTTTATATTACTATTTTGTTCTTTTTTGTATTTGCACAGTTTGTTGTCTTCTGAACTCCGGCTGAATGCTCAAGTTGGGCAGTCTTTCATTGATTCTGTTATGGTTATTATTTTATGGATTTATTGAGTATGCCCACAACAAAATGAATCTCAGGGTTGTATATAGTGACATAAATGTACTTTGATAATAAATGAACTTTGAACTTTAAACATGGACATCACGGTGGTGTTGCAGTTCGCAAGACACTCCTACAGCACCAGGTGTTTCATAGTTCAGAGTTCAATTCCAGCACTGTTCTCTAATTTGGGTGCCTAAGACCTCTCCACAGTACTCCAAACGTGGAGCAGAGATCAAGTTTGCAAATCTGGCGAGGGCAAAGGATGTTGGGAATGGTAAGGATGGAGTGCCATACGAGGAGTGTGGGACAGGTGGCAGTCAAGGAGTGCCAAGAGTAGGGTGTGGCTCAAGGGCAGACACACGCAACCCTGAGACACCAGACAAGGTAAATTGATTCCTTACAATTGGTTTATTGATCATTATAGAATATCTCTTTGGTGCTTCCCACTTCCTCCCCTCTCCCGTCCCCTTTTCCCAACCATGATTCTGCCCTCTCTGCCCATTTCCCACTCTCAGACTCATATCAGAATCAGATTTATCATCACTCACCTAGGTCATTAAATTTGTTTTTTTTCTTTTGCAGTTGCAGCAGCAGTACAGTGTAATACATAAAATTATTGCCACACTGTGGAAAAAGTCTTTGATACCCTTGCTATGTATTTGTGCATAAGACTTTTGCACAGTACTGCAGATAGAAAAGATCTAGGGGAATCTGTGTCAAATGCGGGCAACTGGGACTGGGCTAGACGGGAATCTTGGTTGGCTTGGATCAGTTGAACTAAATGGCCTGTTTATCTGCATAGAACTCACCAACCCTAGTAGCTACATGACTGTGTCATCTGTGATTGCAGTTGGAGCTAGTTTACAAGACCATAACGGTCTTGAAATCAACAACTCATTACTGTTGTAACCAGTAACTCAACAACAGCAGAGTTCCTCCAGCACATTGTTCAACTTCAACTTTACTGTCAACTGACTGTACATATATACAACCAAATGAAAGAACATGATGCTTCCACAAAACCTGTATCACACAGCACGTAAACCAAGATATTACCACAAATAAGTTAATAAAATATAATTCAAAATTCATGTATTGTGCTGCACAAGTAGCCAGTAAACAGTAAATAGCTTGCTGTCCTAGTGATGAAACCTTGGTGGTGGCAGAGTATCGCACGGGAGTACCATGGAGACCAGGTTACTGGCATTGAGCATGAGTCCATGGTGCGGAAGGGAAAGAGGGAGAAGAGAGGAATGGTAGTGATAGGGGACTCAGTTCTTAGAGGAACAGACATGTATGGGACACCTGGATGGTCCGTTGCGTTCCAGGTGCTAGGGTTAGGGATGTCTCAGGTCACGTCCACGGCATTTTGGAGGGGGAGGGAGAGGAGCCAGTTGTCTTGGTACAAACTAGTACTAATGACATAGGAAGCAAAAGCAAAGAGGTCCTAAAGAGAGAATTTAGAGAGCTGGGTAGAAAGCTGAGAAGCAGGACCTCCAGTGTAGTAATTTATGGACTGCTACCTGTGCCAGGTGCTAGTGAGTGTAGAAACAGGATGATGTCGCAGAATAATGTGTGGCTGTGAAACTGATGAGGGGGCAGGGCTTCTGGTTCTTTGATCATTTGGGACCTCTACTGGGGGAGCAATGACCTGAAGGGTTGCACCTAAACCTGAGGAGGACCAATATTCTCATGGTCAGGTTTGTTGGAGCTGTTGGGGAGGAGGTTTAAACTAATTTGGAAGGGGTGGGAAATGGAGTGAAGGGACTCAGGATAGGACAGATGGTAAAAAAGCACGAATAGCATGCAATCAGACTGTCAGAAAGGGCAGGCAGATGATAGAACAAAATTGCAGCCATCAGAGTGAATATCAGTGCATTAGGGATGCAAAAACAAAAAGAGTAGCATATACAGTACTCAAAGTGTTATATCTCAATGCAAGGAGTATAAGAAATAAGGTGGATGATCTTGCTGCACTATTACAAATTGTCAAGTATGATGTTCTGGCCATCACTGAATCATGGTTGAAGGCTGGTTGCAGTTGGGAACCAAATATCCAAGGTGACACCTTATATCAGAGGGATAGGAAGATAGGCAGATGGGCTGGTGTGACTCTTCTACTAAAGAATGACATCAAATCTTTAGAAAGATGTGACATAGGATTGGAAGATGTTGAATCTTTGTGGATTGAGTCAAGAAACTGCAAGTTTAAAAGGACCACGATGGCACTTATATACAGGCCTCCCAACAGTAGCTGAGATGTGGACTACAGATTATAATGAGAAATAGAAAAGCCGTGTCAAAAGGCAAATGTTATGATAGTCATAGGAGATTTCAACATGCAGGTCGATTGGGAAAATCAGGTCAGAATCAGGTTTATTATCACTGACATGTGTCATGAAACTTGTTAACTTAGAAGCAGCAGTTCAATGCAATACGTAATATAGAAGACATATAAATGAATGAATTAATTACAGCATATGAATATTGAATAGATTAAAAATCATGCAAAAACAGAAATAATATATATTAAAAAAGTGAGGTAGAGCTCATGGGTTCAATGTCCATTTAGGAATCGGATGGCAGAAGCTGTTCCTGAATCGCTGAGTGTGTGTCTTCAGGTTTCTGTACCTCCTACCTGATGGTAACAGTGAGAAAAGGGCATGCCCTGGGTGCTGGTGGTCCTTAATAATAGACTCTGCCTTTCTGAGACAGTGCTTCCTGAAGATGTCCTGGGTACTTTGTAGGCTAGTACCCAAGATGGAGCCGACAAAATTTATGACCCTCTACAGCTCCTTTTGGTCCTGTGCAGTAGCATGCCATCCCCCATACCAGACAGTGATGCAGCCTGTCAGAATGCATTCCGTGGTACATCTATAGAAGTTTTTGAGTGTTTTTGTTGATATGCCCAGTCTCTTCAAACTCCTAATGCAGTAGAGTCGCTGTCTTGCCTTCTTTATAACTGCATCGATAAGTGGGGACCAGGTTAGATCCTCAGAGATCTTGACACCCAGGAACTTGAAACTGCTCACTCTCTCCACTTCTGATCCCTCTGTGAAGATTGGTATGTGTTCCTTCATCTTACCCTTTCTGAAGTCCACAATCAGCTCTTTTGCCTTACTGATGTTGAGTGCCAGGTTATTGCTATGGCACCACTCTACTAGTTGGCATATTTCACTCCTGTATGCCCTCTCGTCACCACCTGAGATTCTCAACAATGATTGTATCATCAGCAAATTTGTAGATGGTAATTGAGCTATGCCTAACCACACAGTCATTGGTATAGAGAGAGTAGAGCAGTGGGCTAAACTCCCACCCCTGAGGGGTGCCAGTGTTGATCGTCAGCGAGGAGGAGACACTATCATCATAGATTGTGGTCTTCCGGTTAGGAAGTCGAGGATCCAATTGCAAAGGGAGGTACAGAGTCCCATGTTCTGTAACTTACCAATCAGGATTGTGGGCAATGGATCTCAATGAATGAATTTGTTGAGTTCCTATGTGATGGCTTTTTAGAGCAGTTTGTTTTTGAGACTACTAGGGGATCAGATGTCCTGGATTGGGTGTTTTGTAATGAACCGGAGGTGATTAGAGAACTTAATGTACACAAACTCTTAGGAAGCAGTGATCACAATATGATTAAGTTCAACTTGAAATTTGATAAGGAGAAAGTAAACTCTGACATAGCATTATTTCAGTGGAGTAAAGGAAATTACAGTGGTATGAGAGAGGAGTTGGCCAAAGTAAATTGAAAGGCGATGCGGGAAGGGATGACAGCAGAGCAGCAATGGATTGAGTTTCTGGGAAAAATGAGAAAGGTTCAGGATAGATGTATTCCAAAAACAAAGAAATACTGGAATGGCAAAATAGTACAACCGTGGATGACAAGGGAAGTCAAAGCTAATGTAAAAGCAAAAGAGAGGGCATACAAAAATTAGCAGGAAAATAGAGGATTGGGGAGTTTTTAAGAACTTACTGAAAGCAACTAAAAGAATCATTAAGAGGGAAAAGATAAAATATGAAAACAAGCTGGCAAACAATATCAAGGTGGCTAGAAAAAAGCATTTTCATGCATATAAAAAATAAAAAAGAGATGATAGTGAATATAGGACCGCTAGAAAATGAGGCCTGAGAGGTAGTAATAAGGACCAAGGGGATGGCAAATAAATTAATTGAGTATTTTGCATCAGTCTTCACTGTAGAAGACACCAGCAGTTTGCCGGATGTTGAAGGGTGTGATGGATGAGAAGTGAGTGTAGTTACTACTACAAAGGAGAAGGTGCTCAAAAAGCTAAAAGACCTAAAGGTACATAAATCACTTGGACCAGGGTTCTGAAAGAGGTAGAAATTGTGGAGGCATTAATAATTATCTTTCAAGAACTCTGGCATGGTTCCGGGGGACTGGAAAATTGCAAATGTCACTCCACTTTTTAAGAAAGGAGGGAGCCAGCTGAAAAGAAATTATAGACCAGTTAGCCTGAACTCAGTTGTTGGGAAGTTGTTGGAGTCAATTGTTAAGTATGAGGTTATGGAGTACTTGGTGACCCAGGACACGAGAGGACAAAGTCAACATGGTTTCCTTAAGAGAAAATCTTGCCTGACAAACTTGTTGGAATTCTTCGTGGAGGTTACAAGTAGCATAGATAAAGGGGATGTAGTGGATGTTGTAAACTTTGGACTTTCAGAAGTCCTTTGACAAGGTGCCACACATGAGCCCATGGTATTACAGGAAAGTTACTAACATGGTTAGGGCATTGGGCTGATTGGCAGGAAGCAGCAAGTGGGAATAAAAGGATCCTTTTCTGGCTGGCTGCCAGTGTCTAGTGCTGTTCCGCAGGGGTCAGTGTTGGGACCACTTCTTTTTCTGCTGTATATCAATGATTTAGATGATGGAATAGATGGCTTTGTTGCCAAGTCTGCAGATGATATGAAGATTGGTGGAGGGGTAGGTAGTGTTGAGGAAACAGGGTGTCTGCTGAATTGAGTTAAATTGAATTGAATTGGCTTTATTTCTTACACACATAAGGAGTAAAAATCTTTACATTACGTCTCCATCTAGGTGTGCAATGTGCAACTTATAGTAATTTGCGATAAATAGTATGTACAACAGGACAGTCAATATAGCATAGAAGTACAATTGCATCAGCATGAATTAATCAGTCTGATGACCTGGTGGAAGAAGCTGTCCCAGAGCTTACTAGCCCTGGCTTTAATGCTGCACTACCATTTCCCATATGATAGCAGCTGGAACAATTTGTGGTTGAGGTGACTCGGATCCCTGATGATCCTTCGGGCCCTTTTTACACACAATTGTCTTTTTAGGCATCCTGAATAGTGGGAGGTTCACAACTACAGATGCACTGGACTGTCTGCACCACTCTCTACAGAGTCCTGCGATTGAGGGAAGTACAGTTCCCATATCAGACAGTGATGCAGCCAATTGTGCCCTTGTAGAAAGTCCTTAGGATTTGGGGACTCATGCCAAACTTCTTCAACCGTCTGAGGTGAAAGAGGCACTGTTATGCTTTTTTCACCACATAGCCAGTATGTACAGACCACGTGAGATCCTCGGTGATGTGTATGCTGAAGAACTTAAAACTGTTCACCCTCTCAACCCCAGATCCATTGATGTCAACAGGGTTAGCCTGTCTCCATTCCTTCTGTAGTCCACAACCAGCTACTTAATCAGTTTAAGGACTTAGACAGATTGGGAGAATGGGCAAGAAAGTGACAAATGAAATACAATATTGGAAAATGCATGGTCATGCACTTTGGTAGAAGAAATAAATGTGCAGACTATTTTCTAAATGGGAGAAAATTCAAAAATCTGAGATGCAAAGGGAGTTGGGAGTCCTGGTGCAGAACACCCTAAAGGTTAACTTGCAGGTAGAGTTGGTGGTGAGGAAGACAAATGCAGTGCTAGCATTCTTTCCAAGGGGTCTTCAATAAGAGCAGGTATGTGATGCTAAGGCTTTATAAGGCACTAGTGAGGCCTCAACCTGAGTACTGTAAACAGTTTTGGGCTCCTCATCTTAGAAAAGATACTCCTGTGCCTCCTTCCTGATGATATTGAAATGGGTACACCTCTTTCTTCCCTTATTAGAGTGACAGAGTGAAAGAGGGAGAGCCTGTGGTATGTCAAATTACTGGGTGAACGAGTAATCTTTGGGGTACTGCAAGTCTGTGCCTTTATTGAAGCTTGCTGCATTCTTGAGTGCTTAGTGGAGGGTGCCAGTGCATTTTTTTGCTGGGGGAGCTCGTTGCTTTGCTGCTGCTTATGCTTGGGAGGGGGAGCTAGGGGTACTTAGGTGTTCTAACATTTAACTGTTGTTCATTCTTTGAGGCATTTCTGTTTTCATGGATGTTTGTGAAGGAAAAGAATTTCAGGATGTATATTATATACATTTCTCTGACATTAATTGTACCTTTGAAACCTTTGATACTGGGTCAAAGAGATTGTGGAATGAGTGGTAGGAATACTCAATAAGCTTGTTACTCGGGATTCCTTGTTCAAGATTTCCAGCATCCACAGAAACTCTGGTGTATATGATAACAACTTGTATAAACTCTAATTCCCAAAGGTTCCATTGATAAATATAGAACAAAGTGTCGACCATGCTCTACAAGTACAGAGATGGGGAAATCTGACGGTAAAGTCATAGAAATGTGTAGCATGTAACATGGACCTTCGGCCCATTGAATCATGCTGACCATCGCTAATCCCACATTCTCATCCGCTTCCACCTGAATCTTCCACTCACCCTACAGAGCACAGTAAGAGGCACCAAGAGGACCACCAGGGTCTCCCTCACCCTTATACATTCTTGTGGAATGTGTTGGTTTTCCCCAGGTACTCTGATTTCCTCCCACAGTTCAAAAGATGTACCTGGTAGGTTAATTGCTCATTGTAAATTGACCTGTGATCAGGTGACGGTTAATCGTGGTTGGTGGGGGTGACTGGTAAAGCACAGCTCGAAGGACTGGGAGAGTCTGCTCTGTGCTGTGTCACTAAATAGACTTCACACTGCCCTCAGTTCACAGAAAGCAAACACAAGAAGTATAAACATTCACAGAGAGCAGATTATCAACACCCAACACGAAAAGTCTTAAGGCTGCTTACGAACTTCAAGTTCAATTTTATTGCCATTCAACCATACACATGTATACAGGTAAATGAAACAATATTCCTGCAGACCAACGTGCAAAACACTATACATATATCAACTGTACACATGTATATAGCTAAATAAAACAACATTCCTCTGAGACCAAGTTGAAAAATACAATCACATACAGCACAAAATTTAATATGAACACAATAACATTAACAGATAATAAAGAAATATTCTGTAAACGTAGAAGTTGATATAAAGTTCATATATGACAAGAGAAAATCTGCGGATGCTGGAAATCCAAGCAACACACACAAAATGCTGGAGGAACTCAGCAGGCCAGGCAGCACATATGGAAAAGAGTACAGTTGAAGTTTCAGGCTGAGATCCTTCAGCAGGACTGGAGAAAGATAGATGAGGAGTAGAGTTAAAACATGGGGGGAAAGGAGGGAGAAACACAAGGTGATGGGTGAAACCAGGAGTGGGAGGAGTGAAGTAAAGAGCTAGGACCTTGATTGGTGAAAGGGATACAATAGGAGAGAACAGAAGGCCATGGAAGAAAGAAAAGTGGGGAGGAGCACCAGAGGGACGTGATGGGCAGGCAAAGAGATAAGGTGAGAGAGGGAAAGGGGACTGGTGATGGAGGGGTGGGGGTTTACCCGAAGTTCGAGAAATTGATGTTCATGCCATCAGGTTGGAGGCTAAGCAGACGGAATATAAGGTGTTGTTCCTCCAACCTGAGTGTGGCCTCATCGCAACAGGTAAGTGGCCTCAAACAGACGTTCCTGGTGAGGCAACACTTCACCTGTGAGTCTGTTGGGGTCATATACTATGTCCAGTGTTCCTGATGTGGCCTTCCCTATACCGGTGAGACCCGACGTAGATTGGGAGACCGTTTCGCTGAGCACCTGTGCTCCATCCATCAGGAAAAGCGGGATCACCCAGTGGCCACCCATTTTAATTCCACTTCCCATTCCTATTCCGATATGTCTATCCATGGACTTCTCTACTGTCATGATGAGGCCACATTCAGGTTGGAGGAACAACACCTTATATTCCTTCTGGGTAGCCTCCGACCTGATGGCATGAATGTCCATTTCTCAAACTTGCAGTAATGCAACTGCACACCCTCCACTTCCCCATTCCCCAGCCCCTTTTCCCTCTCTCACTTTATCTTCTTGCGCCTGTTTCTTTCTTCCATGGCCTTCTGTCCTCTCTAATAGATTTCCTCCTTCTCCAGCCCTGTATCTCTCTCACCGATCAACTTCCCAGCTCTTTACCTCACCCCTTCCCCTCCCGGTTTCACCCATCACTTTGCGTTTCTACCTCTCCTCTCCCCACCTTTTAATTCTACTCACCTTTTTTTCTCCTGTCCTCCTGAAGGGTCTCGGCCCAAAATGTCGACTGTACTCTTTTCCATAGAAGCTGCCTGGCCGACTGAGTTCCTCCAGCATTTTGTGTGTGTTCATATATGACAGAAAGGCACTGTCGTAAATAATGGTTAGTTGGGGGGAGGGTGGAAAGAGATGCCAATGATTCTCTCAGAATACGTTGCTTACATTGTTATATGTCGCTGAGAGCTGAGAAGAAGATCTGGATAGCTGAATAAATTAGATGTAGCCTCTTTTATTTTCTGGATGTACATAGAACATACAACAGTACAGCACAGAAACAGACTCTTCAGCCAGCAATGTTGTGCCGAACCAATTAAATTAGTAATCAAATGGCTAACTAAACCAATCTCTTCTCCTACACAATGTCCATATCCTTCCATTTTCCTCACATCCAAGTGCCTATCCAAACAGCTCTTAAAATTTTCTAATATTTCAGCCCCTACCACCACCCCAGGCAGCACATTCCAAGCACCCACCACCCTCTGTGTAAAAAAAAAACTTGCCCCTCACAATGTAATTAATTTGATCCTTTCAGCTTAAGTAAAACATAGGATTCTGGGAATATCATTTGTTGTAAGATGTTAATACAGAGATGTCATCAATGTTGTTGCGAAATGCCACCAGCTAGATAGCCTGTAATGAGAAGACAAAATATCTGGCTGTATTACCTCCCTCCCCCTCCCAAAAAGCACATCCCCCACCTTTGTGGTTTTGTTCATTGTTGACCTGAGTTCATGTTCCTTGATGAAGGATCTTGGCCTGAAATGCTGACTGGACACTCCTCCATAGATGGTGTCTGACCTACTGAGTTCCTCCAACATGTTGTGTTTCACTCAAATTTTGTCTTCTTGCATTAAGTAACCGAGGAACGAGAGACAAAAGCATGTCCCTGAATAATGCAAACTAACTTATCTTCATGACCTAATACAAACTTGGATAACACGCAGAAAATGCTGGAGGAACTCAGCAGGTCGGGAGCAGATCTATGATGACAAATAAAGAGTCGATATTTCGGGCTGAGACCATTCACCAGGACTGAAACATCAACTGTTTATATCTCTCCATAGGTGGTGCCTGACTTGCTCAGCTCCTCCAGCATTATTACTCTGGATTTCCAGCATCTGCAGAATCTCTTGCGCTTATAACAAGCTTCGTAAATCGGTTCATTATTGACAAGTATCGAGGTACAGTGAAAATCTTGTCTTGTGTAACGTTCATACGGATTAACTCATTACAATAGTACATTGAGGTAGAGTGCAGATTAAAGTGTTGCAGTTACAGAGAAAGTGCAGTGCAGCTAAACAATGGGTGTAAAGTCATAACAGGGTAAATTGTGAGGTTGATCATATTATGGAACCATTCAAGAGCCATAGAGCACTACAGCACAGATAACGGATCTTTGTTCATGCTGACCCTGTAGATGGACCAAAGCCTTCCACTCCATACCCCTCCCATCCATGTACTTACTCAAACTTCCCTTAAATGTTGAAATGGAACCTGCATCCATCACTTCTGCTGGTGGCTCGTTTCACACTCTCACCCCCCTCTGAGTGAAGAAGTTCCACTTCAGGTTCCGTTTAAACTTTTCACCTCTTACCCTTAACCTATGGGCTATAGCCGTAGTTCCATCCCACTGCTATAAGTCCGTTATTGTCTGATTAAACAGTCGCATAGACGCTGTCCACGAGCCTGGTGATAGTGCTTTCAGGGTTTTATGTCAAGTTCAAGTGCAAGTTTATTGTCATCTGAACGAAATAACACTCCTCCGGACCATAGTGCACCCACACAACATATATAGCATCACACAGCACATAAATCTAAATATTACCGTAACAAAGTTAATCAATTATAATACAAAGTGCATGTAGTGTGCAGCCCAGGTAAACAGTAAGCAGTTTCCTGTCCTGATGATGAGACCCTGTTGGTGTCAGGGTATTCATTAGTCTCACAGTCTGAGGGAAGAAGCTGTTACCCAGTCTGACAGTCCGAGTCCTGATGCTCCTGTACCTCCTTCCTGACAGTAGTGGGTGAAAGAGATTGTGGGGTGGGTGGTAGGGATCCTCAACAATGCTTCAGATCCTTCATCTGCAACGTCCTCTATAAATGTCACGTATAAGGGGGAGGGAGACCCTGGTGATCCTCTCCAGGTTCTCGCTTCTGCCCGGTGAGAGGGGGGAGAAGAGAGAATGTGTCAGGAAAGGGGTCAGTTTTATTCATTTATTTGTTTGTTTGTTTATTGAGATACAGTGTGGAATAGGACTTTCTGGCCCTTTGAGCCGCGCCACCCAGCAACCCCCAGTTTAACCCTAACCTAATCACCGGACAATTTACAATGACCCATTAACCTACCAATCGGTACGTCTTTGGACTGTGGGAGGAAACTGCATCTCCCAGAAAAAAGCTACACAGCCACAGGGAGCACGTATAAACTCCTCCCAGGCAGAGTCGGGAACTGAACCTGTGTCGTCTGTACTGTAATGTGTTGTGCTAATCACTATGCTACGTTGCTTTGTCAGATGGTATCTGTTGGAAGAAATGTGAGGTACCCCAATGTATAAAATTAGTCAAAAAGAAACCCCTCTCTCAAGCTCCTATAGGAGACAGCAAAGGAGTATTGCAGTCGCAGAACCGTTGACATAGTGGGTAGAGCTACTGGCTGACAGCTCTGGTGACCCAGGTTCAAATCTGACGTGCTCTCTGTGTGGAGTTTGCATGTTCTCCCTGTGACCTCATGGCTTTCCTCTGGCTGCTTCAGGTTTGGTATTGGAAATGGTTTATTATTGTCACATGCACGGAGATACAGTGAGAAGCTTGTCTTGCATACTGTTCATACAGAACAGATCATTACACAGCGTACTGAGGTAGAATAAGGTAAAATGATAACAAAATGCAGAATAAAATGTAACAGCTACAGAAAAAGTGCAGTGCAAGGTCATAACAAGATGGATTGTAAGGTTAGGAGTCCATTTTAGTGTACTAGGGAACCATTTAATGGTCTTATGACTGTGGGATGGATGCTGTCCTTGAGCCTGGCTATGTGTGCATTCAGGCTTTTGTATCTCCTGTCCTGTGGGAAGGGGGAGATGAAAGAATGTCCAGGATGGGTTTGGTGTATTGGTTTATTGTCACGTCTACCGGGATACAGTGAAAAGTTTGTCTTGCACACTGTTGGCACAGATCAGATCATTACACAGTTCACCGAGGTAGTATGAGGTAAAACAATAACAATGCAAAATAAAGTGTAACAGCTACAGAGGAAGTGTGGTGCAGGTAAACTATAAAGCACAAGATCATAACGAGGACAAAAATCCATCTTATGTAGCGAGAGAACCATTTAATAGTCTTTTAACAGCAGGATAGAAGATTTCTCCCATATCTAAAAACTATGTGGTTTAGTTGGTTAATTCACCACTGTAAATTGACATTGGTGCAGAGGGGCAGGGGAAGCAAGCAGTGGATGAAAGGAGAATAAAATAGATTTAGACAGGATTTGTGTGAATAAGTGCTGGATTGGCAGTAAGGACTCATTGGGTAGGGAGAGGGGAATCATGGTTGGGAAAAGGGGAAGAGAGAGGGAGGGAGTGGGAAGCCCCAGAAAGACATTGTATCAATAAGTCAGTTGTTTGGAGTCCAGTGACCTTGCCCATTGTCTCAGGGCTGGATGTGTCTGCACCTGCACCACCCCCACCCCCTGGCACTTCTTCTCTGCCACCTGTCCAACCACCCTCGCCATTCCCAACATCCTTTGGTCCCACCAAATTTACAAACTTGCTCTCCGCTCCATGTTGACAAATACAGTACTGTATATCTCTCAAACAACAACGCAAACAACAGGAATTCTGCAGATGCTGGAAATTCAAGCAACACACATCAAAATTGCTGGTGAGCGCAGCAGGCCAGGCAGCATCTCTAGGAAGAGGTACAGTTTCAGGTCTAGTCCTGACAAAGGGTCTCGGCCTGAAATGTCGACTGTACCTCTTCCTAGAGATGCTGCCTGGCCTGCTGCGTTCACCAGCAACTTTGATGTGTGTTGCTTGTATATCTCTCTATATCTTTCCCTGAATGTGGTACCACAGATAGGGTGGGAAAGGAGGCAGTGGGCATGCTGATCTTCATCGGTGAGTACAAACAAATGGGCAATATGCAGATGTTGTACAAGATATTGGTGAGATCACAGTTGGAGTATGATATAACACACACAAAATCCTGGAGGAACTCAATAGGCCAGGCAGCATCTAGGAAAAGAGTATAGTTGACATTTCGAGCCAAAACCCCTGTGGGCTTTGGCCCGAAATGTCGACTGTGTTCTATTCCTAGATGCCGTCTGGCCTGCTGAGTTCCTCCAGCATTTTGTGTATGTTGCTTGGATTTCCAGCATCTGCAGATATTCTGTTGTTTCTGATTGGAGTATGAGTATGATGCACAGTTTGTGTTACCTTGATACAGAAAAGGCAATAACAAGCTGAAAAGAGTGCAAAGAAAATTGACAAGAAAGTTCCCGAGACATGAAGGCCTTGGTTAAAGGGAGGGGTTGGGCATGCTGGGACTTCGTTCTTGGATTGTAAGACACTGAAGGGTGACCTTAAGGAGGTGTATAAATCATGAAGGGTAGAGGTAAGTTGAATACACACAGTCTATTTTCTCTGATTAGGGATTTAAGAACTAGAGGGCATAGCTTTCAAGTGAGAGGGAAAAGGTTTAAGAGGGACCCGGGGGACAACTTTTTCATCCAGACAGTGATGAGTATATGGAATAAGCTGCCAAAGGAAATGGCTGAGGCAGATACATTAACAACTTTTAAAAGGCTTTTGGCAGGTAAAAGAGTAGGAAAGATTGAGAAGATTTGGATAGGAAAGCTTTTGAAGATTGCATAGAGAAGATTTAGAGGATATGGTTAGGAAAAGTTCCGAGGATATGGGTCAAATGCAGGCAAATGGAACTAGCTCAGGTGGGGCTCTTGATCAGCACAGAGCAGTCGGGCTGAAGAGCCTGTTTTCAAGTTGTGTTCCTCCATAAGTCTCTAATGAAGAAAGCATAGCTGTCAGTGTACAACAGCATAATAAGGTCATTAGACCATGAGATATGAGAAAGATATTTGTAAATTTGCTTACTTATTATCCCTCTCAACCCTGCCTCCCCATAATCTTTGGCACCGTGACTAATCAAGAATCTATCAACCTCCGCTTTAAATATACCCAAAATGCTGGAGGAACTCAGCAGGCCAGGCAGCATCTACGGAAAAGAGTACTGTCAAAGTTTCGGCCAAGACCCTTCGGGTCAAAGGGTCTTGACCCGAAATGTCAACTGTACTCATTTCCATAGATGCTGCCTGGCCTGCTGAGTTCCTCCAGCATTTTGTTTGTGTTGCTTGGATTTCCAGCATCTGTAGATTTTCTCTTGTTTCTTGTAAAGGCTTGGCCTCCACAGGTGTCTGTGGCGTTGAATTTTACAGTTTCACCACCCTCTGGCTAAAGGAATGCCTCCTCATCTGTGTAAAGGGATGTCGTTCTATAGCAAGGCTGTGTCGTCTGGTCCTAGACTCTCCCACTGTTGGAAACATCCTCTCCACATCCACTCTATCCAGCTCTTTCCATATTCAGTAGACTTCACTGACATCCCCCCTCATTCTTCTAAACTCCAGTGAGTACAGGAAAGAAAATACCCCAAAAGAACTGACATTTGGTATTGTGAAGAGTTTTGACAGATGTTGGTGAGAGAAAGGTTTTGTCCAGGGTACAAAGAACACTCCTTTTATCTTGTCTGACATTTTACCTTGCAATATTCTATATTTGCCTGGGAATCAGTCTGGCATCTCATCTGTGGTGTTTCTGACAGCTCAACTTTCCCTAGGCACTCCAGTGGAGAGCTTGAATGAATTATGTGCCCAGCTCACTAGGCTTGGAACCAAATTCCCTGACACTGAGTAGATTCATGTCATCCATTTCAGACACATAACGCAATGACTGAGCAGAAGATCTCCTCTCAATGTGACCCTCACCCAGTAACATGAGCTTGATTAAATGGTCGCACTTCACACTAGTCAGTGTAAAATAATGGCTACTCTGACTAACTGAATAATTAATTAACACAACCTAATTCCTTAGATGGGAAACACAATGAGGTGAGATATCATATATCTAATTTCATGTCCATTCCCTATTAACTAGCATACAATTCATGACTGCGTCATTAAACATAGAGTGCTACATTTTTTAGTTTATTTTATTGAGATACAGCACAGAATAGGCCCTTCTGGCCCTTCGAGCCCCGCCACCCAGCAATCCCTGATTTAATCCTCGCCTAATCATGAACAATTTATATTGACCAATTAACCTACCCACCAGTATGTCCTTGGATTATGGGAGGAAGCCAGAGCACCCAAAGGAAACCCACATCATCGCGGGGAGAACATACAAACTCCTTACAAGCAGCAGGTGGAACATTACAGCAAACTACAGGCCTTTGGGCCTACAATGTTGTGCAGGCCTTTAACCCGACTCCATGATCAATCCAACTCTTCCCTCCTGCATAGCTCTCCAGTTTTCTGTCATCAAATAAGGGTTTCTTAAATGCCTCTAATGTATCTGCCTCTACCATCACCAATGGCAGCACGTTCCACACACCCACCACTCTGTGTGAAAACCCTACCACTGATATACCTCTTATACTTTCCTCCAATCACCTCAAAGTTGTATCCCGTCATGTCTATTAAACACAGATCACAGAACAAAGAAAGGTGCAGCTCAGGAACACGCTCTTCCACCATGGTGTCTGTGCTGAGCACAATGCTGAATTAGACCAATCTCCTCTGCCTGTACACGATCCATCTCCCTCCAGCATATTCACGTGTCTGCCTAAAAGCTTCTTAGTCATCACTGTCGTAACTGGTTCCACCACCACCTCTGGCATCTGCCACTCTATGTGTATAAAAAAAAACTTGCCCTGGATATCTCCTTTAAACCCTTCCCCTCTCACCTTAAATCTATGCCCTCTAGTATTTGGTGTTTTTACACTGGGATAAAGATTCTGGCTGGCTATACTTTTCAAATTTTATAAAGCTCATTCAGCTCTCTCCTCAGCCCGTGGTGCACCAAACAAAACGGTCTTAAGTATTTTTTTAACCTCTCAACACACCATGGAAACCAGTCTTCCCTCCTTGGACTCTGTCTACCCTTCTGACTGCCTCAGTAAAGCAGCCAGCAGAATCAAAGACCCAACCCACCCACACAGGATGTACTCTCTCCACCCCTCTCCCATCAGGCAGAAGATACTAAAGCCTGAAAACACAATACACTAGTCTCAAGGACAGCTTCTAGTCACTGCCAAGTCAAGTCAAGTCACTTTATTGTCATTTCAACCATAACTGCTGGTACAGTACACAGTAAAAACAAAACAACGATCCTCCAGGACTATCGTGCTACATGTAACAACACAAAACTACACTGGGCTATGTGAAACAACAGAAAACTACTTTAGACTTCAGACCTACACGGGACTACATAAAGTGCACAGAACAGTGCAAGACAGTACAATAATTAATAAACAAGACAATAGGCACAGTGAAGGACAAATTACAATATAATAATAAATGATGTAGATGTAAATGTAAACAATATGAACAATGTTTTAGCAGGAACTGAGAAAGAAATGAGCAAAAATTGCAAAGGGAATGGAGTGGTGATCGGTTGAGTGAGTGTATGTGTGTGTGTGTGTGTGTGTGTGTGTGTGTATAGGTTGGTGTCAGACTAGACTCTGGGAATTGAGGAGTCTGATGGCTTGGGGAAGAAACTGTTACACAGTCTGGTCGTAACAGCCCGAATGCTTCGGTGCCTTTTGCCAGATGGCAGGAGGGAGAGGAGTTTGTATGAGGGGTGCGTGGAGTCCTTCACAGTGCTGTTAGCTTTGCAGATGTAGTGTGTGGTGTAAATGTCTGTAATGGCGGGAAGAGAGACCCCGATGATCCCTTCAGCTGACCTCACTATTTTTTCACTCATTATGTACCATGTTGTTATGATGTGGCGATCATGGTCTTTGTATGACCATGATTGTTCTTGACAAATTTTTCTACAGAAATAGTCTTCTGGGAAGTGTCTTTACAAGATGGGTGACCCCAGCCATTATCAGTATTCTCCCTAGATTGTATGCCTGGTGTCAGTCGTCGCATAACCAGGACTTGTGATATGCACCAGCTGATCATACGACCATCTGCCACCTACTCCCATGGCTTCACATGACCCTAATTGGGGGGAGGTGGGGCTGAGCTGGTGCTACACCTTGCCAAAGGTTAACTTGCAGGCTCATGAAGGGAAGGAGAACCTTACACCTCCTTTGGTAGAGACATATCTCCACCATCCACCATTATGAGAATATTAATTGGTTCCCTAGTATGATAAGATGGGGTCTTGAACTCACAAACTACAATCTGCCTCGTTATGATCTTGCACCTTATTGTCTACCTGCACTGCACTTTCTCTGAAGCTGTTACACTTTATTCTGCATTGTTATTGTTTTACCTTGTTCTAGCTCAATGCACTGTCTAATGATCTGATCTGTAGGAACAGTATGCAGGACAAGATTCTCATTGTATCTCAGTACATGTGACAATAATAAACCAATTCCAGTTCCAAGTGGCATGAAATGACTTGTGTTGAAGTGTTCATAATAGTTAACCTACATAAATTACTGATTTATGTATAATTTCTGCAAATCCTGCAGATGCTGGAAATCCAGAACAACACACACAAAATGCTGGAGGAACTCAGCAGGTCAGGCAGAATCTATGGACAGAAATAAACAGGAAGGGGGCAGAAACCAGAAAAAAAGACAATAAGATATAGGAGCAGAAATAGGCCATTGGCCCAGCAAGTCTGCTCCACCATTTCATCACGCCTGATCTGTTTTCCCACTCAGACCCAAACTCCTGCCATCTCCCCATGTCCATTAATGCCCTGCCTTAAATATTCCTAGTGATTTGGCCTTCACAGCTGCCTCTGGCAACGAATTCTGATGGTTCATCAACATCTGGCTAAAGAATTTCCTCCTCATCCCTGTTCTAAAAGGACACTCCTCTATTCTGAGGCTGTGTCCTCTGGTTTTAGGCACTCCCTTCAATGTAAACATCCTCTCCAAATCCATTCTATTGATATCTTTAAACATTTGACAGGTTTCAATGAGCTCACCCCTCATTCTTCTGAATTCCAGTGAGTAGAGGTGCAGAGCCATTAAACATTCCTCGTATGACAAGCCTTCCAATTGCAGAATCATTTTCGTAAACACCTTTCAACCCTCTCCAATGTAAGCACATCCTTTCTTAGATAAGGGGCCCAAAACTGTTCATTGTACTCCAAGTGAGGCCTCACCAGTGCTTTATAAAGCCTCAACATTGACATCCTTGAACTTATATTCTAGTCTTCTCAAAATGAATGCTAACATTGCACTTGAACATAGAACATAGAATAGTACAGCACAGTACAGGCCCTTCAGCCCACAATGTTGTGCCGACCCTTAAACCGTAACTCCCCATATAGTCCCCCACCTTAAATTCCTCCATATACCTGTCTAGTAGTCTCTCAAATTTCACTAGTGTATCTGCCTCCACCACTGACTCAGGCAGTGTATTCCACACACCAACCACTCTCTGAGTAAAAAACCTTCCTCTAATATCCCCCTTGAATTTCCCACCCCTTACCTTAAAGCCATGTTCTCTTGTATTGAGCAGTGGTGCCCTGGGGAAGAGACACTGGCTATCCACTCTATCTACTCCTCTTATTATCTTGTACATTTCTATCATGTCTCCTCTCATCCTCCTTCTCTCCAAAGAGTAAAGCCCTCGCTCCCTTAATCTCTGATCATAATGCATACTCTCTAAACCAAGCAGCATCCTGGTAAATCTCCTCTGTACCTTTTCCAATGCTTCCACATCCTTCCTATAGTGAGGCAACCAGAACCAGACACAGTACTCCAAGTGTGGTCTAACCAGAGTTTTATAGAGCTGCATCATTGCATCGCGACTCTTAAACTCTATCCCTCGACTTATGAAAGCTAACACCCTATAAGCTTTCTTAACTACCCAATCTAGCTGTGAGGCAACTTTCAGGGATCTATGGACATGTACCCCCAGATCCGTCTGCTCCTCCACACTACCAAGTATCCTGCCGTTTACTTTGTACTCTGCCTTGGAGTTTTCCTTCCTCACCAACGACTCAACTGCAAATTAACCTTTAGGGAATCCTGCTCAAGAACTCCCAAGACCCCTTGTGCCTCAGATTTTTAAATTTTCTCTCCATTTACAATGTAGTCTGTACTTTTATTTCTTCTACCAAAGTACATGACCAAACACTTCCCAACACTGTATTCCATCTGCCACTTCTTTGTCCATTCTCCTGATCTAAGTTCTTCTGTACGCTCTTGGCTTCCTCAAAATTACATGCCCCTCCACCTATCTTCATATCATCTGCAAACATTTCAACAAAGCCATGAATTCCATCATCTGAATCATTGACATATAATAGAAAAAGAATCGATCTGCACGCGAACCCCTGTGGAACACCACTAGTCTCCTGCAGCCAAACAGAAAAGACTCCCTTTATAAACAAGAGAAAATCTGCAGATGCTGGAAATCTGAGTAACACACACAAAATGCAGGAGGAACTCAGCAGGCCAGGCAGCATCAATGGAAAAAATTACAGTCAAAACCCGTTGGCAGGACTCAAGATTCTGCTTAGCCTGCTGAGTTCCTCTAGCATTTTATGTGTGTTGCAAGGCTCCGTTTATTCCCATTCTTTGCCTCCTGCTAATCACCCACTGCTCTATCCATGCTACTATCTTTCCCATAATACCATGGGCTCGTAGCTTGTTAAGCAGCCTCGTGTGTGGTACCTAATCAAAGGCCTTCTGAAAATCCAAGTATACAACATCCACCAATTTTTGTTTGCCTATCCTGCTCTGCTATTTCTTCAAAGAATTCCAACAGATTTATCAGGCAAGATTTTCCCTCAAGGAAACAATGCTGATTATAGCCTATTTTATCATGTGCTTCCAAGTACCCGAGACTTCATCCTTAATAATTGAATCCAACACCTCCCACCACTGAGGTAAAACTAACTGGCCAATAATTTCCTTTCTTCTGCCCCTCTCACTTCTTGAAGAGTGCAGTGACATTTACAATTTTACAGTCCTCCGGAACCATGCCAGAATATAGTGATTCTTGAAAGGTCATTACTAATGCCTCCACAATCTCTTCAGCCACGTCTTTCAGAACCCTGGGGTGCCTACCATCTGGTCCAGGTGACTTATCTACTTTCCGAGCTTTCAATTTGTCATGCACCTTCTCCGTAGTAATGGCAACTTCACACACGTCTGGCCCCTGATACGCTTAAGTATCTGGCATACAGCTTCTGTCTTCCACAGTGAAGACTGATGCAAAATACCTATTCGGTTCCTCCGCTATTTCACTATCCCCCATTAATACCTCTCCATCATCTTTTTCCAGTGGTCTGCTATCCACTCCCACTTCGCTTTTACACTTTATGTATCTGAAGAAACGTTTGGTATCCTCTTTAATATTATTGGCTAACATTCCTATTCCACCTTTACCTTCTGCATGACTTTGTTACGTGCCTTTTGTTCGTTTTAAAAGCTTCCAAATCCTCTACTTCCCACTAAATTTTGCTCTAAAATATGCCGCCCTTTGACTTTTATGTTAGCTTTGACTTCTCTTATCAGCTACTGTTGTGTTATCCTGCCTTTAGAAGACCTCTTCTTCTTTGGGATGTATATATTCTTCATTTGGATATATATTCCAAAGAAAAAAGGTGGGGGGAAGGGAAGAAGAACAAACTGGCTGGTGATAAGGAAGAACAGGTAAGGGGGAGGTGGGAGAATGGGGTAGGAGGTGAAATAAGAAGCTGGGATGTGATAGGTAGAAAAGGTAAAGGGCTGAAGAAGAAGGAATCTGATAGGAAAGGAGAATGGACCATGGGAGAAAGGAAAAGAGGGGGGACGCCAGGGGGAAGTTTATATTCTATGTGTTGAATTTACCTACAGTACTGTGCGAGAGTTTTAGGCACATGTAAAAGATTTCTGTAAAGCCAATATGCTTTCAAAAATAATGAAATGAAAATTGCTGTAAAGAGCAGTAAACAGTAAAAAACTAAATCAAATCAGTATCTGGCGCGAACACCCTTTGCCTTTAAAACTGCATCAATCCTCTTAGGCACACTGTTGTGCAGTTTTATAATAAAATTAGCTGCTAGGTTGTTCTAACCATCTTGGAGAACTTGCCACAGTTCTCCTGCAGACTTTGGCAGTCTCACTTGCTTCTGTCTCTCCAGGTAATTCCAGACAGCCTCGATGATGTTCAGATCAGGCTCGGTGGGGACATACCATCTGAACCTCTATGAAAATCTATGGTGCCTAATATTTTTGCACAGTATTGTATATAGAATAGAACTTTATTGTCATTGCTCAAAACAATGAGATTGCGAAGCTACTCCAGTCCATGCAAAACAAATATTTACAATGCATGCGGCATGTTTTTAAAAAATTCCCATATTTACATGTAACAAGTGACTCTGATAGTCTATAACACTCAAAGGTCATTGACAAGCCGGGGTGTGGCATTATTCAGATGCACAACTGCTCTTGGGAAAAAGCTGCTTTTCAGTCTTACTGTCTTGGCTAAGATGTTTCTTTATCTCCTATCAGATGGCAGGAGATTGAACAGACTGATGGGATGTATCTTTAATGATGCTACAAGCATGCCATAGGCAATGAGAGTTGTAGGTTGTCTCTGGGTCTGGTAGTTGAGTCCCAATGATATGCTGAACCATCCTAAACACGCATTGGAGTGCTTTGTGATCTGTCTTGCTGCAATTAACCATATAACCATATAACAATTACAGCAAGGAAACAGGCCATCTCGGCCCTTCTAGTCCATGCCGAACTCTTACTGTCACCTAGTCCCACTGACCTGCACTCAGCCCATAACCCTCCAGTCCTTTCCTGTCCATATAGCTGTCCAATTTAACTTTAAACGACAGCATCGAACCTGCCTCGACCACTTCTGCTGGAAGCTCGTTCCACACAGCTACCACTCTCTGAGTAAAGAAGTTCCCCCTCATGTTACCCCTAAACTTTTGCCCTTTAACTCTCAACTCATGTCCTCTTGTTTGAATCTCCCCCACTCACAATGGAAAAAGTCTATCTATCCCCCTCAATTTTAAGTACCTCTATCAAGTCCCCTCTCAACCTTCTACGTTCCAAAGAATAAAGACCTAACTTGTTCAACCTTTCTCTGTAACTTAGGTGATGAAACCCAGGTAACATTCTAGTAAACCTTCTCTGTACTCTCTCTATTTTGTTGACATCTTTCCTATAATTTGGTGACCAAAACTGTACACAATTAGAGTACCACATTGATGTTCCATTGTATGTTCTCTGTCACACATCAATAAAAGTTGGCCAACAATCTTTGGGGCAGTTTAGCTTTCCTTAAGCACCTCAGGTAGTATCGTCACTGTTATGCCTTCCCTACTATCGATGTGGTGTTGACGAACCAAGAGAGCTCCTTGGTGATGTTCATCCCCAAAAACTTGAAACTGGAGATCCTTTCTAGTACCTCCCCATTTCTGAACAGTGGGGTTTATTCAGGACCTCTTGCCTTCCTAAAGTCAATTATAATTTCTTTTGTCTTCTTGATGTGGTTTCTGCGCTAATTGAACCATTTCAGAACCTCCTCTAAACATGCAGATTCGCTACTAAAAGTCATAAAGTCATAGAAAAGTATAGCACAGTAACAGGCTCTTTGGCCCAACTAGTCTGTGCTGAGCCATTTAAATTGGCTACTCCCACTGACCTGCGCTGCACCTTATCCCTCCACACCCCTACCATCAGTGTATCTATCCAAACTTCGCTTAAATGTTGAGATTGTCCTCACTTGCACCACTTGTGCTGGCAGCACGACTCTCTGAGTGAAGAAGTTTCCCCTCATGTTCCCCTTTAACTTTTCATCTTTCACCCTTAATGGATGACCTCTGGTTGTAGTCCCACCCAATATCAATGGAAGAAGTCTGCTTGCTATCTAGACTCCTCATAATTTTGTATATTTCTATCAAATCTCCTCTCAATCTTCTAAAGTCCTAGCCTATTTAATCTTTCCATATAACTCAGGTCCTCCAAACCCTGCAATATCCTTGTAAATCTTTCTCTGTACTCTTTCAAGCTTACTTGCATCTTTCTGTGATGCCACTTTCAATTAATTATGGATCTGTATCCCCAGATCACTTTTTTCTACCACACTCCTCAGTGCCCTGCCATTCACTGTGCAAGACCTACCCTGATTGGTCTTATCGAAGTGCAACCATCCAGGGGATCAGTGTGGACATGGTGGAGGATTACAAATACCTGGGGATACAAATTGACAATAAACTGGACTGGTCAAAGGACACTGAGGCTGTCTACAAGAAGGGTCAGAGCCGTCTCTATTTCCTGAGGAGACTGAGGTCCTTTAACATCTGTCAGACGATGCTGAGGATGTTCTGCGAGTCTGTGGTGGCCAGTGCTATCATGTTTGCTGATGTGTGCTGGGGCAGCAGGCTGAGGGTAACAGACACCAACAGGATCAACAAACTCATTCGTAAGGCCAGTAATGTTGTGGGGATGGAACTGGACTCTCTTATGGTGGTGTCTGAAAAGAGGATGCTGTCTAAGTTGCATGCCATCTTGGTCAATGTCTCCCATCCACTACATAATGTACTGGTTGGGCACAGGAGTACATTCAGCCAGAGACTCATTCCACCGAGATGCAGCACATAGGACGTAATAGGAAGTCATTCCTGCCTGTGGCCATCAAACTTTACAACTCCTCCCTTGGAGGGTCAGACACCCTGAGCCAATAGGCTGGTCCTGGACTTATTTCATAATTTACTGGCATAATTTACATATTACTATTTAACTATTTATGGTTCTATTACTATTTATTTTTTATGGTGCAACTGTAACGAAAACCAATTTCTCCCGGGATCAATAAAGTATGACTATGAGTATGACTAACACCTCATACTTCTCTGCAATAAATTCTATCAGCCACTTTTCAGCCCATTTGTTCCAGCCGGTCCAGATCCCGCTGCGAGCCATGACAGTCTTCCTCACTGTCCACTACAACCCCAATATTGTTTGTTATTTGGCCAGTGTCATCTGCAAGCATATATACATGTGATGCTGCTTAGAGCAAGTTTTTCATTGTATCTGTCCCTCACTGTACTTATACATGTGACTGTAAACTCAACAATAACAGGACTTGCTTCTATTGTCAAGGGTAAAAAAGCCTTTATCTTCTTTGTGCAAAGGGATTTATTGCTAACAGGAGCTGGAGTATCCTGGGATGTATTTTGCTAATTTCAATTTTGGCCATAACCATTATAAGCAATGCAGCAATCATAATTACTATGATCTACCTGCTGTACTCCATCCTAATACGTCTGTGCCTGGCATGCTTACTGTTTGAATGAAGACACTTTATTACACTACAGGAAGGATGTGAAAGATGCAAAGGAGAATTTATTGAATCGTTACCAGGCTGAGAATTAGAGGAATGATGAGCGAATGTTATTTAGAGCTGTTTTCATGTCCTCTTCTCAACGATACTCAACTTCACTTGCCCTATCACTGAACTGTTCCCACAACCTACGGACCCACTTTCAAGAACTCCTCATCTCATGTTCTCAATATTTATTGCTTATTTATTTATTACTATTATTTTCTTTTCCTTTCTTTTTGTATTTGCACCCTATGTTGTCTTTTGCACATTAGTTATTTGTCCATCCTGTTGAATACAGTCTTTCATTGACTCGATTGTTTTTTCTTGTATTTACCTTGAATGCCTGCAAGAAAACAATTCCAAGGTTGACATATACAGTATATCCAGCATATAGTGACAAATACCGTGTGCACTTTGATGATATATTTACTTTGAATTTAGAACTTTGAGAGGAGATGCAAGCGCCTGAAGACTCGCACTCAATGTTTTAGGAACAGCTTATTCCCTTCCACTATCAGATTTCTGAACTGTCCATGAAAACATGAACACTACCTCACTTTTTGATCTCTTTTTGCACTACTTATATTTTATATCTTTCTTATTGTAATGCCAAAGGATGGAAAAGTTTACAAAAAGTGGTGGATACAGCCCTGTCTGTCACAGGAAAAGCCCTCCCTACCATTGAGCACATCTGCAAGGAACACTGCCACAAGAAAGCAGCATCTATCATCAAGGACTCCTGCCATCCAGGTCATGCTGTCTCCTCATTGCTGCCATCCAGAAGGAGGTACAGGAGCCTCAGGACCAAAACAACCAGGTTCAGGAGCAGTTATTACCCTAACTTTGTGTTGGGCACATAGCCAAGTGGTTAAGGCGTTCGTCTAGTTATCGCAAGGTTGCTAGTTCGAGCCTCAGCTGTGGCAGCGTGTTTGTGCCCTTGAGCAAGGCACTTAATCACACATTGCTCTAGTCTGTGCGAGGAGTGGCATCCCACACAGACTTCCAATCTGCACCTTGTAAGGCATGAAAATGCCCGACGCAGGCCTCTCATGGTCTGAGTCGACGTCCCCCCCCCATTACCCTACAGCCATCACACCAACATGGATAACTTCACTCACCTCAACTCTGAACTGATTCCACAACCTGCAGACTCACTTTCAAGGACTCTGCAACGCATGATCTCAATATTATTTATTTATTTATTTATTTTTATATTTACGCAGTTTGCCTCCTTTTGCACGTTAATTTTTTATCATCTTTGTGAGTAGTTTTTCCATTGATTCTACTGTAATTTTTTTTATTTTCCTGTAAATGCCTGCAAGAAAATTAATCTTAAGGTAGTGTCCGGTGTGATATATACACTTTGATTATAAGTTTATTTGAACTTTGTAATTTATAATTTTTTTATGTATGGCACTGTACTGCTGCCACGAAAAAAAATCATTTCTTATGTCAGTGATAATAAGCCTGATTCTCAGTTTTGTAGAACCAAGAGGCACAGGTAGTGTGGACAACCAACAACTTATTCCCAGGGCAGAAATGTCTAATATGGGGGACATACTTTTAAAGTGATTCGAAGAAAGTACAAGAGGGATATCAGAAGTAAATTTTTAACAAAGTGGTGAGTGTGGTGGGTGTGTGGAATGTACTGCCAGGGGTGGTTGTAGAGGCATATATATTAAGCACATTTAAGAGACTCTTAGATGAGCACATAGATGATACCCGCTGATGGGTGAGTCCAGAACCAGAGGCCACGGTTTAAGAATAAGGGGTAGGCCATTTAGAACGGAGTTGAGGAAAAAATTTTTCACCCAGAGAGTGGTGGATATATGGAATGCTCTGCCCCAGAAGGCTGTGGAGGCCAAGTCTCTGGATGCTTTCAAGAAAGAGATGGATAGAGCTCTTAAAGATAGCGGAATCAAAGGTTATGGGGACAAGGCAGGAACTGGATACTGATTGTGGATGATCAGCCATGATCACAGTGAATGACGGTGCTGGCTCGAAGGGCCGAATGGCCTACTCCTACACCTATTGTCTATTGTCTAAAATGAAAGGCTGTGTGTGATGATAAGGTTAGATTGATCTTAGCAAAGGTTAAAACGTCAGCTCAACATTGCGGGCTGTGGGGCCTGTACTGATTTGTAGTGTTCTACGTTCTATGTTGAATGGAGACTAAGGGGAGGCTTAAAAGAAGCTTAAAATCTGAAAACACAGAAACTGCTGGAGGAAGTCAGCAAATTAAGCAGCACCTACGGAAAGCAATAAGTAGTCAACATTCTGGGATGAGCCCCTTCATCAGGATTGGAAAGGAAGTGGGAAGAATCTAGAATAGGAAGATAGGGTGGGGGCAGGAAGGAGTACAAGCTGGAAGATGAGACTAGATGAGGGGGTAAGATGGGTGGGTGGGGGACATGTCAGAATCAGAATCAGAATCAGGTTTGTTATCACCGATGTGTCATGAAATTTGCTGTTTTGTGGCAGCAGTACAGTGCAATACAGAAAAATATACTATAAATTACAAAAAGAAATATAAAAATATATTAATTAAGTAGTGCAAAAAGAGCAAACATAGTGAGTAACAAACACCCAATGCTGGAGGAACTCAGCAGGTCAGGCAGCATCTATATCCTGATAAACGTTCCTGGCCCAAACCATGGGCTCTTTATTCCTCTCCATAGAGCACTTTGTGTGTGCTACTCTAGATTTTCACATCTGCAAAATCTCTTCTATTTATGTTGAAAATTCTGAAAGTTCTGCTCGCAGGACAGATCTATTTCCCTTGACAGAAAGTTCAATATCTGGGAGCCACTGATTTAAAATAACTGGAAAAAAAGAACGGAGAGGAACTGGGCAACGAAGTTCTGCATGGTGAAGGTTTGGAGTTAATGGTGTGAAAGGGTTCGGAAGTGAATGCTGCAGGAGCCAAGAAAAGAGCCAAAATTGGTTATCATATAGAAGACAAAGTCAATGTACACTCAGTGGCCACTTTATTAGGTATCTCCTGTATCTTACGGTGGTGGGTTAGAGATATGTCTCTACCAAAGGTGTAAGGCACTCCTTCCCTCCGCTAGCCTGCAGGTCACCCGGCAAGGTGTAGCATCTGCTTAGCCCCTGATCGGGATTACGTGAAGCCATGGGAGCAGGTGGTGGATGGTCGTACAAGTCCTGGTTATGTGACCACTGACACCAGGCAGACAATCTCTGAAGGGTATTGATAATAGCTGGGGTCACCCATCTTGTAAAGACACTGTCCTGAAGAAGGCAATGGCAAACCACTTCTGTAGAGAAATTTGCTAAGTACAGTCATGGTCAAAGACCATGATAACCTATGTCATACAACACAGCTCATAACAAACGAACCGGTATCTAGTGAAGCGGCCTTTGAGTGTATGTTCATGGTCTTCTGCTGCTGTGGCCCATCTACTTCAAGGTTCAACATGTTTTGTATTCAGAGGTTCTCTTCTGGACATCACTGTTGTAACACATGGTTAATTGAATTACTGTCGCCTTCCTGTCAGCTTGAACCAGTCTGGCCATTCTCCTCTGACCTCTCTCATTAACAGGACACTTTCGCCCAGAGAACTGCTACTCATTGGATTTTTTTTTGTTTTTCACACCATTCTCTGTAAACTCTAGAGACTGTTGTGTGTGAACATCCCACAAGATCAGCAGTTTCTGAGATAATCAAACCACCCCAAATGGCACCCACAATAATTCCACAGACAAAGTCACTTAGATCACATTTTTTCTCAATTCTGATATTTGGTCTGAACAACAACTGAACCTCTTGACCATGTCTGCATGTTTTTATGCATTGAGTTGCTGCCACATCATTGGCTGATTAGATATTTGTATTAATGAACAGGTGTACAGGTGTACCTAATAAAGTGGCCACTGAGTGTAAATGCGCCTTGATTAGGCTGGAGGGGTGTAATGATTGGAGTGTCACAAGGATTGGACTTTTGCCCTCATTTATTCATATGAATTACCTAAAGGAGATTAAGAGCTTCTTCCCTGAGATTGTGACCCTGCTGAACCTCACATCACAGCGCTAAGCAGTATTGCATCCATATTGTACTGTCTCAGTACTTTTATATTTGTGTGCTGTAACACTTACTTTTTATTCACAGTTATTTTGTAAATAACATTATTCTTTGCATTTCTGGTCAGATGCTAACTGCACTTCATTGGCTTTGTATCTGTACTTGGCACAATGACAATAAAGTTGAATCTCATCTAATCTAAAGCATTCAAGTATGAAAGTGTAGAGTTGAGCGTGTAGTGGAGCAGAGGAGAAAATTTGCAGAAGTTTGTAAGATTACAACAGGTACATATAGAGCATAGAGCCGGTATGGCCCCTCCAGTGGTCAGGGTCGATCATTGATGTTGCATCCGAGCAGCTGAAATCGATACAGAAGTCTGCAAGAAAGCCGGGGCAATGTAGTATGTCGAGCAAGCTGTGCTATACAGCAGGCTCCCCCTCTCCGTACAGAGACCGATACATTCTGGCACCAGTGGCATTGCAGCAGTTGCTAGTCAGCATTGAATTTACCATAGGACTGCCCCAGGAGCTCCAGCTCTGTATGCTTTCTCGGGGTTTACTCCTGAAGCCTTCCCCATGAGTAGGTACGGCTGTAAGACAGCGGAGATTTAAGATCAGAGTTATCCTTCTCCTAAGAGAGTGAGCATCTTTTTTTTAATATGGGAGGGCATGCACTTTTGGTGAGAGTGGAAAGTTCAAAGAAGAAGTGCGGGACAAGATTTTTACAAGCGGGCATGCTTGGAATGCGCTGACAGGTGTGGTGGAGGCAAATACAATAGGAGGCATTTTAGAGACTCTGAGATTGGCAAACAGATATGCAGAAAATGGAGGGATATGGACATTGTGTAGACAGAAGAAATTAGAATCAATTAATAGTTTAGTTTGTCTAGCATAACATGATGGGCCGAAGTACCTGCCCCAATGCTGTGCTGTTCTTTGCTCTCTGCTCTACGTCTATGGCTGCTCTGGTAGCATTGCAGAAAACGTAACGCTTTACAGCAGCAGCGATTATAAGCTTAACCAATGGAAGAGCATGATCCTCCATGGAAGACATCCTCATGATCTGAGCAGACTCGATGTCGACAAGGAACGCAGCGAGTGGTAGGGTAGTGGAGAAGTGCTGCAGAACAAAGGGATCTGGGAATACAGGACCACAACTTTTTGAAAGTGGCGCCACAGGTACAGAGGATTGTAAAGAAAGCTTTTGGCACATTGGCCTTCATAAATCAAAGTATTGAGGGCAGGAAATGGAATGTTATGTTGAAGTTGTATAAGACGTTGGTGAGGCCCAATTTGGAATACTGTGTGCAGTTTTGGTCACTTACCCACAGGAGAGATGCAAACATGGTTAATCGAGTACAGAGAAAATGTTCAAGAATGTTGTCAGGACTGGAAGACCTGAGTTATAAGGAAAGATTGAAAAGGTTAGGACTTTATTTCTTGGAACAGAGGAGATTGAGAGGAGATTTGATAGAGGTACGGTATACAAAATTATGAGGGGTAATTGCAAGCAGGCTTTTTCCACTGAGACTCGGAGGAACTACAACCAGAGGTCATGGGTTAAGAGTGAAAAGTGAAAAATTGAAGGGGAAGCATGAGGAGAAACCTTCACTTAGAGGTCGTGAAAGTGTAGAGCAAGCTACTAGTGCAAGTAGTGCATGCAAGCTCAGTTTCAATGTTTAAGAGAAGTTTAGATACATACGTACTGCTTGGGGTATGGAGGGTTATGGAGCAGGGTGCAAGTCACTAGGAGTAGGCAATTTTAAAGGTTCAGCATGAAATAGATGGGCTGAAGGGCTTGTTTCTGTGCTGTACTTTTAAATGGCTCAATGACTCTAAGAAAGTGTGGAATGCCTGGCTCAGTTTTGGAGACCTTTTCCCAGAAACAGAGGGGTTCCTTGGGCAATACAGGATCAGGTGGTTAACACGAAAAAAAAAAATCAAAAATACATTATAAAAGACTAACAAATTCAAGATGATGAATGCAGAAAATGCCAAGAGAAACCGGAAACGATCCAACACATTACAGGATCCTGCAGCAGTTTAACTCAATCTGATTACTTACACAGGCACAATCAAATGGCAAACATCATTCACTAAAATCTTGCTTTAAAATACAATCTGATAAAAGACACCCTCACTATAAATACAAGCCTGATTCAGTTTTACAGTCAGAGTCCTACAAATTGTATTACAACTGATCCAGTATTAAATATAGGACAATCCATAATAACTGTCCGGATATAATATTACAGGATAAACAAGCAAGAACAACTTACTTAATCGATATAGGCGTTCCAAGCACACATAACATACAGAAATCAATTAAGTGAAAAACACCAGAAATATGCTGAATTAAAAGAGGAAATTGAAAGACTATGGAACACAATAGCATTAAACAATTAGGCTTATACAGCAATGTCTGTGTAGATCTCCAGAAAGCCACAATAAAGTTCACATTGTGATGTGTTCCTGGTTTCAGCTCACTCCTTTTTTGTTGCTATTTTGGGCCACTTTGAATTGAGGCAGCCTGCACATAACGACCACCGAGCTGAACTAAATTATGCCTGGACACCTTTTGATTTTGTGTGTTATATTCTCTGTTTATCTGCTCAGTTTTTTTTGCTTGTTGCTGGTTGTGCGATTTGTTTTTTATTTTACGTGGGGGTGGGGGGGGGGGGTTGCTGATTTTCTTTGAACGGGTTCCATTGTTTTCTTTGCTTCATGTCTATGTGTGGGGAAGATGAATCTCAGGGTTGTATACTGCATACATATTTTGATAATAAATGTACTACGCCACTAGAATAGTCCAAAAGTTCCCAGCTATTGAGAAATCAGCATCCTTAACTATGCCCGTACCTCAGGCTAAGAAAAAAAATAATAATGATATGGTGAATGAGGGTATTTGGATTCTGTAACAGGATATAGAAAGATTGAGTAAGCAGGTGAAAACTTAGCAAATGGTGTTTAGATGTTTAAGATGATAAAAGGCATAACTGAGTGGACATCCAGAGACTTTTCCAGGGCAGAAAGGGCGAATACAAGGGGGCATGATTTTAAGGTGATTGGAGGAAAGTGCAGCAAGGATGTCAGAGGTAGTTCTTTACACAGAGAGTGTGGATCAATGGAACACCCTGCCAGAAGTCATGGTCGTCGTGGCTATCACTTGAGGTCGAGGATGATGGTCTTCGTTCTGAAGAGGTGGCCCACAGAGTGAAGGCGCCTGTGCGTGTATTTGTTTAACGTGTACTTGATGTTGCACTCCAAGAAGCACAGGATACTTCACAAATCAACCAATTCCAATGGCATGGAAACCACGACGATTGGAGCTGATGGATTTGTTGCAGCCTTCATCTGTCTTCACAGCCGTTGAGTTTGAAGTAACTTCGTCCGCCTGTTCCACCGTTGAGGTCTTGGTTGGATTGTTCTTTGTCAGGGACGTCACCCTCGACCTTACCGCTATGGGTGACCCTACCAGGAGCATAGCTCCAGACGGCATTGCTCTTGGACCACACAAGCTTCTCCACCACGACAAGGTGACAATCCACGGAGAACAGGAGTCATTGTACAGGCAGATACATTAGGGATGTTTAAAAGACTCTTAGACAGGTACATGGATAATAGAAAAATGGAGGGCTATGTGGAGGGAAGGGTTAAGAGGTCAGCACAACATCATGGGCTGAAGGGTCTGTACTATGCTGTACTGGTCTATGTTCTTTGAAGGAAAGTAGAAGTTCATCTATTCAGTAATAGGAATCTAAGGTCAGACCATTATGAAAATAGAGCAAGATTATAACGGATGATTTACAGAGGGACTGGGTGTTCCTGTGTACTTCTCACACAAATGCTATTAGGAAGGTTATTAGTCTTTTTAGCAAGTGGGTTGGAGTTTAATAATGGAGATGTTTTGGCATAGCTGTCCAGGGTACAGGTAACCATTTCAATTCCTATCCCCAATCCCATTCTGACATGTCTCTCGAAGGCCTCCCCTTCTGCCATGTTTAGGTAGGCTCCAATCTGATGGCATGAACATTGATTTTTCCAACTTCTGGTATTTTTCCTCCTTCCTCTTCCCTCTACTTTAATTCCCCACTTTGGCCTCCTACCCCTTCTCCTCATTTGCCCATCACCTCCTCCTTCCCTTTTTCCCATGGTCCATTCTCCTCTCCTATCAGATTCCTCCTTCTCCAGCCCTTTGCCTTTTCTCCTTATCACCTCCCAACTTCTTCCTTCATACCCCTCCACCCACCTGGCTGCACCTATTATTTTCTAGCTTTTGTTCCTTCCCGTCCCCTCGCCTTCTTATTCTGACATCTTCCCCTTTCCTTTCCAGTCCTGAAGGAGGGTCTCAGCCAGAAACATGAACTGTTTATTCATTTCCGTAGATGCTCCTGACCTGCTGAATTCTACCAACATGTTATGTGTTTTGCTAAGGATACAGGTAGGGCCACTTCACAGCAATGTGCATTGTTTTGTTCCTCTTAACAGTAGAAACACCCGAACTGGAGACAGTCCAAGATAGATCCACCAGTCTAATTTCCAAGATGAGATGGTTCAGAATCCAATTCTGGTTTAACACCATTCTCAACACATTCATGTGCCTACCTAATAACCTCTTAAGTGCCTCTATCACATTTTTCTCCCCCACTCTGTGTAAAAACAACTTGCCCTGCACACCTCAGGGGGCACGTTAGTGTAGTCGTTAGCATAACACTAACGCTAGCAACTCGAGTTTCAATTCCCACCATGGTGTGTGAGGACTTTGTACATTCTCCCTCCGACTGCATGGGTTTCCTCTGGGTGCCCCGGTTTCCTCCCACATTCCAAAGACTTGCAGGTTACGGCGTACACACTGACCTTCAAAAATGAAAATATTGAGTACAGGAGTTAGAATGTTATGTTGAAGTTGTATAAGACATTGGTGAGTATTTGGAGGATTGTGCAGGTAGGTTACCTACCTACAGGAAAGCTATCAATAAGATTGAAAGAGTGCAGAAAAAAGTTGCAAGGATGTTACTGGGATCTCGAGGGCCTGAATAATCGTAAAAGGTTGACTAGGTTAGGTTTTTATTCCCTAGAATGTAGAAGATTGAGGGGAGAGTGCTGGGATTGGAGAGGGTTCAGAGGAGGTACACAAGGATGATTCCAGGAATGAAAGGGTTATCATACGAGGAAAGTTTGACGGCTCTGGATCTGTACTCGCTGGAATTCAGAAGGATGAGGGGGGATCTCATTGTAACCTTTCGAATGTTGAAAGGCCTAGACAGAGTAGATGTGGAAAGGGTGTTTCCCATGGTGGAGGAGTATAGGACAAGAGGGCACAGCCTCAGGATAGAGGGGATCCATTCAAAATAGTGATGCGGAGAAATTTCTTTAGCCAAAGGATGGTGAGTTTGTGGAATTTGTTGCCACATGCAGCTGTGGAGGCCAGGTTGTCGGGTGTATTTAAGGCAGAGATTGATAGGTTCTTGATTGGACATGGCATCAAAGGTCACGGAGCAGGCCGGGAATTGGGGTTGAGGAGGTGAAAAAATAAAGGATCAGCCATGATTGAATGGTAGAGCAGACTCTATGGGCCAGATGGCCTAATTCTGCTCCTATGTCTTATGGTCTTATGTAAACAAATTTATGAGAAGTATAAGTATAGTAAATGCAAGCAGGCTTTTTCCACCGAGGTTTGGGTGAGACTACATCTACATTTATGGAGGGAAATAAACTTTGATTCCTGCAATTCTGGAAATTATATTTACCTTTTTTCATCAGAAATATACAAGTATATTGCTGGGACTTGAGGAAATGTTAAATAGGTAAGGAGTTTACTCCCTAGCCTGTAGGAGAATGAAGGGAGATTTAAGACAGGTATATAAAATTATGCGGGGTATAGATAGGGTAAATGCAAGCAGGCTTTTTCCACTGAGGTTGGGTGAGATTAATACTAGAGGTCATGGGTTAAGGGTGAAAGGTGAAATGTTTAACCAGAACACGAGAAGATGTTCACTCAGAGGGTGCTGAGAGTATGGAATGAGATGCCAATGAAAGTGATGGATACAGGTTTGATTTCAACATTTAAGAGAAGTTTGGACAAGTACATGGATGGAAGGGGTGTGGAGGGATATATTCCAAATGCAAGTCAATGGGGCTAGGCAGAATAATAATTTGCCATGGACTAGATGGGCTGAAGGGACTATTTCTGTACTGTAGTGTTCTATGTCTCTATAACACAAGGAGCTTCATTAGAACTAACCTTCTCTCTGTCTTAGCAGGGTTCTATTTGAAATGCCCCCATTGGCTGTGAGTTTGTTTAATTGTCGTTCAACCATACATATGAACACAACCAAGGGAAACAGCATACCTCCAGAGCCAAGGTGCAAAACACAGTACCAACAGCACACAGCACGTAGCACATATAGTTATGATACCAGAAAAACATACAGTCACAAAATAAATAATACAGCCCAAGTCCTGAAGTGGCATTTCTGTAGATCAGTGGTGCATTGGGTGTTGTCCTGGTCCAGCTTGTCTTCCACCGAGCGAATGCTGGAGGGCAGCACTGAATGGAGGGACCAGCCCCCCATCCAGTACCAATTCCAGTGTGCTCAAAGGGGCCTCTTCTCTCTCCCACAGATTCAGTGTCTCCTCTCCTGAGTGGCTACAACAGGTGCCTTCACAGTATGAGGGCCTTGTCCTCACTACAACCGAGACACACCATTGTTCTCACCAATAAACCAGTGAACCAGAACCAGTATTCAACATTACCAATGTTCAACAGGGTCTTGCAACCGTAATGAAAGTGTCTAAGAAAATCATTTGCACTGATTGTTAGACTGCGCACCACCTCTGCATAGCAACAATACACAGCAAGTCCATCCCTATCGCTATCCAGAAACTTGCTGACGGGCTAGACCTGCAGTAACTGATGTTTTTAATATGCAGCAGTGTCTTGTGATCATAAAAAAGACATAAAGGATGAAAATTACACTTTTGATTCTACTCAGAGAGGCCGCTGCATTCGTGCGCACTGTCATCTTGTAATTTAAGTTTAAAGTAAATTTATTATCAAAGTACATATATGTCACCATTTACATCCCTGAGTTTCATTGGCTTGAGGGCCTACCCAATGAATCTATTGAATAGAAACCAGGACAGAATCTATGAAAGGCCATTCAACTAGTGGGTCCAACCAGATCACAGAAGACAACAACTGCAAATACAAAAAGAGGAAATAATAATAATAATAATATATTAATAAGCAAAAGATATCAAGAGTATGAGAAGAAGAGTCCTTGAAAGTGAGTCCATAGGTTGTGGGAACAGTTCAATGATGGGGCTAGTGAAGTTATCCCCTCTGGTTCAAGAGTCTGATTGTTAAGGGGTAATAACTATTCCTGAACCTGGTGGTGTGAGTCCCTGAGGCCCCTGTACCTCCTTCCTGACGGCAGCGGTGAGAAGAGAGCATGGCCTGGGTAGTGGGAGTCTCTGATGAGTCTCTGCTTTCTTGCGACAGCATTTCATGTAGACGTGCTCAATGGTTGGGAGTGCTTTACCTTTAATGGATTACATAAATTAATTTAGATTAGGTTAGATTAGATTATGAGGACACGCAGTCCTCTTTTATTGTCATTTAGTAATGCAGGCATTAAGAAATGATACAATGTTCCTCCAGTATGATATCACAGAAACACAAGACAGACCAAGACTGAAAAACTGACAAAAACCACATCATTATAACATATAGTTACAACAGTGCAAAGCAATACCGTAATTTGATAAAGAACAGACCATGGGCATGGTAAAAAAAAGTCTCAAAGTCTCTCGAAAGTCCCATCATCTCACGCAGACGGTAGAAGGAAGAAAAACCCTCCCTGCCATGAACATCCAGTGCCGCAAACTTGCCGATGCAGCACCCTGGAAGCACCCGACCACTGCCAACTCTTGAGTCCATCGGAAAACTTCGAGCCTCCGACCAGCCCCCCGACACCGAGCACCGAGCACCATCTCTGCCAACGTTTTGACCCCAGCCCAGGCCACCAAGCAAAAGGCAAAGCCGAGGATTTGGGGCCTTCCCCTCCGGAGATTCTCGATCGCACAGTAGCAGCGGCAGCGAAGCAGGCATTTCAGAAGTTTCTCCAGATGTTCCTCCGTGCTTCTCATGTCTGTCTCCATCAAATCAGGATTGTGCATGGTACCTACTTAACAAATACAGATATCATTCCGGAGCGGCCGCGGGTGCTGTGTCACGCCGCCATCTTCTCCTCCCCTTCCCTTAATTTTAAGTAATATTAGAAAAACTAAATTGAATGTATTCACTCTACACTTTAGAGGACACAGTAACCCATATAAAATTAAATAAAGCTCTTCTATCATCAAAATGACAGGTGAGTAAGCGCCAAGTGATCACCCATGGACATGTGGGGCAGCCAGATTGATCAGCCAGCGGTGCTGATGTCTGACACGGTTGGGAAGAAGCATCTGTAAGCTGATTTAACATCTAATTTGTTTTATTTTTTATACTCATTTTCATAATTTGAATGTCACACGCAAAATGTCATAAGGTGCTACGGTAGCAAACCGTTAGCACAGCATTATTACAGCTCAGGGCGTAGGAATTCAGAATTCAGTTCTGACGCCATCTGTAAGGAGTTTGTATCTACTCCCACTAAGCTCATAGGTTTACTCCAGGTGCTCTGGTTTCCTCTCACAGTCCAAAGACATACTAGTTACTAGGTAACTGGTCGTTGGAGACTGGCTTTGTAATCTACAAAAGGGGCACCATAGGGGCTAATGCAACACGAATACAACTCATGGAACCAGAGTTCAGAGTTCCATTTTGTATTGGCCTTCCCTTGTGCATGTAGGTTTCCCAGGTGCTCTGGTTTCCTCCCACAGTCCAAAGGCATGCTGGTTGGTAGGTTAATTAGTCATTGTAATTTGTCTCATGATTAGGCTAGGGTTAGGCGGACGCTCTGTCTGCCAGAGAAAGCAGGATCTCCCAGTGGCCACATGTTTAATTCCACATCCCATTCCCATTCTGACATGTCTGTCCATGGCCTCCTCTACTGTAAAGATGAAGCCACACTCAGGTTGGAGGAACAACACCTTATATTCTGTCTGGGTAGCCTCCAACCTGATGGCATGAACATTGACTTCTCTAACTTCCGCTAATGCCTCACCTCCCCCTCATACCCCATCCGTTACTTATTTATATACACACATTCTTTCTCCCTCTCTCTGCTTTTTCTCCCTCTGTCTCTCTGACTATACCCCTTGCCCATCCTCTGGGTTTTCCCCCCCCTCCCCCTTTTCCTTCTCCCTGGGCCTCCTGTCCCATGATCCTCTCATATTCCTTTTGCCAATCACCTGTCCAGCTCTTAGCTCCATCCTTCCCCCTCCTGTCTTCTCCTATCATTTTGGATCTCCCCCTCTCCCTCCCACTTTCAAATCTCTTACTAGCTCTTCCTTCAGTTAGTCCTGACAAAGGGTCTCAGCCCGAAACGTTGACTGTACCTCTTCCTAGAGATGCTGCCTGGCCTGCTGCATTCACCAGCAACTTTGATGTGTGTTGCTTGAATTTCCAGCATCTGCAGAATTCCTCGTGTTTAGGATTAAATCGGTGGGTTTCTGGGTCGGAAGAGCCTGTTCTGCATTATATCTCTAAATAAAATAAAATGAAGGTTTGCAGGAGTGAACATTGCCAGCAGCCTGGCCTGGTCCGACCACATTGACACCATGACTGAGAATGATCACCAATGCCTGTACTTCCTCAGAAGACTAAAGAACATTGACCCTCACCAGTTTTTATCAGTGCACCGTAGAAATCATCTTACCAGGATGCATCACGGCTTGGTATGGCAACTGCTCTGCACGTGACCACAGGAAACCGCAGAGTTGTGGACCTCTCTGTGGACTCTGTCTCCACTTCTCACTGCCTCAGTAAGTAGCAAGCACAATCAACTACCACACTTGCTCCGGATATTCTCTTTTCTCCCCTCTCCCATCAGACAGAAGATACAAGAGCCTGAAAGGACAGCTTCTGCCCTGTTGTTTTAAGACTATTGAATAATTTCCTAATACAACTAGAAGGAACTTTGGTCTCACAATGTTCCATGTTATGATCTTGCACCTTATTCTCCGTCTGCATTGTACTTTCTCTGTATCTATAGCATTTTTTCTGCATTCTGTTATATTTTTACCTTGTTCTACCGCAATGCACTGTGTAATGATCTGATCTGTATGAACAGTGTGCAAGACAAGCTTCTCACTCTATCTCCGTACATGTGACAATAATAAACCAATTTGGACTAACTTACATGTGCATCTTGGTCAGCATGGACCAGTTTTTTCCATGCTGTAATTCTCATGAGTGAATGAGTCTAGAATGTTTTGTGGATGATGCACCTTACAGTCAATCTATGCCATTTTTGAATGAGGTGAATGGTTGAGATCTGGGATGCCATTCAAATTGGTTTCTTTCTCCTGGATATGTGGAACTTCAGTGTTTTTGCATTCAGTGAGATTAGTTTCAGATTTAGATTTATTTACCACATATGCATTGAAACATGCAGTGACCACTAACTCCTCCACATCCCTTTCTCTAACCCTGAAACCGAACAACCTGAAGGAACAAGTCATAAACACAAGAGATTCTGCAGATGCTGAAAATCTGGGGGAATCTGCGCAGAATGCTGGAGGAACTTTGCAAATTACTCAACACCTATGAAGAGGAATGGACAGTCGACATTTCAGGCCAAGACACTTCATCAGGAGAGGAGAGGGAGGGGGATGAAGCCAGAATAAGAAGGTGTAACACATATTTGGAATGTGGGAATAAACCGAATGAAAACCACGGGGAGAATGTACAAACTCCTGCAGACAGTGGTGGAAATTGAACCCTGATTGCTGATTTCTGGCACTGTAGGAGTGTTTTGCCAACTGCTATATCACTGTGTGAAAAAAGGCTTTGAGGTGTCAAGAAGTAAATTACTTGCTGTAGAATACAAAGGATGATTGTTTAACTAGTTCTTGTCTTTTGATGTTTGAAGAGGTTATTGAACTGCCAATCATCTTTATGTTGGGTAGGACCACTGGCATAAGCTCGGATGTAATAACACAGATTTCTACCTCCAGAGAAAAGCAAACTCGCATCTTCACCTGTCAGTCAGTTGGAACTCTCTGAAGTGTATGGGAAAAGTGTCAAATTAGATAAACTAGCTGTCCGCTGGTTTGTCTGCCAAATATCAATGTTAGCACCCAGATGGATGAATTGCTGGATCCAAGAGTACAAGGACAATTAAATTCTTATTATAAACACAAGAGGTTCTGCCGATGCTGGAAACCTTGAGCAACACACACAGAATCTGCAGATGCTGCAAATCTTGAGCAACATACACAAGGTGCTGGAGGAACTCAGCAGGTCATGCAGCATCTATGGAAATGAATAAACAGTTGTCGCTTTGGGTCAAGATCCGTCTTCAGGACTGGAAAGGAAGGGTGTAGAATGCAGAATAATAGGTAGGAGGAGTTCAAGATGGCAAGTGATAGGTTGAGACCAGGTGAGGGGAAAGGTGAGTCCAATCGCTTCTCCTATCAGATTCCTCCTTCTTCAGCCTTTCAATGTGTGTGTGTGTGTGTGTGTACATACACCTTTGACTGTGGCTAAGTACAGCTCCAACACCATATACACATTTGCTGATGACACCACTATTGTGGGCTGTATCAAAGGTGGTGATGAATCAGCATACAGGAGAGAGAGTTTGAAAATTTGACTGAGTGGTGTAATAACAACAACCTCTCACTCAATGTCAACAAGACCAAGGAACAGATCGTAGACTTTAGGAAACCAGAGGTCCATGAGCCAGTAATCAGCAGAGGATCAGATGTGGAGAGGGTCAGTAACTTTAAATTCCTGGGTGTCACTGTCTCAGAGGAGCTGTCCTGGACCCATCATATAAACATTATTGCGAAGAAAGCACAACAGTGCCTCTACTTCCTTACAAGTCTGCAGAGACTAGGTATGTCATCAAAAACCTTGGCGAACTTCTGTAGATATGTGCTGGGAAGTGTATTGACTGGCTGCATTATGGCCTGGTATGCAAACACCAATGCCTTTCAGCAGAAAATCCTACTAAAGGAAGTGGATTTGGCCCAGTACATCATGAGTAAAGCCCTCCCAACCACTGAGCACATCTACATGAAACATTGCCATAGAAAAGCAACGTCCATCATCAAAGATCCTCACCATCCAGGCCGTGCTCTTTCTTGCTGCTGCCATCAGGTAGAAGGTACAAGAGCCTCAGGACTTGCACCACCAGGTCCAAGAACAGTTACTACCCCTCAACCATCAGGCTTTTGAACAAAAGGGGATAATTATACTCATCTATTGAGATGTTCCCAGAACCAGTGATCTCTCTTTAAGGACTCATCTGTTCTCTAGTTATTTATTGCTATTTATTTATATTTGCATTTGCCCGTTTGTTGTCTTCTATGCTTTACTTGACCTTTCATTGATCCTGTTTACAGTTACTGTTCTATAGATTTACTGAGTATGCCTGCTGGAAAACAAATCTCAGGGTTGTATGTGGCTATTGGGTAACATAATTGGGAGAAGTGTACATCATTCACCACCACCAACAATGAGTTGGGGTTTCAATTCAAGAGGCTGGTCTGACATGATGACGTTATTACATAAGGAGTTTTAGCAAGCTTTTGTGCTTAGGTTTTTAGAGTTCAATAAAATGTGTTGCAGGTTTCATTAAACAGATACGCCGTTGACCCCGATGCTCCAGGGTGATTCCAAAGTTATTGAACTTGTCAGCCAACACAGTGGCTTTGAAACAGTCGGAGTACTGGGAGCAAAGTGAAGTCGCTTGGTTTGTACAAGCTGAGGAACAATTTTCCCTGAGAGAAATCAACGCCGACAACACCAAATATTTCTACGTAGTAGTTTTGCTCAGCGACTCCACGGCTGCAAGAGTGGTGAGTCTACTAGAACACCTGCCTGAACACAATAAATACCGATTGCTGAAAGCTCATCTTTCATAGATTTTTGGACTATCAGAGTCTTGGCACGTCAACCAGTTGCTCTCCTTGCCTGGCCTTCAGACCTAATGGACCACGTGCTATCTCTCCTGGGAAATCACCGTTCTTGGCTTATTTTCAAGGAACTCCTCATGCAGCAAATGCCTGACCAAGTTCCAGGGCATCAAGGCATCAGAGGTCTGTGATCAGCGTGAGTTCCAGCTGCTGGGATCATCTACTGTTCATTACAGACACCCTAACAGGGCGAAGCTTCCTCTGTGACACAGGTGCTCAAGTGAGTGTGCCGCCAACATCACCTATTGATCAGAAGGCAAAGAGCGATGAAACCTCGCTGGAGGGCAGCAGGATCCAGACTTACAGGACATGATGGGTGACGCTCTGCTTCAGTGGGCAACATTACACATGGGACTTCATCCTAGCTAAGGTGGCTAGATCTTTGCTCAGTGCAGACTTCCTGTGTGCCCAAGGTCTATTAGTCGATCTTAAGAACTGCCAGCTTGTGGATGTCAAGGACTTGGGGTCATTACCCTGGCTCTCCCAGTAAGTTCCCCATGACGACTCTATCAAGCACATGTACCCCAGAATGTGAGTTTATTCAACTGCCGGGCAAATTGCTAGACCTCACCAAGCCCACATTCTCCACTACAGTCACAAAACACGGGGTCGAGCTCCACATCGCTACAATTGGCCCACCTGTCCATGCCCAAGTGCATAGACTGGACCGAGAAAAGCTGACAACAGCAAAAGCTGAGTTTATTAATATCCCTTCCATATGTCCCCTAGGTCTGATGATGGTTGCTGCTCATGCGGTAATTGCCAACGCCTTAACAAGGCCATCACCTATGATCATTACCTGGTCCCACACATCCAAGGCTTTTCGGCATGTTTAGCCGGAAAGTTAATTGTTTCCATAGTCGATCTAGTGAGGGGCTACCATCAGGTGCAAGTATGCTCAGATGACATTCCCAAAACAGCTGGTGATAACTCCATTCGACCTTTTTGAGTTTCTGTGCATGCTGTTTGGGCTGCTAAACTTAAGCTCCCCTCGTATAGTGCACTTAAAGGCAATATCCCTAATCAAGTGCTTGACTGGTCAGCTGACATGACTGGGCAATTGATGGTACCAGACAATTTCTTTCCAACGCGACTCTACTGGCACACCCACTCTCCAACACACCCATAGCCATTACTACCTACACTTCAGACGATGCTGTGGGTGCTGTGCATGAAGAGTCAGTCAGAGGCATGTGACAGCCACTCGCATTCTTCACTTAGCAGCTCTGTCCCACTAAAAGGAATTACAGTGCTTTTGACTGACTGTCTGCCATTTTCATTTTCTTCTAGGGGGTCACCATTTCACAGTGTTCGTTGACCACAAGCACCATGTGCATCTGATTGCCAACATATCAGACCCTTGATCTGCACTGCAGCAACACCACCTGGCCTATCTATCCGAGTTCACAACGGATATACAACACATCAAGGAGAAAAATAATGCCATGGTCAATTGCCTGTCTCGGCCAGTCGTTGAGCCTGTACACATTGGGGTTGACTATCCCGGCATGGCAGCCGACCGAGTTACTGACCCAGGCTTGCCGAACAGCAGTCACAGGCCTGTGATTGGATGACGTTAAGTTTGAGGAAGCTGAGGTTTCTCTCTTGTGTGATGACTCAACTGGTCACCCCCCCCCCCACCCAACATGCCTGTAAACTGGAGATGGATTGCTTTCAACTCCATATGTGGCCATTCGCATCTGGGCCAGAAGACCTCACAGAAACTGGTTGCACTAAAGTTGGTGTGGCACGACCTAGAAAGGATCTGCACGATTGGACTGCAGCCTATGTGGAGTGCTGGAAGGCAAAAATTAACCTTATTTTCAGGCACCATTGGCAGCTTTTGAGGTCCCTGAGTGACGGTTTGACCATGTCAATGTGGACTTTGTTAGTCCGCTTCCTCCCTCCAGTGGTTTCACAGACCTTCTTTCCATGGTAGGCTGTACCACCAGATGGCCAGAAATTGTCCCTCTAGGATTGACAATGGCCGCAGACTTGGATCGGGCGTTCATCCACACCAGGGTTGATCGGTTTGGCTCCCCATCTGATATTTCCTCTGACTGTGGTCCCCAATTCGTTTCCAGCCTGTGGGCTGCAATGGCCCAGAACCTCGGTGTTAGGCTATCACATCACAGCGTATCACCTGCAGTCCATTGGTCTGAGCAAGAGCTTTCACTGTTCCTTAAAGGCTGCTCCGAGGGCTACCCTGACCAATGACTGTTGGCATGATCGTCTCCCATGGGTCCTGCTGGGGCTCAGCTGTGGCACAGTTGGTATATGGGCAGCCATTACAAGTGCCAGGTAATTTCATTCCTGATGCCTCAACCACTCGGTCAGCCTCTCAGCAGTGTAACACCCTCCTAAGCAAATTCAGTTCCTTTTCACCTATTCCTACCTTCCATCATGGCATACAGCACTCTTGTTGATCTACATTCTGTCTCATTTGTTTTCATCCACCTTGATGCACACCAATATCCCCTCAGGCCCCCTTACAATGGTCCGTTCCATGTTTTAGACGGGAAGGAAAGACTTTTTCCACAGATGTGTGATAAACCTGAATGTATTTTGGTAGATTACCTGAAACCAGCCTGACAAGATTTCGAATATTCTGCTGCCATGTTCCTGGCATCACAACATGACCATGAGTGTGTCAACACTCCTCTGGACAAGCCAGGGGCACCTGCCGTTCCTCCACCTATGGAGCACAAGACCTGATCTCCAGACAGGCTCACAATGTCAGTTTTAGTGAATTCTGGGAGGTGTGTAAAGGTGTGTGTTTTGATCCAGATTTCTTGTATCTGCAGTCTTGCTTTCCCCTCCCTCTAATAAAAACCACAGTGAGTTCTGGTGTCTGATTGTAGTCATGGAATTATAGAATTGTGCTGCTTGGAAACAAACCTCAGCCCAGTCTGTCCGTGCTGTCCCCTACACTAATCGCACTCACCTACATTGGATTTGTCGCTTTCAGTGCCTTGGTCAGTCACATCATTCTCAAGATGGTTCTTGAATGCTGCCAGATTACACTATGAATGGTAGAGCACTGCGCAGTGTAATGGAATAAGGGATCTACGAGGTGGCATAGTAGCACAGCAGTCAGCACAACGCTTTACATTATCAGCAACCCACGTTCAATTGTGCCACTGTCCGTAAGGAGTTTTCACGTTCTCCCATTAACTGTGTGAGTTTCCCGCAGGTGCCCCGGTCTCCTCCTACACTTCAAAGATGTATGGATTATTAAATTATGTGCTGTATTGGTGCTAGAAGCATGGTGATAGTGGCAGGCTGCATCCAACACACCTTGGGGCATGTCAATGCATTTCACTGTAGCTTTTGATTTTTCTGGTTACATGTGTTTTAGACGACAGAATTGATTGCTTTGAGGCCAAGTTTGCTAACAATATGAAGATAGGTGGAGGAGCAGGTAGTGTTGAGGAAGCAGGATGTCTGCAGAAGGACTTAGACAAATTGGGGTAATGGGCAAAACAGTGGTAGATGGGATATAGTGCAGGGAAGTGTATGATCATGCACTTTGGTAGAAGGAATAAAGATGTAGACTGCTTTCCAAATGTACAGAAAATTCAAACATCAGAGGTGCAAAAGGGTTTGGGAGTCCTCGTGTATGATTCACTAAAGGTTAACTTTCAGGTACCAAAGAAGGCAAATGCAATGTTAACATTGAGAGGACTAGAACATAAAAGCAAGGATGTAATGCTGAGGCTTATGGGGCATTGATCATACCACAATTGGAGTATTGTGAGAAATTTTGGGCCCCTTTTCTGAGAAGGGTTGTGCTGGTATTGGAGAGGGTCTAGTGGAGATTTACAAGAATTAATCCGGGAATGAAAGGTTGAACATATCAGTATTTGATGGCTCTGGACCTATACTCCCTGGAGTTTAGAAGAAAGAGAGGGGACCTCATTGAAACCTATCAAATACTCAAAGGCCTAGATAGAGTAGATGTGAAGAGAAAGTTTCTTATAGTGAGGGAGTCTAGGACCAGAGGGTAAAGACACAAAATAGAAAGACCTTTTTGGAATGGAGACGAGGGGGAATTTCTTTAGCCAGAGGGTGGCGAATCTGTGGAATTCATTGCCACAGACGGCTGTGGAGACCAAATCATTGGGTATATTTAAAGCAGAGGTTGATAGGATCTTGATTAATCAGGGTGTCAAAGATTACAGGGAGAAGTGAGGAGAATGGGGTTAAGAGGGATAATAAATCAACCATGATGGAATGGTGGAGTAGACGTGATGGGCCAAATGGCCTAATTCTGCTCCTATGTCTTATGGTCTTTTGTGAGAAATAAAACAAGCCTTTAATCTCATTGGAAGTGTTTAGTGCAAGGTAGGCCAAAAGAAACTATACTTTCAATGAAATCGATGAATAAAGAGGAGCGTGATTCAAAACAATATTGCAAGGGTGCAGATTACATAAAAGCATGGGAACATAGTGGTTTAACTAAGTGGCTGAATGAGATTAGAATTGATGTTCAGTAAGATCAGTAATGAAAAACTGAAGAGTATTGCAGAACTATAATAGTCCAACAGCAGAATTAAAATTCTCTACAAAGTACAAAGGAGAATAAACCACCAACAAAACAATACATATTTTTAAATCTAAAATTGGTCCCTGCAAAAGACAACTTTTTCAAGCGCTCTAAGTGAGCAGGTTACTAAAGGTTGTCACAGCCTGGGGGGGTAGGGGCGATTGGTAATGGAGATAAACTCCCACTACCTACTAAATGCTTTCAATTATGTGCATCTCAAATAACCTCTGACAACCAAGTCCAGCTCCTTGCTTTCATGTGTGGCTAAGCTACGAAGCCCAGCAGAAATGTTTCTACTGACAGGAGAAGGGGAAAATGCAGGTTACTAACATCTTAAAACCAGTTACTTCAGGCAGATGGGTCTTGTCTCACCTGTCTCAGGTTGGCAGCTCACATTTTTTTCTGGCAAACAATCATCACAAGTAATAGCCTGTAACTTCCCTTTGGACTTGGAGGCAACTGAATGTGGCAGAATTGCAGCAAGGCGAGGCAGTGGGCCCGTCACCGAGAATGAGAATGACCCAAGTTTCAATCGATTTAAGCGCCATGCTGAAGGCCAAATTGAGACGCTGAGGTCTGGGCACCAGAATGTACTGATTCGACTGAATGTGATGTTTGGACAGAGACTTAAGGCCAGGGCCAAATCAAAAATGTTAGTCACAGGCCAAGCTGAGACAGTGGGGTCCTGGCCCCAGATCGAGGCGATGGAACCCAATGTATGACATCAATTTAGGCGCCAGACCAAATTGAAAAGGTCAGGGTGTCAGGGCCTAAGGCGAGGGGCAAGCTGGTTCAGCTCACTGCTCCAAGACTTGGCTCTGTGCTGAACTATGGGACTGTCTTTGCAGACTTCAGTTCAGAACACTATTTGCTTGTGGTTACCGATTGCATGATGTGTTTTCTCTCTGCACATTGGGTGTTTGACGGTCTTCTTTTTTATGATCTTTTTTGGGTTTCTTTGTTTCATGGCTGCCTGTTAGAAGACGAATCTCAAGGTTATATAATTGTAGCCCCCCGGCAAGCCTCAGGATCGCTCAGCTCGCTGTCGTCTAGGGAAACAGCCCTCGGCCCCGACAAACTGGGTAACTAGTTTGTGTGGATGCTGTGTAATGTACCCCACCCCGCCCAAATAACAGACAATACACCAGATACGATTAAATGATTTACAGTTTATAGATATTACTGGAACTATATAATTAATAGAGATAAAATATAAAAGGAAAATAAAAGGCACCACACTTATCAAAGTTCAATCTCTTCATGCACAAACAGTTCGAGCTCGGGACCGTCCTTCTTCACCCTGCAATCCCCTCAGACCACCTTGACCTGCCGCCTGGGACCAACAACGGTGGTCAACCAGACGCTCCACACGAGTCCATCTCTGTCTCCTTTCCTCGCCGAGCCCCCTGGACCTCGGATTCCTGATCGAGGTCCGACCCCGTTAGCCAGCTCACAGCACCTTGTCCATCCTCCTTCTCTCTCTCTCGCGCCTTCTGCCCAAAAATCTGCGCATCACACTAACTTACAGAAACACAGAAAGAATAACATCTATCCCAATTGGTTCGTTCATCCTCTTATCAGTAACAGAATCCAAACTAACTGCTAGTGGGAGGACTTTCTCAGCAGTTAACATAACAAAGAATCTATTTTAATTATAACATAACAAAGAAGCCATTTTAATTAGCCTATGCAGTAACATAAAAGAAGAAACCCCTTACATAATGTATACATACTTTGATAATAAATATACTTTGAACTTTGAAGTTGTGGCTATACCACCACGGAGAAGGCTTCAGGAGGAAAGCCCATGGAAAAATTCGGAGCTGGAATCCCTAAGGCAGATCTACATTAAGTTCAATGCTGGTGCTAAACTGTATCAGTCTCTGCTGTGCTTTTAGATTCATCAGCTGCGTGGAGAGTGGGAGCCTGCTGCATGGGCAACCGGTTGCTCTCCATGTCATACTGCCCTGGCTTGCATATCAACTTAAATAGCTAGAACATAATATCCATGGAGGACCCTGATCGACGGTAGGTCTCAATAATTGAACAATAGTATTATAAAGGATTGCTCCCTGGTCTTTGCCGCAGGGAAGGATATTATAGTGGAAAATAGTCCTGAAGTGATTGAGAGAAAGGAGAGTTATGGATAAACTTCAATACTTTAATTAGTCTAGAGAAAAGTAAAATGGCATGACACTGAGGAGATAAGTCAGAATCTTCTGGGAGAAGACTCAGGAGTACAATGAAGATCTCCAAGAATTGGTGTGTGTCAGAGAACTCATGTGCAGACAATCATGCCTTTATTTGTTAAATATGAAACAGGACGAATCCAAATAATTACTGAGTGTTATCAAAATATTGGTGAACATTTTGGGAATTGTTATCGAAGGAATAAAATCAGTTTTATAGTCACTGACATACACCTTGAGTTGGGTAGCGGGGTGGAGATATATCTCTACAAAAGGAGGAGTAAGGCGCTCCTTCCGCTAACCTGCAGGTCACCCTCGGGCAAGGTGTAGCACCTGCTTAGCTCCCCAGTCAGTGTCACATGAAGCCATGGGAGCAGGTGGTGGATGGTCGTTTGAGCAGCCAGTACATATCACAAGTCCTGGTTATGCGACCACTGACACCAGGCAGACAATCTCTGAAGAGTATTGATAATGGTTATCGTTTTTGACGGGGTCCTGAGTTACCCCCTATGAACTGTGCTTTGGAAAAGAGAGAGAGAGAGAGTTGTTATTTAACACCGACATGTTTTAAAAGAGAGAGAAAGATGAATACTGCTCACGGGTTGTTTATACTTTCTTCAAGGACATTTGCCTGCTTGCATTTCTTACACAGAGAGAGGAAGGAGGAGTTATTTGAATGACAGCTGGTATCCAACACGGGAAGATAAAATAGGAGGTCAGATGATATAGACCTCAGACACATGTTTTGGACATGGAATGAGCTTGGTTGTGCCCGCAGAAAAGGTGGGTTTTTGGAGGATCGATCAGGCAGATCAATCAGTGGCTCTTGCAGTGAAAAGAAAAGGCAGTGACCGGTGGGGAGTTGTCCATGTGTCCACCCTTGCCTGGGTGATAGCTCCACCACAGGAAACCAGTCCCCTTTGTTATGGTCACAGTCGGTGACTTTAAAGGATTTCGGAGGACAATGAGAAGATCGACGGCGTCAGCTCACCTGAAGACTCAAATCTCTCCCTCTCTCTCTCTCTCTCTCCATCACTACTCAACTCAATACCACAAACTGAACTGAACTGAACTTTACTCATCATCGTAAGATGTATCTTTTTATCCTTAGACTTGAAGAAGTTTGATTTTCACATATATTTCCACACTTACTGATATACTTACTTATATATATTATCATTGCTAACCTGTTTGATTTATCTACGTTTATATCACTGTATTGCATAGTTACTAATAAATATTATTAGTTAATAACAATACTGGACTCCAAAATGTTTCCTATTTCTGCTGGTTCTTTATTCCCATCACGGAATAAAGTACCCATCTTATAAAGACACTGCCCAGAAGAAGGCAATAGCAAACTACTTCTGTAGAAAAGTTTGGCAAGAACAATCATGGTCAAGACCATGATTGCTCATGTCATATGATATGGCACATAATGATGATAATGATGATATTGTGATACTTGTTTTGCAGCAGCAGTACAGTGCAAGACTTAAAGAGCAGAAGACTATCGAACAATATTAGGCTGTTCAGCCCATCGAGTCTGCTCAGCCATTCCATCATGGCTAACTTATTATTCCTCTCAACCCCATTCTCCTGCTTTCTCCCTGTAACTTTTGATGCCCTGACTAATCAAGAAGTTATCAACCTCTGTTTTAAGTATACTCTATGACTTGGCTCCACAGATTAAAAATTACAGTAAGTTACAAAAATAACTAAATATTGAAAAAGATGAACAATGAGGTAGTGTTCATGGGTTCACAGAATGTTCAGAAATCGGGTGGTGGAGGAGAAGAAGCTGTTCCTGAAACGTATGTGGGCTTACAGGCTTCTCTACCTCCTCTCCTTCAGTAGTAACAAAAAGAGGGGATGTCCTGAAAGATTATAGATACTGCCTTCTCAGAATCAGAATCAGGTTTAATACCATCGGCATATGTTGTGAAATTTGTTGTATGTGACACTTGTACATTGCAATACATAATAATAAGAACAGCAAATTACAATAAGAAGTTTATACATAAAAGTTAAATTAAATAGGTTGTGCAAAAAAAAGTAATGAGATAGTGTTCATAGGTTCAATGTCCATACAGAAATCTGATGCCTAGGGGAAGAAGCTGTTCCTGAACCTTTGAGTGTGTGCCTTCAGGCTCTTCTACCTCCTCCCCGAAGGTAGCAATGGGAAGAGGGCATGTCCTGGGTGATCAGGGTCCTTATCATGGAAACTGCTTTGTAAGGCATTGCTCCTTGAAGATGTCCTGGTTGCTGGGCAGGCTGGTGCCCATGTTGAAGCTAGCTGAGCTTACAACATTCTGCAGCATATTTCCTGTGCAGTGCCTCCTCTCCTCCATACCAGACGGTGAAGCAGCCAGTTAGAATGCTCTCCACGATATATCTGTAGAAATTTGCAAGTGCCTTTGGTGACAGTAAATCTTCTTCAAGGTCCTAATGAAATATAGTTTTCTATTGTGCTTTCTTTGTAACGGGGCCCAGGATAGATACTCGGAGATGTTGACACCAGGAACTTGAAATTGCTCACTTTCCACTTGAGGATGATATTCTTGATGGTAGTGAGCATTGTTCCCATGATACAGCTGATGAAGTCCACAGCTTTCTGCAGCCTCTTGTGATCCTGTTCATTGGAGTCTCCATACCAGTCAGAATACTCTCCACCATGTATCTACAGAAACTTGTAACCATCTTTGATGACATTCCAAATCTCCTCAAACTCCCGGTGAAGTAGACACATTGCATCAATGTGTTGGGCTGAGGATAGATCCTCTGAGCTGCTGAACCATCAATGAAGATAGATGTGTGTTCTTTCAACTTCTCCTTCCTGAAGTCCACAGTCAACTTCTTGGTCTTGCTATTAAGTCTGCAGTTGTTGCTGCAGCACCACTCAACCAACTGACTTATCTCACCTTTGTGTGCCTTCCTGTCACCATCCACAAACAACAGTGGTGCCAGCAATGAATTCATAAGTGGTGTTTGAAGGATAAAGTTGTTGCCCGTATAAATGAACAGGATATAGAAGTCACGTCAAATGGTGCTTGACAAATCTCAGAATTCCTTAGGTATGCAACCAGTGTGCAAGGTTATGACTTATCAACCAATGTGGTGACCAGATGAAACATTTTGTATTCCCATGGTCATAGAACCCAAGGGCATGACTACAAACAGAACTGAGCTTCTGGGATGTCCTCTGGTTGGGCTTGGGGAAGGGCTTATTTTTCACTCCAGTATGTAACACCCTTGCTTCTTAGCCTAGTGGCCAGATGTTCAAATGTAACACTGCTGAATGTGTACCAAAATTCTGGCGGCCTCCTGCTGTATGGCCCTGCAGGGATAACGCTGTTGGGGAAGCAGAACACAGAACAGAACAACAGAATATGGAGCACGTGCGGCACAAAAATAGGCCCTTTGGGCCACCATACTGTGCCAAACTCATTAACCTAGTTATTAAACACCTATCAAAACTAATCTCTCCTGCTTGCACATGGTCTATCTCCCCCCATTCTCTGTGCATTCCTGAACCCTAAGAACCTCTTGAATGCCTCTATTGTATTTGCATCCACTACCAATTCTGGCAACACATTTACATGGAGCTCTCCCAAAAGAGAGCAGCATCCAATCAAGGACACCCACTATCCTGGCCGTGCTCTCCTCTTGCTTCCGCCATCAAGAAGGAGGTACAGGAGCCTTGGGTCCCACACCACCAGGTTCAGAAACAATTATTATCCTTCAATCATCAGGCTCTTGAACCAGCATTGATGATGTCACTCACCTCAACACTGAACTGATTCCACAACCTACAGACTCACTTTCAAGGAATCTACCAATTCATCTTCTCTGTATTACATTTTATATTATTTGCACAATTTGCCTTCCTTTGCACATTGGTTGTTTGTTAGTCTTTATTTATGTATAGTTTTTTTTTCATAAATTCTGTTATATATCTTTATTTTCCTGAAAATTAAACTGAAGGTTGTATTTGGTGAAATACAGCTTACGTACTTTGATAATCAAATTACTTTGACTTGACTTTGACTTTCCGGGCACCTACCATCCTCTGTGTAAGAAACCATACCACACATATCTCCTTTGAACTTAACGCTTCTCACCTTTAATGCTTACACTCAGGTATTAGTCATTTTGACCCTGGGAAAGAGATAGAAAATGTCTCTTCTCTCTATGTCTCTGATAATTTTATGAACTTCTGTCAGGTTTCTCCTCAGCTTGCAGTACTCCAGAGAAAACAAACCAAGATTGTCCAGCCTCTCCTATAGCCCACGCTGCCAAATCCAGGCAGCTTCCTGGTAAACCTCTTTTGCACCCTCTCTAAAGCCTCCACATAGTCATAGTCGTAGTCATACTTTATTGATCCCGGGGGAAATTGGTTTTCATTACAGTTGCACCATAAATAATAAATAGTCATAAACCATAAATAGTTAAATAGTAAAAAGTAAATTATGCCAGGAAATAAGTCCAGGACCAGCCTATTGGCTCAGGGTGTCTGACCCTCCAAGGGAGGAGTTGTAAAGTTTGATGGCCACAGGCAGGAATGACTTCCTATGACGCTCAGTGTTGCATCTCGGTGGAATGAGTCTCTGGCTGAATGTACTCCTGTGTCCACACAGTACATTGTGTAGTGGATGGGAGACATTGCCCAAGATGGCACGCAACTTGGAGAGCATCCTCTTCTCAGACACCACTGTCAGAGAGTCCAGTTCCATCCCCACAACATCACTGGCCTTACGAATGAATTTGTTGATTCTGTTGGTGTCTGCTACCCTCAGCCTGCTGCCCCAGCACACAACAGCAAACATGATAGCACTGGCCACCACAGACTCATAGAACATCCTCAGCATCGTCCGGCAGATGTTAAAGGACCTCAGTCTCCTCAGGAAATAGAGACGGCTCTGACCCTTCTTGTAGACAGCCTCAGTGTTCTTTGACCAGTCCGGTTTATTGTCAACTCGTATCCCTAGGTATTTGTATCCTCCACCATGTCCACACTGATCTCTGGATGGAAACAGGGGCCACCGGTACCTTAGCTCTCCTCAGGTCTACCACCAGCTCCTTAGTCTTTTTCACATTAAGCTGCAGATAATTCTGCTCACACCATGTGACAAAGTTTCCTACCGTAGCCCTGTACTCAGCCTCATCTCTCTTGCTGATGCATCCAACTATGGCAGAGTCATCAGAAAACTTCTGAAGTGACAAGACATCCTTCCTGTAATGGATTGCCCACAATTGAACACATTTCTCCAGAGGTGTTCGTACAGCTAAAGTAAATTTAGGGCTTATTCCGGACGAAGAGGCAATATAAATGGGTGACACAGTCACATAGTGGTTAGAGTAATGCAGCTACTGCACCTGCAGCCAAGTTCAATTCCCACCACTGCCTGTAAGGAGCTTGTAGGTTCTCCCTGGGACCTCGTGTGTTTCTCCGGTTGCTTCATTTTCCTCCCACTTTCCAAACCTGTACAGCTTAGCAGATTAATTGGTCACGTGGGTGGTGTAGGCTGAATGGGCGGAAGGGCCTGTTACTGTGATGTTTCTCTAAATAAGTACATCTATTTACGCCTTGTTGAAATCCATAGTACTATCTTGGCGACTGTAGGGATGACTTACAGCGGACTGTAAAGCTTAAGCATGTAGATATTAAGAAAGAGCTTTTAGAAAGCATCAAGTTGGATAAGTCACCGGGACCAGATGAGATGTACCCCAGACTACTGTGGAAGGCCAGGGAGGAGATTGCTGAGCCTCTGACGATGATCTTTGCATCATCAATGGGGACGGGAGAGGTTCGGGAGGATTGGAGGGTTGCGGATGTTGTTCCATTATTCAAGAGAAGGAGTAGAGATAGCCCAGGAAATTATAGACCAGTGAGTCTTACTTCAGTAGTTAGTAAGTTGATGGAGAAGATCCTGAGAGGCAGAATTTACGAACATTTGGAGAGGTATAATATGATTAGGAATAGTCAGCATAGCTTTGTCAAGGGCAGGTCTTGCCTTATGAGCCTGATGGAATTTTTTGAGGATGTGACTAAACACATTGATGAAGGAAGAGCAGTAGATGGAGTGTATATGGATTTCAGCACGGCATTTGATAAGGTACCCCATTGAAGGCTTGCTGAGAAAGTAAGGAGGCATGTGATCTCAGGGGACATTGCTTTCTGGATCCAGAACTGCCTTGCCCACAGAAGGTAAAGAGTAGTTGTAGACGGGTCATATTCTGCATGGAGGTTGGTGACCAGTGGTGTGCCTCAGGGATCTGTTCTGGGACCCTTACTCTTCATAATTTTTATAAATGACCTGGATGAGGAAGTGAAAGGATGGGTTCATAAAATTGCTGATGACACAAAAGTTGGAGGTGTTGTGGATAGTGAGGACTGTCAGAGGTTACAGCGGGACATTGATAGGATGCAAAACTGGGCTGAGAAGTGGCAGATGGAGTTCAACCCAGATAAGTGTGAGGTAGTTTATTTTGGTAGGTCAAATATGATATCATAATATAGTATCAATGTTAAGACTCTTGGTAGTGTGGAGGATCAGAGGGATCTTGGGATACAAGTCCATAGGACACTCAAAGCTGCTGCGCAGGTTGACTCTGTGGTTAAGAAGGCATACAGTGCATTGGCCTTAATCAACCATGGGATTGGGTTTAGGAGCCAAGATGTAATGTTGCAGCTGTATAGGACCCTGGTCAGACCCCACTCGGAGTACTGTGCTCAGTTCCGGTCGCCTCACTATGTTGTTCGTCCATCGTTGACGTCGATGAGGACCTCGACACCATAATGATGGTGTTGAGACTAGTGCGTGATTTGGATTTAAGTGAAGGAGAGTTGCACAGCGTCAGCCTCACTCTCTCTTCCCAATTCCCATCTGGATCCAGTGGCAAGACAGAGTCTAGACGGCTGGAGATGGGACTAGGCGCAGTGGATGACCAGGACGTCTTCTGTGTCTTGTCCTGCTCCACACGTTCCACGACGCTTGCAGAGACCGCCTTCTTGACCGTTGGACCTTCCATTGGTCTCATCCGCTCAATCCGCCGGAGTCTGTCTTCACATGCTGGGGTAGACAACTCCCTATCTCACCGAGGGTTTGAGACCCATCGGCTACCCTCACCTGGTTTAGCCAGCTTGTCGAAGCCGTTGCCCAGGGTGTGGCCGCTGTTGCATGCAAACAGCTACGGGGAGCCACAGGTGAGAGTTGAGTGCCAGGTGGGGACCAAAGGTGGACTAACTGTGCTCAGTTCCGGTCGCCTCACTATAGAAAGGATGTGGAAACCATAGAAAGGGTGCAGAGGAGATTTACAAGGGTGTTGCCTGGATTGGGGAGCATGCCTTATGAGAGTAGGTTGAGTGAACTCAGCCTTAGAGAGTGACCTGATAGAGATATATAAGATGATGAGAGGCATTGATCGTGTGGATAGTCAGAGACTTTTTCCCAGGGCTGAAATGGATAGCATGAGAAGGTATAGTTTTAAGGTGCTTGGAAGTAGGTACAGAAGAGATGTCGGGGTAAGTTTTTTTACGCAGAGTGGTGAGTGCGTGGAATGGGCTGCCAGCGACGGTGGTGGAGGCGGATACGATAGGGTCTTTTAAGAGGCTCCTGGACAGGTACATGGAGCTTAGACAAATAGAGGGCTATTGTGCTGTACGATTTCTATCTTCTATGTTTCTATTTACTTACTTTTAACACTTTATTTTTACGTAATTCTTTACTCTTTTCAATTGTGTAACATTGCTGTTTTTGTTGTATCTCACACCCTGACAAACACACAACAGCAAATTCCTAATATACATACTGTATAAATATACAGGGTATGGCAAATAAAGTTGATTCTTAATTCTTGACCCTTGAAATAAATTTGTAATCAATATTTTCTGGCTGTCTTCACAAAAGAAGCGATAATTCCAAAGCTATAGCTAAGGATGAAGTGTGTGAAACATCATGGGAATTTCATTATCAAAGAGGAAGTATTAAGGGGCTTAATCTCTTTGTGAGTGAACAAATCATCACAAACACAAGAGATTCTACAGATGCTGGAAATCCAGAGCAACACACACAAAACGCCAGAGGAACTCAGCAGGCCAAGCAGCATCTATGGAAATGAATAAGCAGTCGACGTTTCGGGCTGAGATGGATGTTGGGGAAGTTGTTGGGAACTTGAGAACCTGAGTTAAAAGGAAAGATTGAATTGGTTCGGACTTTATTCCCTAGAGCACAGGACAATGAAGAGAGATTTGATACAGGTATACAAAATTATGAGGGGTATAGATAGGGTAAACGCAAGCAGGCTTTTTCCATTGAGTTTGGGTGTGGCTAGAACTAGAGGACATACAGTATGTTAAAGGTGAAAGGTGAAGTGTTTAAGGGGAACATGAGGGGGAACTTCTTCACTCATAGGTTGGTGGTGGTGAGAGTGTGGAATGAGCAGCCAGCACAAGTGGTAGATGTGGGTTCGGCAAAAACATTGAAGAGGAATTTGGATAAGTGTATGGATGGGAAGGGTATGGAGGGTTATGGTCCAAGTGCGGGTTGAGGGGACTAAGCAAAATAACAGTCTTCCACAAACTAGATGGGCCAAATGGCCTGTTTCTGTGTTGCAGTGCTCTATGACTCAGTGTCAAGGCTGGTAGAGCCATTGCCTTGTAATTCCAGTGACCTGAGCTCCGCCGCTGACTGCGCGGAGTTTGCATGTTCCCATTGGAACTGTGTAAGCTTCCCCTGTGTACTCTGTCTTCTCACACATCGAAAAGACGTACAGGCTGCTGTAAATTGCTGCTAGCATATGGGTGAAGGCTAGAATTTTGAGAGAGTTGATGGGCCGTAAGGCCTGTTTCTCAGTTCAAAGTTCAAAGAAATTTTTTAATCAAAGTGATTATATGTCACTGTATACGACACTGAGATTCAATTTCTTGCAGGCATTTGCAGTAAATACAACGAGGCAATAGAATCAATGAAAGACTGCAAGCACAAGATGGGCACACAACCAATTTGCAAAAGACAACAAACTACACAAATACAAAAAGAAAGAAAAAATAATAAATAAATAAGCAATAAATATCGAGAACATGCGATGAAGAGTCCTTGAAAGTGAGGTCATTGGTTGTGGGAACAGTTCAATGATGGGGCAAATGAAGTTGAATGAAGTTATCCCCTTTGGTTCATGAACCTGATGGTTGAGGGGTAATAACTTCCCCAGAACCTGCTGGTGTAAATCCTGAGGCTCCCGTACCTCCTTCTTGAGGGCAGCAGCAGGGAGAGAGTATGGCCTGAATGGTGGGAATTCTCTATGATGGATGCTGCTTTCCTGTGACAGCGCTCTGTGTAAATGTTGGGCTCCATCATATGATCTTCCATGATTCTATTTACAGCATCTGCACATCTCTGATTTTTATTTGGATCCAACATTTATTCTGTAGCAGGGAGCAAAGGGAAATGGTTAATGTTCCTCTTTATGATGGAAAGCCTGCTACCAGCAGAATTCCAGTGGGAGCTGTACTCACTTCCTTTCTTGTTGCATAGTAATTACTTTGATTAAGATGTAGGGCAGTGAAGATCAAGAATTTTACAGTTAATATAAAAGCTTCCTCTGTAATTGACAGAGCAACACACACAGTAATACTGGAGAAATGAAGACTGACAAATAGCCTATGTGTATCGAAGACAAGTTGTGTAAATAAAGTATGTAAATAATACTGAGAACATGAGCTGACAAGTCCTTGAAAGTGCGTCTGTTGGTTGTGGAATCATTTAAAAGTTGAGGTGAGTTAAGTTATCCACAACAGTTCAGGAGCCTGATAGTTGAAGTCTAAGTAATGAAACATTGCCGTAGAAAAGCAGCATCCATCATCAAAGATCCTCACCACCCAGGCCTTGCTCTTTTCTCACTGCTGCCATCAGGTAGAAGGTACAAGTGCCTCAAGACTCACACCAGCAGCTTCAAGAACAGTTACTCCCCCTTGACCATCAGACTTTTGAACAAAAGGGGATTTAATAGGCATCCATTAGTCTCATGAGACCATGGATTTGCGCCTTGGAAGGTTTCCAGGGCACAGGCCTGGGCAAGGTTGTGCGGAAGACCGGCAGTTGCCCATGCTGCAAGTCTCCCCTCTCCATGACACCGATGTTGTCCAAGGGAAGGGCATTAGGACCCATACAGCTTGGCACCGGTGTCGTCGTGGTTAAGTGCCTTGCTCAAGGACACACACGTTGCCTCAGCCAAGGCTCGATCTAGCAACCTTCAAATCACTAGACGAACGCCTTAACCACTTGGCCACGTGCCAAAAGGAGATAGCTACATTCATTTAAGGACTCTGTTACATTGTTATTTCATGCTCATTATTTATTGCTACTTATTTATTATCTGCAGTTGCATAGTTTGTTTACAGTTTACAGATCCTGTTTACATTTACTGTTCTATAGATTTGCTAAGTATGTCCATAGAAAAAAAAATCTCAGGGTTGTCTGTGGTGACATGTATGTACTCTGATAATAAATTTTACTTTGAACTTTGAACTTTAAATTTATTATCAAAATATGTATGTGTATGTCACCAAATGCTACCCTGAGATTAATTTTCATGTAGGCATTTACAGGGGAAAAAGAAATACAATATAATCTATGGAAAACTGTACAAAGAAACAATGTGCAAAAGAAATATTACTGAGAACATGAATCGTAAGGTCTTTGAAAGTGAATCACTTCAGAGTTGAGTTGAATGATGTTACCAACAGTGGTTTAGAAGCCTGATGGTTGTAGGTAATAACTGTCCCTGAACCTGGTGGTGGGCAGCCTGAGGCTCCTGAACCTGGTGGTGGGCAGCCTGAGGCTCCTGAACCTGGTGGTGGGCAGCCTGAGGCTCCTGAACCTCCTGCCCATGGTAGAAGCGAGAGGAGAGCACAGCCTGGATGATGGGGTCCTTGATGATGGATGCTGCTTCCTGGTGGCAGTGCTCAGTGTGTATGTGTTGCCAGAGTTAGTAGTGGTTGCAAATACAGGAGGCATTCCAGGGGCTTTTAGATAGACTCATGAAAGTGCAGAGAATGAGGGAGAAAGACCACATACAGGCAGAAAAGACTAATTTTGTTAGACGTTTAATTACTAGTTTCCTGAGTTGGACACAGCACACTGGGCCAAAGTGCTGGAGGAGCTCAGAAGGTCAGGCAGCACCTGAGGAGAGAATTTAACAGTTGATGTTTTGGGCTGAGATCCTTCATCAGGACAGCCAATGATTGATTTACAGCTAGGGGAGCATTCAGACTACAGGAATAATGAAACTGCAGGTAGCACATCTATCCCACAGCTTCAACAATCCCAACGTCTGGTGTTGGGTTACCACATTCTCACTGTGACCACATGGGTTTCCATCCAGGTTCTCTGGTTTGCCCTCAGCACCCCACCTTCCAAAGGTAGGTTCATTGGCCGCTAAAGAAGGCACAGCGGCACCTCGACTTTCTTAAAGTTTGTGTAGGCTAAGCATGTCACTAAAGGCTTTGACAAATTTCTAAAGATGCACAGTTGAGAATGTCCTAACAGGCTGCATCACAGCCTGGAATGGAAAGAGCAATTCTCAGGAAATGGAAAAGGCTACAAAAAGTGGATACAGCCCAGTCCGTCACAGTTAAAGTCCTCCCCACCACTGAACACACTCACATAGAGCAATATCAAAGAACCTGACCAACCGAACATTCTCTCTTCTCACTGCTGCCATCAGGAAGGAGGTACAGGAGCCTCGGATCCCACACCACCAGCTTCAGGAACAGTTTTAACCTACAACCATCAAGCTGTTGAACCAGTGTGGATAACTTTACTCACGTCAACACAGAACTGATTCTATGATCTACAGATTCACTTTCAATGACTCGTTAAAACTCATGCTCTCAGTAATATGTTTTATTTGCACAGTTTGTCTTCTTTTGTATATTGGTCTTTGTCTAGGTATAGGTTTTCGTAAATTCTATTGTATTTCTTTATTTTCCTGTAAATGCTTGAAAAAATCTGAATCTCAAGTAGTATATAGTAACAAATTTACTTTGAACTTTGAACTTTGATTATTATGTTGGTGAGCAGTAGGGTCTGGGATGGGTAGGTTACAAGGAAATAAGTAGGGGAATAGATTGATAGATGGTCCTGAGAGATTGCAGAGGTATATTGGGCTGAATGGACTCACCCACATTGGAAAGGAATTTAGACGATAAAATTAGTCTGATGCTACACGAGGCTGCTAAACAAGATAAGAGCCCATGGTATTACAGGAGAGATACTAACATGAACAGAAGATTGGCCGACTGGCAGAAGGCAAAGTGCATGAATAAAGGGGGCTTTTCTGCTTGGCTGCTGGTCTGCAGGGGTTGGTGTTGGGTCTGCTACTTTTCACATTATATGTCAATGACTTGGATGACAGAATTGATAGCTTTGTGGCCAGTTTTGTGGATGATAGAAAGATAGGTGAGGGGTATGTAGTGTTGAGGAAGCAGGGTGTCTGCAGAAGGACTTGGATGAATTGGGTGAATGGGCAAAGTGGGGCAGATGGAATATAGTGTAGGGAAATGTATGGTCATGCACTTTGGTAGAAAAAATAAAGGCATAGACTATTTTATAAACAGAGAATTCAAAAGTTAGAGGTGCAAAGGGACTTAGAGTCCTTGGGCAGGATTTTATATTGATTACATCTCCCCTCAGCCTCTGATGTTCCAGAGAAAACAATCCAAGTTTGTCCAACCTCTCTAGTAGCTCATACCCTCTAATTCAGGTGACTTCCATTGTGCACATACCTTTCTCTGTTCTCTGTTTCTCTTCTCCCTCCCTTTGCCCCCAATCCTACATGAATCCCTTTTTATTGTTTTCTTTTGTGCTGGACCCTATCTGGAGCAAAAATTATTTCATTCTCCTTTACACTTGAGTAATGGAAATGACATTAAACCATCTCAAATCTTTATATTTTCCCCACATTGCCATGAACTACCCCCCCCGCCACATTCTAGCACACGCCCTCTCACTATAGTGGAAAATACGAGGGGTGATTGATAAGTTCATGGCCTAAGTTAGAAGGAGTCAATTTTAGAAAACCTAGCACATTTATTTTTCAACATAGTCCCCTCCTACATGTACACACTTAGTCCAGTGGTCGCGGAGCATACAGATCCCTTCTTTGTAGAAGTTGGTGTCTTGGACCTCCAGAAAGTGGTCCACAGCAGGGGTGATTGATAAGTTTGTGGCCTAAGGTAGAAGGAGATGGATTATACAACTCTTGTTACATGCACATGCAGTTCAACTCTTTGAGAAATCATGCAGAAAGTTTGAAGTCAATAACTCATCTCCTTGTACCTTAGGCCACGAACTTATCAATCACCCCTGCTGTGGATCACATCTGGAGGTCCAAGACGTCGACTTCTACAAAGAAGAGATCCGTATGCTCCATGACCACTGGACTAAGTGTGTAAATGTAGGAAAAATAAATGTGCTGGGTTTTCTAAAATTGACTCCTTCTACCTTAGGCCATGAACTTATCAATCACCCCATGGTGTGGACCACTTTCTGGAGGTCCAAGACGCCGACTTCTACAAAGAAGGGATCCGTATGCTGCACGACCACTGGACTAAGTGTGTAAATGTGGGAGGGGACTATGTTGAAAAATAAATGTGCTAGGTTTTCTAAAAATTGACTCCTTCTACCTTAGGCCACAAACTTATCAATCACCCCTTGTAAACCCACTGGCCCATACATCTTTGGGATGTGGGAGAAAAACAGAGCACCCGAGTGGAATCCACACAGGCCTTTCCCTCTCTCCCCTGCATTTCTTTATACTTCCCTTTTTCTTTCCTGCACCCCCACTCCTCACCATTCTTTCTCTTGTCTCTGGCTTTCCCATTTTCTCCCTTTCCTCCATTTCACTCCCTACCCTACCTCCTCTCAAATCCCTCTTCCGTCCACACATTCTCTCCCCCTCATTCTGCTTCTGTCTCCCTCTCACACTGTTGTCTTAACCCTGTACTTGCCCTCCCTCCTTCCTCCCTCTCTCTTTCTCCATCTCTCCCTCCGCTCTCTCTCTTTCTCCACCTCATTCTCTCTTCCTCCCTCTAACTTTTTCTCTCTCTCCCTCTTTCTCATTCTTTCTCTCTGACCCTCTCCATCTCCATCTCTCTCTTCTCTCTCTCCCTCTCTCTCCTTTCTCTCTGTCTCTCTCCAGCTCCATCTCTCTCTTCTCTCTCCCTCTCTCTCTTCCCCTCCCCTTTTTTCCTTCTCTCCCTCTTTCCCTCTCAATCTCTATTCCCTTACCCCATTACCTCAACAATCCCTCCCCTCACCACGACTATTTAGTCACTCAAGGCAAAATGCAATATTCATTTGACTGACTGGAAGAATCCAGATGGATCTCTGGGGTATTTTCAGTGAAAGTTGCATGGCAATGAATGATTAATGCTACACAGATTGAAATTAAAGGGCAGCTCAACCTCAATGTAGCCGAGGAGCTCAGAATTCCAGTCACTCTCTGTTTGTCACAAACCCAGTGAGAATACAAGCAAACTCATCAGTTTTTATTTTGGTTTTTATCTATTTTATCTCCTCATGGAAGATACATTAGTACAGTGTCAAGCAGAAAGTAATGAAGAATTTTGCTGTTGAAGAAGACGTCACGGTGCATAGTTCCCTGAAGGTGGAATCTCATGTGGATAGGATGGTGAAGAAAGCTTTTGGTATGCTGGCCTTTATAAATCAGAGCATTGAGTATAGGAGTTGGGATGTAATGTTGAAATTGTACAAGGCATTGGTAAGGCCAAATTTGGAGTATTGTGTACAGTTCTGGTCACTGAATTATAGGAAAGATGTCAATAAAATTGAGAGAGTACAGAGGAGGTTTACTAAAATGTTGCCTGGGTTTCATCTCCTAAGTTACAGAGAAAGGTTGAACAAGTTAGGTCTTTATTCTTTGGAGTGTAGAAGGTTGAGGGGGGACTTGATAGAGGTATTTAAAATTATGAGGGGGATAGATAGAGTTGACATGGATGGGCTTTTTCCATTGAGAGTGGGTGAGATTCAAACAAGAGGACATGAGTTGAGAGTTAAAGGACAAAAGTTTAGGGGTAACATGAGGGGGAACTTCTTTACTCAGGGGGTGGTGGCTGTGTGGAACGAGCTTCCAGCAGAAGTGGTTGAGGCAGGTTCCATGTTGTCATTTAAGGTTAAATTGGATAGATATATGGACAGGAAAGGAATGGAGGGTTATGGGCTGAGTGCAGGTCAGTGAGACTAGGTGAGATTAAGAGTTCGGCACGGACTAGAAGGGCCGAGATGGCCTGTTCCCGTGCTGTAATTGTTATATGGTTATATGGTCTAATTATCAGTCTCACATCTGGTTGTGTTAAATATTCCGATAGGCATTTCTTGCCCTTGGTAAAGATGCCATCTAGACATGGATCGGTAAACTGTTCAAAAGGCGATGCCTCAAGAAGGCAGCGTTCATCGTTAAGGACCCCCGTCACTCAGGACATGCCCTCTTCGCATTGCTGCTACCAAGGAGGAGGTGCAGGAGCCTGAAGCACACACTCAACATTTCAAACCAACCTCTTCCCCTCCTCCATCAGATTTTTGAATAGACAATGAACCCATGTGCACTACCTCACTATTTTTTTTCTTTTTGCTCTTTTTGCACTACTTGTTTAATTTTATATATATATATATATAAAATGGTTGTTCCTCATGTCTGACGATGACAGAAAACCCTTGCGAGAAAGTTTTTAAGGTGGAAAATCCATTGCACTGGGGCAGTTCCACTCTCTCAAACTTGAAAGTCCAAGTCCAGTGGTATGAACAACCATCACAAACTGGAATATTCTTCGGTTGCAGTGAGTGACCTTGATGTTTTCTGGCTCTTGTTGTGTCCTTCACTCTCCACAAATTTGTAGAACCACCTTCCTAGCCGTTGGATCTCACTGTAGCTCTCATCGGTTCAGTCGGCAGGAGCTGACTTTACATTCTTGGACAGGCATATCTCTATCTCACCGGCTGCCGGCAACCCTTGCCTGTTTTAGGCCATCCTTTGAAGCGGTGTCCGCTGTCACATGCAGATATGATCAAGAGGTCCAGCTGTTGCTCAGACCAAATATCAGAATGGGAAAGAAATGTGATCTAAATGACTTTGACCATTGAATGATTGTTGGTGCCAGACAGGGTGGTTTGAGTATCTCAGAAACTGCTGATCTCCTAGGGTTTTCATGCAAAACAGCCTCTAAAGTTCACAGAGAATGGTGAAAACAGCATCCGGTGAGCAGAAGTTCTGTTTTGAAAACACCTTGTTAATGAGAAAGGTCAGAGGAGAATGGCCAGACTGGTTCAAGCTGACAGGATGGTGACAGTAACTCAGATAACCACACATTCCAACAATGGTATGCAGAAGCACATCTGCAAATGCACAGCAGTAGCCACTGAGTGTAGATCTCGTGCAGGCAGAAGGGATTAGATTAATGTGGCATCATGTCTGGCACAGACATCGTGGGACAAAGGGCCTGTTCTTGTGCTGTACCGCTCTAGTTATCAATGCATACTGGCATTTCCAAACAATTTCGGTGATGAATATTTAATGAATGGTTAAAATCAGAGGGCAGAGTGTTACTGGGATATAATTTAAAACCTTATGCTTACAATTAAACCACAGACCTAATTCTATTGCGAGTTATCAAATCTGCCCCGTTATGAAATTCATATCGCAGCCCACATCTCATCATAATGTGTATTTCATAAATGATTTATTACTGGAAGCCGAGAGCTCATTCCAAGCCTTGAGAATCCATTATAGCTCCAGCACTGTCATTTTTAAGACATTTGCTTAAAAAAAACATAAAAAGAATGAACTCATCTTCATTTAGTATAATTTCCCATCTATAATTCCCATAGTATAAATGAGAGACCTAGGGCATAGGGTAGCATAGTGATTAGCACAAAGTTTTTGCAGCTCGGGACGTTGGAGTTCGGAGTTCAATTCCACGCGCTATGTAAGCAAGTTTATACGTTCCTTCCCCATGTGTATTTAGTTTTCCTCTGAGTGCTCTGGTTTTCTCTCATAGTGCGAAGACTTATCAATTGTTCTGTGATTAGGCTAGGGTTAAAATTGGTGGGTTGCTGGGCGTCACAGGTCACAGGCCTGTTCCATGCTGCATTTCTAAATAAAATAAATCAGTTAACTGGATTCTTGATAAAGGGTCTCGGCCCAAAGCGTCAACTCTTCACTCCTTTTCATAGATGATGCCTGACTTGCTGGCTTCCTCCACCAACTTGTGTGTGTTACTACAGAGACATAATTGGACCAGCCACATAAATCAGTGCAGATCAGTGTTGAATGCCCTGCGATGAGTAACCAATCACTTGACTTTCCAAAGCCATTCCATCTTCAAAAGTGCAATAGAATACTCTGCAGAAAGTACTGGATACAGCTCAGTCCATCACAGGTAAATCCCTCCCCACCATATACTTACAAGGAGCATTGTCGCAGGAAAGCAGCATCGATCATCAAGGAACCCCACCATCCAGGCCTTGCTCTCTTCTTGCTGCTGCCATCAGGAGGTACAGGAGCCTCAGGACAAGTTCAGGAAGAGTTATTACTCCTCAACCATCAGGCTTCTGAACCAGTGTAAATAACCTCACTCACCCCAACACTGAACTGAATCTACAAACTTAATGACTCCACAATTCATGTTCTCAGTTTTTATTGCTTATTTATAATTATTATTATTTCTTTTCTTTTCGTATTTGCACATTTTGTTGCCTTTTTGCACATTGGTTTTGTGTCTGGCTCTCTTGTGTGAAGGTTTTCATTGATTCTCTTGTGTTTCTTTCTATTTACTGTCAATGCCTACAAGAAGTCTCGAGCTCCTAGTAAAGTATATCCACCAGTGCACTTTCTTTATGATGGAATGAAGGGCCCAGGGTAGAACTTCAGATATGATCTTACACCTTATCGTCTATCTGCACTGTGCTTTCTCTGTAGCAGTTACACATTATTCTGCATTGTTATTGTTTTACCATGTTCCACCTTAATGCATTGTGTAATGATCTGATCTGTATGAACTGCATGCTAGGCAAACTTTTCACTGTATCTCCGTACATGTGACAATAATAAACCAGTTCCACTTTTTTCCACCTAGAAGTTGATTGCAATCTGGAATGTGTGGCCTGAGGGAATGATGGAGGCAGAAACTCACATAATAATCAGTGAGTAGCTGGATGAGGAATTGAAAGGTGTAGGAGGCTACAGATCAACTTCTTGTGTAACAGACTAAAATAGAGAGGCCTTGATGGTTGGCAGATACATGGTGGTCCTATTTCTGTGCTTGATGACTCAAAAGATGAAATATTAGGATTTTAGCTTTATTTATAACATGTATACTGAAACATACCAGTGAAATGCATCATTTGTGTTAATTCAAATCAGTGAGGATTGTGCTGGGCAAATGTCACCACGCTTCTGGTGCCAACATGGCACTGCCCACCAGTCACTAACTCTAATCAATACATCATTGGAATGTGGGAGGAAATTGGAGCATGCGGAGGAAACCCACACAGTTCCAAGGAGAATGTATAATCTTCTTACGCCAAGCGGCGGGAATCGAACCCAATTGGTTATCACTGCAAAGCAGTGCACTAACCACTTCACTACCATGCTGCCTACTACAACTCTAAGGGGGCAGTGGGAGCACAGTTGCTTATCAACAGATCTTGAAACATTAATCATCATCATTATGTTTCGTATCCTATGACATGGGTGATCGTGGTCTTCACCATCATTGTTCCTGGCAAATGTTTCTCCAGAAGTGGTTTACCATTGCCTTCTTGCAGGCAGTGTCTTTACAAGATGGGTGACCCCCAACCATTATCAATGCTCTTCAGAGATTGTCGGCCTGGCGTCAGTGGTTGCATAACCAAGACTTGTGATATGCACCAGCTGCTTATATGACCATCCACCACCTGCTCCCATGACTTCACATGGCCCTGATCGGGGGCTAAGCAGATGCTACACCTTGCCCAAGGGTGACCTGCAGGCTAGCAGAGGGAAGGAACGCCTTACACCTCCTTTGTTAGAGACGTATCTCCACCTCACCACCCTATTTGAAACATTAAGGAAATCAATGGAAATGGTGTTGAGGTGAAAGATCAGGCATAGTGTGATTGAATGGGGGAGAAGATGCAATGGAATTCTGGTTGCATCTATTTTTGATGTTCCTTCATTATTTTCTTTGACTTCAGTCATTGATGTGCTGTCATGCGCTCCTCCTGTGGTGACTGGTGGCCATTTGTCAGAGCATTATGGAGTATCAGTCCAACATCTATACCAACTATCAGACTCCCATTTCCCATTTTGCCTGGCCTACACTCCTGTTAACCGTCTCTATACTGACCTACAGTATACACAAAGTGTAATCTATAGTGACTAACCAACCAGAGTCACAGAGAGCTACAGCACAGAAACTGGCCCACTAGTCTATGTGAACTGTTATTCAGCCTAGTCCCATTGACCCACACATGATGAGCCCCATCTGCCCGTTGCGACTGGTTTCAAGGCGCCTCGCCTTTGCCCCTCTCCTGTCAGTAGAAACGGTTCCACCGGGCTTAGCCACACATGAAGGCTAGGAGCTGGACTTCGTTGTCAGAGGCTATTTGAGGCACATGCTATTGGGAGCATTAATAGGTAGTGAGAGCTTGACCCCATTACCACCCCAGCTATAACAACAAGGAACCAACTGTTTAGTTTAGATTAGATTATGAGGACACTCAGTCCTCATTTATTGTCATTTAGAAATGCATGCATTAAAAAATGATACAATGTTCCTTCAGTGTGATATCGCAGAAACACAAGACAGACCAAGACTAAAACTGACAAAACCAAGTAATTATAACGTATAGTTACAACAGTGCAAAGCAATACCGTAATTTGATAAGAGCAGACCATGGGCACGGTAAAAAAAAGTCTCAAAGTCCCGATAGCCCATCATCTCATGCAGACTTTAGAAGGAAGAAACTCTCCCTGCCATGAGCTTCCAGCACCGCAAACTTGCTGATGCGGCATCCTGGAAGCACCCGACCGCAGTCAGACTCTGAGTCCATCTGAAAACTTTGAGCCTCCAACCAGCCCTCCAACACTGAGCACCGAGCACCATCTCTGCTGAGCGATTCAACTGTTTATTAATGGTTTCTAATAATACAACAGTTTTGCTGCTGAACTTGTCCTAAAATGGAGGCAGTATGTTTCCAAGGAGCACTGTACATCTACATAGAGGTTTATCTCAGGAAAGCAACATCCATCATCCAGGACCCCCACCATCCAGGCTATGCTCTCTTTTTACAGTTGCCACAGGGCAAGGCATAGAGGAGCCTTGGGTCGCACGCCTCCTGGTTCAGGAACAGTTACTATGCCTCATCTATCAGGCTCCTGAACTAGTGTGGATAACTTCACTCACCCCAATACTGAATTGATTCCACATGCTATGGACTCACTTTTAATAACTCTGCAGCTCATGTTTTCAGTATTCATTGCTTACTTATATATTATTATTATTTACTTTCATTTTGTATGTAACATGCTGTAAGGCTAATGAAATGGCTTCTCTGTAATGTTCACTGCTGAGGTAACAGTTCCTTTGTAGCAGCAATGTTTGGGTTATGGCTGGAGATAACAGGACTATGATTATGGATGTTAGCCAATCAGGATTTTGTTGCTCTGTCTTGTGAATCTGGAAGGAGATGTTTTCCGGGCTTTTGCCGGGGAAAGATGAGGAGAGAAGACGCAAATGGAGAGATTTGGTAGACGGCCGGACGGGGGCGGACTTGGAGCGAGGGTCTAAAGGGCAGCGACGATCGGAAGAGGTCAATGGTGGACGATCGACTTATCAGTGAGCTCCAACTTTACGCAACAGACTGTTTAATAAGATTGGGCCCTTTTGTTTCTTTATTAACCATATAGTCAACGTAAGAATTATAAAGCTTAATCGTTTAATTGCATATTATGTACTGTTTGTTATTTCGGAGTACTGATTTGTAACAGGGGACAGATCGCGCAGCATCCACCCAAACAAGATTTCTTAAGTTTTGCAGGGCCGGGGGTTATCAGCCCGTATATTAAGCCACAAGCCAAAGCGAGAGTTACATGTATTTGCAGTTTGTTGTTCTTTGTCATGTGCAGTTTTTCATCGATTCTATTGTGTTTCTTTGTACTTACAGTGAATGCCTGCATATAAATTAACTTCAGGGTTGTATATAGTGATGCACGGTGCTGTATTTGTCAACATGGAGTGGAGATCGAGTTTGCAAATCTGGTGGGAGCAAAGGATGTTGAGTGGAGTGCCATGGGAAGGGTATGGGACGGGTGGCAGAGAAGGAGTGCCAGGGATGGGGAGTGGCGTGGGTGCAGGCACACCCAGGCCTGAGACACCAGGCAAGGTCATTTCATTTAAAACAATTGGTTTATTGATCATTATAGAATGTCTCTCTGGTGCTTCCCGCTCCCTACCCTCTCCCTGCCCCCTTCCTACTCTCAGTCAACAATAGAGACCCATATCAAAATCAGGTTTAACATCATTGAGATATGTCTTGAAATTTGTTTTTTTTTTGCGGAAGCAGTACAGTGCAATACATAAAATTACTACAGTATTGTGCAAGTATCTTAGGCACCCTAGCTTATACACTTGCACAGTACTGTACTTTGATAGATTCTTTAGAGTTGTCGTAGCCAGGGTTGGTATTGGAGGCAAGCTCACACTATCGATTAAACGCTCCCAATGGTGTGCATCTCAAATAGCCTCTGACAACCAAGTCGAGCTCCTGGCCTTCATGTGTGGCTTAGCTACTCAGCCTAGCAGAACCGTTTCTACCGACGGGAGAAGGGGCAAAGGTGGGTGACTAGTCACTTTGGGCAGATGGGGCTCATCAGCCGTGGTTGGCAGCTCAATTAGGAGAAGGAAAACCCTGATCTCAAACCTCCGCTGCCTCATGGGGAAGGCTTCTGGAGTAAAACTCAAGGAAAACTCCAGAGCTGGCGTCCCTAAGGCAGTCCTACATGGTGCATGGGAAACAGCTGCTCTCCATATTGTACTGCCCAGGCTTGCATATCTACGCAGGTAGGACCCAACTTCCGTGGCTGACCCTGGCCGATGGAGGCCTCATTCAATGTACTTTGAAATTTAATCGTTGTCAAAAGATGCAATATTGTTTGAATGGTTTTGGCTCATCATGTCTGCCTGTGTAAGGAAGCAGGTGTGCTCTCAGCAAAGCAGACACCAGTGGGATTTGCGCAATAAGTATGCATTCCCTAGATCAAATCTCCGAGCCTCACAATTAACTGCAGTACAAGTGCCAAATTTTCAATTAAGTTTGTGATTAAAAGTACAGCTACAGTGGTCCACAGTGCTTGAGTTAATGACTAAAATAGCATCAACTACAGGCAAGATCCATGCACAACAGAGGGGAGACCTTTGCTCACTGAGCTCATGGGGAATGTATTTGTGCATGGTATTTGCTCTGTCCCTCAGGCTCTGTCTTGTGTTCTCTGTTGTTCTGCTGAACCCTGTGGGCATAAAATGATGGATGTGGGTTCGATTTCAACATTTAAGAGAAGTTTGGATAGGTACATGGATTGGAGGGATAGGGAGGGCTATGGTCCAGGTTCAGGTTGATGGGGTCTAGTCATGGACTAGATGGGCTGAAGAGCCTGTTTATGTGCTCTATCATTCTGTGACTCTATAATTGGATGATAGTTCTAAGCAAAAGACCTTCCTCATTTTCCAGACATCTCCATTAGCCTCCTATCGCTGGTGGTCACGGCCTGCGGCCTGGCCCTCTTCGGCGTCTCGCTCTTCGTCTCCTGGAAGCTGTGCTGGATCCCGTGGCGAGAGCGCAGTGAGTCATCTGACCACAAGGGGAGCCAACAGGATCAGCAGCCCTACACGGACAACGGGACCAATGGGCAGGAGTGCAGCGAGGACTTCACGACAGAGCCGGCCTCCTACCCAGAGTCAGCCATGAAGATCAGCCACACCTCCCCCAACATCCCTGTGGAAGCCCAGAACAAAGAGAACTGTTCCCACAATGTACGGATGCACCGGCAGATCACAGAACCCACGTCTTCCACAAGGTCAGTGGTAAAACATGTTTGGAAAGGCCAGCCGGCAAGTTTATGAGATTGAAATCGTAAATATAAGTTGGTATACAAGCAGAAGCAGTGTATTGTGAGACTGTCAGGAAGGATAGGCAGATGATCGGCTACAATTGCAGTTAGTGGGATGAGCTGCAGTGTAACAGGGGAACAAAATTGAAAAGGGTGATGAATACAGGACTGAATGTGTTATATTTGACTGCACATTGCATACAGAATAAGGTAGCACATTTAAAGATTGGCAGGTATGATGTTGTGGGCATCACTGAGTCCTGGCTGAAAGAAGATCCAAGTCGGGAGCTTAATATCCAAGGATACACATTTTATTCGCGCAAACACAAGGAAATCTGCAGATGCTGGAATTTCAGGCAACACACATAAAAGTTGCTGGTGAACGCAGCAGGCCAGGCAGCATCTCTAAGAAGAGGTACAGTCAACGTTTCGGGCCGAGACCCTTCGTCAGGACTCATGACCTGACGAAGGGTCTCGGCCCGAAACGTCGATTGTACCTCTTCCTAGGGATTCTGCCTGGCCTGCTGCGTTCACCAGCAACTTTTATGTGTGTTGGTTGATACAGATTTTATTGAAAGGATAGGCAGGTAGGTAGAGGGAGTGGGGTTGCTTTGTTGATAAAAATGAAATCAAATCCTTAGAAAGATGTGACATTGGAGCAGGAGATGTAGAAACCTTGTAGGTAGAGTTAAGAAACTGCAAGGATCAAAGCCCCTGATGGGAGTTATATGCAGGCCTCTAAACAGTAGCCAGGATGTGGGATACAAATTGCAATAGAAGAGCGAAAACACGTGTCATAAGGGCAATGTTACGATAGTCATGGGGGATTTCAATATGCCGGTGAATTGGGAAAATCAGCTTGGTGCCGGATCCCAAGGGAGAGAATTTGTAGAATGCCTATGAGATGGCTTTTCAGGCTTTTGGCACTTTGATCTTCATCAGTCAGGGCTCTGATTGTAGAGGTCGGACCATTAGAGCACAAGACATAGGAGCGAAATTAGGTCAACAGCCCATCGAGTCTCCTCCACCAACATGTGAGCTAGATGCACATCCTGTACCTTTGTATTATGGTGTGTTGCCTGCAGATATATAATACTGGTCTGAGACAGGTAAGGGAAGGCCCAAGTTCTTTTACTCTGCCTGGATCCTGGGAAGGATTATGAACTACTTATGGTAGTGTACCAATTCATGAAGCAGGCCCTTGTGGCCCAACAGACCTACACTACCCAACTACACAATGTGACCAATTGATTTTCTAACCCATATGTCTTTGGAACGTGGGATGAAACCAGAGCACCCGGAGGAAACCCACGTGGTCACTGGGAGAACATACAAACTCCTCCCAGATGGCGTCAGGAATTGAACCTGCGTCACTAGTGCTGTAATAGTATTACTCTAAACATTATGCTACTGTTCCACCCCTAATTTGTTTTTTTTTTGGGTGGCACTGTAGCTTAGTGGTTAGCATAACTGGCTATGACATTAGTGGCTGTGACATGGGTTCAATTTCTGCCACTACCTGTCAGGATTTTGTGCATTCTTCCTGTGACCACACTGGCTACCTCCAGGTTGTTTGGTTTCATCCCACGTTTGAAGGACGTACAGGATTCGTAAGTTAATTGGTCGCATGGTTATAATTGGGAGGCACGGGCTCATTGGGTCAGAAGGGCCTGTTACCGTGCTGTTTCTCTAAGTAAAATAAAACATAAATGCCAAGTGGAAAGTCAGACCAGGATAATAATTATACAGCAAAAGTTTGCATGTTGGAGTGTGTGTTGTAGGAACAGAGGGATCTTGGAGCACAAGTACTGTACACAGTTCCGTAAAATTGATGTCATAGGTGGACGGTGGCCGGGGGTGGTAAAGAAGGCTTTTTACACTCTGGCCTTCATCAGTCAGGGCACTGAGCATAGAGGCTGAGCCATTAGACAATAAGACATAGGAGCAGAATGGCCATTCAGCCCATTGACTCCGTTCTTCCATTTAATATTTGCTAATTTATTTTCCCTCTCAACCCCAATCTCCGACCTTCTCCCCATAGCCTTTGACATCCTTACTAATCAAGAATCTATCAATCTCTGCTTTTAATAGCCTGGATTCCACAGCCATCTGTGGCAATGAATTACACAATTTTACATCCCTCTGGCTAAAGAAATTACTTGTTATCTTTACTCTTTCGGGATGTCTTTCTGTGATCTCAGATCCTAGACTCTCCCACTATTGGAAACATCCCCTTCTCATCCACTATAACTAGGCCTTTCAATATTCAATAGGTTTCAATGAGATTCTCCTCCTCCCCCCCATTCCTCTAAACTCCAGCGAGTCCAGGCCCAGAGCCATCAAAAACACCTCGTATGTTAACCGTACATTGCAGTTGTACAAGACATTAGTGAGACTGCTCTTAGAGTACGGTATGCATTTTTAACCAACCTCTTGTAAGGAAAGATAGCATTCAGTTGGAAAGAATACAAAAGAAGATTTAGGATGGTGTTGCTGGGATTTGAGTGTTTGAGTTATTGGGAGAGGTTGGACAGCCAGGACTTTGTTCCTTGAAACATACAAGACCAAGGACCAAAATTAGAGAGGTACATAAAATCACGAGGGCTATAGATGGAGTGAATACACACAGCCCTTTTCCCAGGGAAAAGGAACCAAATACTAGAAACATATGTGTAAGGTGTGCTACAGAAGCTCCAAAGACCTCAACCCCGGGAGAAAAAGGAGAGGCTCGACTAAACCTGGGAAACCTTGGAAGACTAAACTGGGCAGATTACTCTGGTGATCTGCTGTCCAAGGGCTATGCCCCAATCGGGGTGATGGGCTTAAGAAGAAGTAGAATATGTTTAATGTGAAAAGGGAAAGATTTAATAGAGACATGAATGGCAACTTCTTCACCTGTATATGGACTAAGCTGCCAGAGGAAATGTTGGAGGAAGGTACAATATCAACATTTAAAAGGTACTTGGACAGGCACATGGATAGGAAGGGTTTAGAGCAGGGGGGTACCAGCCTTTTTTTATGCCATGGACCCCAACCATTAACCAAAGAGTCTGTGGACCCCCAGGTGAGAACTCCTAGGAAGGATATGAGCAAAACATAGGAAATAGGGACTAGTTCAGATGGGCAGAGTGGCCAGCATAGATGAACTGTTCCAAAGGTTGTTGCCATGCTGTATGATTCTGTGACTATTTTATCCATTTCTAACTTGAGAATATATCAAAGACTCTGTTTTCATTGCCAATCGAGTAGAGAAATTCCAAAGGCACAAGACCCTCTGAATGAAAAAAAAACATGTCATTTTTATCTTGGATGGGTGACTCAAACTTCTATTAGTGATCCTTGGTTACTTTCCCTCTCAAGGATACATCCTCTCTGCGGCCGCTCAGGATTTTATATCTTTCAATTACATCCTCTCTCACTCTCCTGATCGCTGATATTTGTAAGCCTAGTGGGTCCATCCTTTCCTCAGAAGACAGCCTGCTCAACACCGCAATTTAATCCAGAAATCTGATAATAAACACATCTGTTTGCAACATAGAAACAAACCAGTCTTCTGATTTGGACTAACAACAGTTGCAGGATTTTTCAGAAATTAAAGAGTAATTTCCAGGCCACCCCACCTCCAGGCAGAAAACAATTTACAGAAATATTATTATTTGTTTGTTAGACAATAAATATTAGCATTTAATCGGCAAAGCATATTAAAATAAATACTAGCATTGGTACCTTAAGATTATTATAGCCAGGGGAGGTAGTAGAGGTAAGCAACATCCATGGTCAACCCTAAACGAAGGAGGCCTCAAGAAATATTAGCATTGGAGTGGGGAAGGATGGTTGGCTCGGTAATTATTCTGTCAGTCAAGTAAGGAAAAGTCTCTAATTGGCCAAGTAAGTATCAGATGACTAATTGTGAAAGAATTGAACAGCACCACAGCATGAAAAATTCCCTTCAGCCCATCTAGTCTGTGCCAAACTGTTATTCTGCTTAGTCCTATTGACCTGTCCAAGGACCATATCCCTCCCATCCATGTATTCATCCAAAATTCTCTTAAATGTTTTGTGTTAACAACTCCAAAAATCTATCCACTCAGACTAAGTACATTGAGCTTCAATGTAAAAGTTAAAGGGAAGAAGCTGCTTTCATAGAGTGGGTAAAAGAAGGGAGGTGAATTGAAAAGTAAGCCTTTATTGTAAAGAGCAATACATACAATGCTCTGGAGATTCAGCAGGTCAGGCAACATCTAGGAGCAGAATAAACAGGCAACGTTTTGGGCTGAAACCTTTCAGCAGTCCTGATGAAGAGTCTCAGTCTGAAAGGTGGACTGTTTATTTCTTTCCATAGACGTTGCCTGAGCTGCTGAGATCTTCCAACATTTTGTGTGTGTTGGTCTGGATTCCCAGCATTTGCAGAATCTCTTGTGTTTATCACTTTATTAGGAAGGGCTTTGTTGGATTCTGATGTTTTGGAGCCAAGGTTCTTTTGGAAGTCAAGGAGGTGGCATGAAACTTATTGCTTCACAATCGTTTTATTAAGTGCTAACATTACGAATAGAATCAAAAGCTCAGAGTTACAAAGATCTAGTAGCTTAGGAAAAGCCTAAAAAGACAGTGGGCCAACATTTCCTATGCCCTACAGATAAGAAGCATTCAATTCAAATTTGTAGATAAGAGTTAATCAATCAGACAGCCCCTATTCAAATAACGTAATACCAAGAACTTTCCAGAGTTATACAGAAATGTAACTTAGGGGGCACACTGTACAATTGCATATACATACTGTGACCACCAGGAAACATACTAAATGTTTACGTGTATGTGGGTAGTTAAATAAAATACAAGCAGGCATGAAGGTTGGGCTGCAAAGAAACTAAAAATGATGCCGTCTAATCCAACAGGTCTGAAATATAAGAGTAAGGAAGTCTTGCCAGAGCTGAATAGGTCTCCTCTTTAAACTCAAAGAAGGAGAAACAACACTGGATATTCCCTAGACTGCGTACTGTGGTTGGGAGTAATGGACGAACCGTTCCTCCTGGAAGTTAGAAGAACCATTCGGCCCATCATGTTCATTCCACCATTCCATATGACTGCTCTATTATCCCTCAACCCCATTCTCCTGCCTTTTTCCCTTCAGCTTTGATAAGACTTTGATGACCTTTGATGATAACTTTTGATCATTGCAGAGAGAAGTCTTGTTTACACGCCATCCAAACAGATCATTTCATCAGTGCATTCAGGTTGTACAGGGTAAAATAGTAACAGAATGCAGAGTAAAGTGTTGCAGTTACAGAGAGAGTGCCGAGCAGGCAGACAATAAGATGCAAGGCCATAACAAGGTAGATTATGAGGTCATGAGTTCATCTTATCATATTAGGGGACAGTTCAATAGGTTCACTCAGAGCGTCAAACAAGCTGCCAGCAAAAGTGGTGGATGTGGATTCAATTACAGTATTTCAGAGAAATTTGGATACATACATGGATGGGGGATGTTATGGAAGGGTATGGTCCTGGTGCAAGTTGATGGGACAAGTCAGAACAATAGTTAGGCACAGACTGAATGGGCTGAAGGGCCTGTTTTGGTGTTGTAGTTTTCTATGAATCTATAAAATCTACTCTTCCGTTCCATCATGGCTGATTTATTATCCCTCTCAACCCCATTCTCCTTCTTTCCCCACGTAACCTTTGATGCCCCCACTAATCAGACACCTATCAACCTCCACTTTAAATATATCCAATGATTTGAACTTCACAGCTGTCTGTGGCAATGACTTCCACAGATTCACCATCCTCTGGTCAAATTTCTCCCCAGTTCTGCTCTAAACAGATGTCCCTCTATCCTGAGGCTGTGCCCTCTGTTCCTAGACTCCCTCACTATAGGAAACATCCTCTCTACATCCACTTGGTCTAGACCTTTTAATATTCAATAGGTCTCAATGAAATACCCCCATCATTCTTCTAAGCTGTAGCAAGTATAGGCTCAGAGCCATCAAATTATCCTCATATGTTAACCTTTTCATTCCTGGAATTATTCTCACGAACATCCTCTAATGCCAGCAGTTCTTTTAGACCACAAGACATAGGAGCAGAAGTAGGCCATTCGGCCCATCGAGTCTGCTCCACTATTCAATCATGAGCTGATCCAATTCTTCCAGTCATATTCACCCCATACCCTTTGATGCCCTGGCAAATCAAGAACCTATCTATCTCTGCCTTAGATACACCCAGTGACTTGGCCTCCGCAGCAGGTTGTGGCAACAATTTCCACAGACTTACTACCCTCTGACTAAGGTAATTTCTCCACGTCTCAGTTCTAAATGGACGCCCTTCAATCCTGAAGTTGTGCCCTCTTGTCCTAGAATCCCCCACCATGGGAAATAACTTTGCCATATCTAATCTGTTCAGGCCTTTTAACATTCAGAATGTTTCTATGAGATCCCCCCTCATTCTCCTGAACTCCAGGGAATACAGCCCAAGAGCTATCAGACATTCCTCATATGGCAGCCCTTTCATTCCTAGAATCATTCCTGTGAATATTCTCTGAAACCTCTCCAACGACAGTTTATCCTTTCTAAAATAAGAAGCCCAAAACTGTGCAAAATACTCCATGTGGTCTTGCAAGTGCCTTATAGAGCCTCAACATCACATCCCTGCTCTTATATTCTGTGCCTCTAGAAATGAATGCCAACACTGCATTCGCCTTCTTCACAACCAACTCAGCCTGGAGGTTAAACTTTACGGTATCTTGCACAAGGACTCCTAAGTCCCTTTGCATCTCTGCATTTTGAATTCTCTCCCCATCTAATTAATACTGCCCATTTATTTCTCCCACCAAAGTTCATGACCATACACTTTCTAAAATTGTATTTCATTTACCACTTCTTTGACAATTCTCCTGAACTATCTAAGTCTCTCTTCAGGCTCTCTGTTTCCTTTTCTTAGATAAGGGGCCCAAAACTACTCACTACATGCTCATTCCCCTCCCCCAATCTCTCACTCGCTACTGTGCTACACAACCAGGAGTTCACAATTCCCTATGAATTTACTATCCCCTACTACATTTTTAACTGAAAGATGTTGTTTTGTGGTTTCAGGCACAACTCGATAAGAAGACAGTTAAACCTCTCCAACCCAGACTTTGACATCCAACAGTGCCAAAGGCAGGAGAGACCCATGGACATTGGGCGAATCAAACCTGAGTTGTACAAACAGAGGTCGGTGGACACAGATGACGGGCGAAGGAACAACGAGACCTGTGGCAAACTTAACTTCACGTTGAAGTACGACTGCGACTTGGAACAGCTGATAGTCAAAGTCCACAAGGCAGTCAATCTGCCGGCCAAGGACTTCTCGGGCACGTCTGACCCTTATGTGAAGATATACCTGCTGCCCGACCGCAAAACCAAACACCAGACCAAGGTCCACCGCAAAACCCTCAACCCCATCTTCAACGAAGCCTTCCTCTTCCCCGTCCCCTACAATGAGCTGGCCAACCGCAAGCTCCACTTCAGCGTCTACGACTTTGACAGGTTCTCCCGCCATGACGTGATTGGTCAAGTGGCTGTGGACAACTTCCTCGAGCTATCTGACTTCCCTCGGGAGACGGTGCTATGGAAGGATATTCAGCATGTCACTTCGGTAAGTGAGAGCTTTCCAGACCAACGTCAAGGAAGGCGCCCATCTGAACTACTTCCTTTCCTATGGCTTGTGGTCCACGGCTTGACTAAACACAAATATTCCCTCTAATCTTTTTTACAGCTGTGCAGATGATGCATTGCTCTGAGCAAGAATTTTTTGCACAGCCTGAAAACTTGAATTTTTTTCTCTAATATGCATACTATTAATATTTCAAATGAAAATTGAAAAATCACATACTTTTGATCTTATTAATTGAAGTGTGTAATGAAATACAGCACAAAAAGAATGTTTTGACTGGATGGCATCAGCATTCAGTGGGCCAGGGGTTTATTAACATTGAGTTACTGACTTCCATTCTATGTTTATTGTTACAATTTGTAACAGTGTTGTAACTTGAAACACTGACAATGTAAATACATTGAAGCTCTAAAATGTTTCAAAATAAATGTGGGGAACATTTATTATTATATACATTCATTAACACATAACTAATTACTGGGTACTTCACAGTAATATTAAGGTAGGTTTCAAAATTATATTAGCATACTGGAATTTCAAATTTATATTAACATTATATAAAAGAAAATTACAGCTGTGTGACAACAAAGGCTAAGTGCGCAGGAACATTTCAGTTACTGCACGGTCACGCACCAGTACGGCTTTGAGGGAACAGCGCTAAAGGCCACACCAACTCTGCAGCAGTGGAACATAGAACATAGACGACAAAGGAGGTTCTGTAGATGCTGGACATCTTGAGCAAAACATACAAAATGCTGGAGGAGCTCAGTAGGTCAGGCAGCATCTATGGAGGGGATCCCATAGAAAACCCTTCCCTAATGAAGAAGTGCAACCCAAAGCATTGATTGTTTATTCCCCTCCGATTGATCGACTGATTGATTTAGAAATGCAGTGCAGAGTAGGCCCTTTCGGCTCTTTGAGTCGTACTGCTCAGCAACCCATCTATTAAACCGGAGTCTAATCATGGGACAATTTACAACGACCAATTAACCCACTAACTGATATGTCCTTGGGCTGTGGGAGGCAACTAGAGCACTCGGAGGAAACCCACTCACACATGGAAAGGAACGTACAAACTCCGCACAGAGGATGCTGGAATTGAACTCCAAACTCCAATGCCCTGGCACGTATTGACCTTGCTCAATCTGCAACCCTACCGCAGACAGTCAGATGCTGTCTGACTTGCTGAGTTTCTCCAGTATTTTGTATGTAGAGAATATTACAGCATAGAATGAGCCCTGTGGTCCACAATGTTGTGCAGAACAATATAAATCTACCCCATGGTCAGTCTAGGCCTTCCCTCCTCTACAGACCAAAAAACCTCCATTTTTCCTTTATCTATGAGCTTATTTAAGAGTCTCTTAAATATCAATATTGTACCAATCTCCCTAGCAGTGTGTTCCAGGCCCTTACCACACTCTCTGTAAACAACCCACCTCTGACATCACCCCTGAACTTTCCTCCATTAATCTTAAAAGTATGTCGTCTGGAACATCTTCTGGAGCCTCTCCAATACAAACATATCCTTTCCTAGATAATCGGCCCAAAACTACTCACAATACTCCAAGAGTGGTGTGACTACTGCCTTTCAAAGGGTCAGCACTACTTCCTTAAGATTTTCATAAATGGTATTGTATTTTTTTATTTTCCGGTAGATGACTACAAGAAAATGAATTTCAAGGTAGTGTATGTTGACATTGGCATACTTTAATCATAAATTTACTTGAACTTTGAACTGCTGTGAAGTGGGATCAGTCTAAATGTGCCATTAGCAGAGAGACCTTTAACTAAACCACCATATTTTACTTTAAAATGGGCACAGCTGAAGCCTGCATTTGTAATGCCCTCTTTCACAGTTGTAATAACCTGTTTTTAAACAAAGGCTGCTTAAGAAGAACACTTTGTGTATTAGCTCTTTAGCAAGATGTCGGAAGTTCAAATCCCAGGAACGTCAGCTGTGAAACCTGCAAAACTAGCACACAAATATCTTCAGTACAGCCCTGACCCATTTTGCAGAGTCTACTCTGATAATGCGGATCTCAGTTTCTGCCCCTTACCCGCTCTGTCAGAGAGAATTCCACAGAGCATTTGCTGTGTGGCTGCTGCATAGACACTGGGGACACTGTATAAGAATAGCAGGCTATTAAATCAGTGGAGTGTGAAGAAATAGCTGCAATTACTGTAAACTGTCTCAACCTTGTGATTCCATACAGAAAGCCATCGGCCAGTTAGCTTGAGTTGCCAACCCTATAATCACCTCCAGCTCTTTTATCCTGGTATCTTGTTTAACAATGAACTCTTCATAAATTCAAAGTAAATGTATTATCAGAGAACATACACGTCACCATATACAACCCTGAGATTCATTTTCTTGCTGGCAATCACAGTAAGTACAAGAAACATAATCGAATCAATGAAAGACCACACACAACTGTTCAGACAACAAACAAAGTGAAAAAAAAACAAACTGTACAAATACAAAAAAAAGAGAAAGAAAAGAATTAATAGTCATAATAAATAAAAATAAATAATGAGAACATGAGATGAAGAGTCTTCTATTCCCTATTCTGGCTCCCATTTTATCTTTTCTCCTTCCTTGCCTTTCACCTCTGTTTGGTGCCCTTCATCCTTCCCTTTCTCCCATAGTCCACTCTCCTCTCCTACAGATTCCTCCTTCTTCTTCAGCTCTTTACCTTTTCCACCTATCCCCTCAGAGATTCTCACTTCATCCTTCTTCTCCCACCCATCTACCTTCTCCTTCACCTAGCTTTGCCTATCACCTTTTAGCTAGTATTCCTTCCCTTCACCCCGCCTTCTTAATCTGGCGTCTTCCCCCTTCTTTTCCAGTCCCGATGAAGGGTTTTCACCTGAAATGTCAGATCTTTATTCCTCTTCATTGATGCTGCCTGACCTGCTGAGTTCCTCCTGCATTTTGTATGAGTTACTCTGGAATTCAAACATCTGCAGGCTCTCTTTAGTTAATTCCCACTGCTTTTCTTCTTATGATTTGGAGAGAGGCCCCTCGGTCTACGCAATGGAATGACCTGTGTGGATGGCATGCAAAAGAAAGCTTCTGAATGTATCTCATACATGTGACAGTAATAAGCTGGTTACAATGATAATAGCAATATTTCAGAGACATTTGGAGAGGTACAGGGATAGGGAGGGTTTCAAGGGATATGGGCCAAACTTGGGAATATAGGACGAGTTTAAGTGGACATTTTTGACCCTTACATGTCTGCTTCTCATTGCTACCATCAGGGAGAAGGTGCAGGAGCCTGAATGCACGCACTTAACAATTCAAGAATAGCTTCCTATCCACTGCCATCAGATTTCAGATTGGACATTGAACCCATAAACACTACCTCCTTTTTTTTTCTTTTTTTGCACTATTTATTTAATGCAACTTTTTAAATATATATATACCTCTTACTGTACCTTACAGTTTTTATGATTATGTATTGCAATGTACTGCTGCTGCAAAACAACAAGTTATGCCAGTGATATTAAAACTAATTCTGATTCTGATTCTGAACCAACTGAGGTTCAGAAAGTGACCACACAGCTCCTAGTCAGACCATACATAATACGTAGGAACAGAATTAGGCCATTCGATTACATTGAGTCTGCTGCACCATTCCATCATGGCTGATTTTTTATCCTTTTCAACCCTATTCTACCACCTTCCCCTGTAACCTTTGATGCTCTTACTAATCAAAAAACTATTGACTTCGGCTTTAACACTGAACGGAGTTGCTCCCCAGCTGACAGATGTGTCTGCAACTGCTAAGGATGAAGTGAGAAGCTGGGAGGAATGGGTGGATAAGTTAATGGGCTGAAGAAGAAGGAATCTGATGGGAGAGGAGAGTGGACTATGGGAGAAAGGGAAGGAGGAGGGGGACCAAGCGGAGGTGATAGGCAAGTAAGGAGAAAAAAAGAGAGCCGGGGAGAAAGTACTGGAAGTTAGATAAATTGATGTTTATGCTATCAGATTGAAGCTACCCAGACTGGGTATGAGGTGTTGTTCCTTTAACCTGAGTTTGGCCTCATTGTGGCAGCAGAAGAGGCCATGAGCAGACAGGTTGGAGTGGGAATGGGAAGTTGATTTGAATTGGGTAGCCACCAAGAGAACATGCCTTTTGCAGAGGATAGAAGAGTGCTGATTTATCGGAAGTGCTTTCCTTGTTACCAATTGGATTGGGCAAATGTTGAGAATACAATGGGAAACGTTTACTTTCATTATGTGCCGTGTCATATGACATGGGCAACCGTGAACTTTCCATGACTATGATTGATCTTGGCAAATTTTTCTAGAAAAGTGGTTTTCCATTGCCTTCTTCTGGGCAGTGTCTTTACAAAATGGGTGACACAAGTCATTATCAATACTCTTCAGAGATTGTCTATCTGGTGTCAGTGGTCGCATAACCAGGACTTGTGATGTGCACCCTCTGCTCATATGACCATCCAGCACCTGATCTCATACCTTTTCTAAAGTATATCCCCCAGAGCTGGATATAATTATTGTCAACAAGTATGCAGCATTTTTGGCCCAACTCATCCATGCTGACCAAGATATCTATTGAAGATAGTCTGAATTGTCTGTGTTTGGCTCATACCCCTTTAACTCTTCCGATCCATATGGCCATTGAAATGTCTTTTAAACATCATAATTGCACTTATAAACCCAAAAGATTCCGCAGATGCTGGAAGTCTGGATTAACACACACAAAGTCCTGGAGAAATTCCATGGACTCTTACCATTAACCGAGGGGTCTGTAGATTCCGGGTTGGGAACTCCTGATCTATGGAAAGGAATAAAGAATCAATGTTTTAGGCCAAGACACTTCATCCGGACTGATGAAGAATTATAATCATTTCTACCATTGCTTCTAGCAATTTATTCCATTGGCCCACCCCGCCTTTTGTGAAAAAGGTTCCCCGAAAGTCCTCTGTAAATATTTTCCAGCTCACCTTAAACTTATGACCTTTGGACTCCCCGCTCTGGAAAAAAAATTGCAGCCATCCACCTTATCCATGCCTCTCTTGACGTTATTAACCTCAGTTTCCTACTTTTCCAATGGAAAAAGGTCCAAGCCTCGGGTGTACGAGAATGAGAAGTGACCTTATGGAGGTGTAAACAATCACAACAGGTGGATACTGTATGAGGAGGAATAAACCGTCAATATTTCATCAGGACTTTCCTCAGGACTGGAAAGGAAAAGGACAGAAGCCAGAATAAGAAGGTGGAGAGAAGGGAAGGAGCTCAAGCTGGTAGGCGATAGATGAGACCTGGAGAGGGGAAAGTAGAGTGAGTGTGGAGCGGGAAGTGAAGAAGTTTCCAGTTTAGAGCAAGCTTCTTACTTCAACATCCTCCCCTCCCTCATCCACCCACCTTTGTCCTCACCTGGTCTCACCTATCACCTTCCAGCTTGTACTTCCCCTCTCCCCAATTTAATTTTCAGGCTTCTTCCCCCTTTCTATAATGTGATGTCATGTGATGTGGAGGATTGTGTGCTGTTCTGGTGGCCTACCTCCAGAAAAGTTGTAAATAAATTTACAAAGATCTTGCAGGGACCTGAGGACCTGAGTGTTGAATGGATGAGGACTTAATTCTCTAGAGTATAGGAGAATGAGGGGAGATTTGATAGAGGGGTATAGATAGGGTAAATACAAGCAGGCTTTTACCACTGAGGTGGGGTGAGACTACAATTAGAAATGATAGGTTAAGAGTGAAAGGTGAAATATTTAAGGGGAACCTGAGGTGAAACACAGAGGGTGGTGCAAGTGTGAACTGAGCCACAAGCAGAAGTGGTTCGTTTGCAACACGTAAGAGATGTCTGGATAAATAATAGATGAAAGGGAAATGGAGGGCTATGGTTCAGGTGCGGATCATTGGGACTAGCCAGAATAACAAGTTTGACATGGACTAGTTGGGCTAAAGGGCCTGTTTCGGAGCTGTAGCCCTCTTTGACTTTGTGACTCTGTGATTCTGCTTTCTGCAAGCGTTCCCCTTCCCCCAGGAACCCAGAGCTGAGGCAGCACCAGTTGTGAGTGCCTCATACCTGCATCTGACTAATGATCCGACTGAAAATGGGGACAGCTAGCCTGAAGGGGCAGCTGCAGCTCGTGCACACCAGCTGTACACACAGCAGATCAGTCAGCACGTACCGCTCAGTGACTGTGTGAGTTTTTCCCACAGGAAGCTGGGAGCTGGGTAACAGAGGAGCTTTTCACATGGAGCAGCGCTGAAAATAAAATGAGCTATGCTGATGGGATAAATTAGAGAGAGTGAAAGAGAGAAGGAGAGAAAGAGGGACAGAGAGAGAGACAGAGACAGAGAGAAACAGAGAGACAGAGAGAGAAACAGAGAGAGAGACAGAGTGAGAGAGAGAGACAGAGATATGAAAAAGATTGACACCGAGACAGAGGGGGGAGGAGAGAGACAGACAGAGAGACGAAGCGACAGAGACAAAGAGAGAGACAGTGTGGGGGAAGGAGATAATCAGAGAGAGGGAGAGAGAAGAAGAGAGAGAGGGGAGACAGAGAGACAGAGAGGGGTAAGGGGAGTGAGGAGGAGAGGGACAGAGAGACAGACAGACAAACAGAGAGAAAGAGAGAGACAGAGAGAGACACACACACGCAGAGGCAGAGAGACAGCGACAGAGACCGAGAGAAAGAGAAAGAGACAGTGAGGGAGAGGGGGAGAGAGAGACAGAAAGAGAGAGAGAGAGAGCCAAAGACAGAGAGAGGCAGAGTGTGAGAGAGACAGAGAGAGTGAGAGAGAAACAGAGACAGAAATGATAGAGACAGAGAGAAACAGAGAGAGGGAGACAGAGACAGAGAGGGACAGGGAGAGAGGGAGACAGAGAGAGAGTGAGTCAGAGAGAGAAAGAGAGGCCGAGAGAGAGAGAGAGAGAGAATGACAGAGACAGAGTGACCGAAAGAGAGAGACATGAGAGACAGAGAGTGAAAGATAGAGAGAAAGACAGAGACAGAGACAGAGACAAAGGGAAAGAAAGAGACAGGGAGACAGGAAAACAGAGAGTGACAGAGAGAGGGAAGGAGAGGAACAGAGTGGTAGAGAGAAAGAGACAGAGGAAGAGAGAGGGACAGAGAGTGGGAGGGTAGAGTGAGACAGGGACAGACACAGAAGAGAGAGACACACACAGACAGAAAAACAAGAGCAAGGGCAGAGAGACAAAGACAGAGTGAAAGGGAGAGAGTGGGAAGGAGACTGAGAGAGAAAGAAAGAGAGGGAATAAAACAGGCAGAGTGTGAGAGAGAAATAGAGAGACAGAGAGAGTGTATGTGGGAGAGAGAGAAAGATCAAAATGGAGAGAGATTGTGAGAGAGAGGAAGAGAGGGCGAGAGCCTGCAACTCACGCCAGCCATCGTGGCCCCACCTACATTAATGTCACCCTAAGCCATTTATCCTTCCCCCAGTTTCTACCATTTACCCTCACATGAGCGACTATTTACTGCAGCCAATTAATGCAGCACTTGGAATATTGTGCTCAGGTTAGGTCGCGCTGCCATAGAAAAGATATTATTTAACTGGAAAAAATGTGGAGGAGATTTAAGGTCAATGCAAATTTATTATCAAAATATGTACAGTATATGTTACCATATACTACCCTGAGATTCATTTGCTTGCAGGCAAGTAACCAATGTGCAAAGGAAGGCAATGAGCAAATAAATTTTAAAAATACTGAGCATATGAGTCGTAAAGGGTCTTTGGAAGTGGTCTGTAGATTATACAATCAGTTTAGAGCAGTGGTGAGTGAACTTACCCACGCCGGTTCAGGAGCCTGATGGTTGCAGGGTAATAACTGTTGCAGAACCCAGTGATGTGAGATCTAAGGTTCCTGTGCCTCTGTCCCGATGGTGGAAGTGTAAAGAGAGCATGGCCTGGATATGGGGCTCTTAGATTATGGATGTGCTTTCTGTGTCAGCACCCTTATAAGTGTACTCAGTAGTGGGGAGGCTTTGTCTGTGATGTGGGGAGCTGTATCTATCACTTCCTATGGAGAATGTTTTCTGAGTCTCGAAGCACTGAGTTATGGAGAGAGGTTCAGCAAGTTGGTTCATTTTCAATTGGAAAGTAGCAGAGGGGTAACCTTACAGTGCCACTGTTCCCACTTTCCCCTCCACCATCTGCCAGCCACCACTCCTCACCTGGATCCACCCCATCATCTGCCAGCTCTTGCTCCGCCCCTTCCCTTCACTTCTTTACACTGACCATCTTTCTTTCCAGTCCTGATGAAGAGTCTTATCCTCAAATGTTGACTGTCCATTTCCCTCCACAGATGCTGCCTGGAGACAGCCCCCTTGGCCCACTATATCCATGTTGTACTCCCCCTATTTACTAGCACTTGGTGCATAACCTTGGTGATTGAGGTGCTTGTCCAGGTACTCGGAAGTATTGTGGGGGTCATAGAGTCAAGCAACACAGTAAGAGACCCTTCGGCCCAACACATCCATGCTGACCAAGTTGCCCAATTGAGCTAGTCCTATTTAACTGCTTTTAGCCCGTAGCACTCACTACCTTCCGGATCCACGCACCTGTCCAAATGTCTTTAAACATTGTAACTATACCCACATCTGCCACTTCCTCAGGTAGCGCATTCCATAAGCATAAACTCACCATCTTCTGTGTGAAAAATTTGGACCTTAAGACTGTCAGACTTTGGATCTGTTGCACGGGTGACTGAGGAGAACCCAAGAGCAGGACACTGGCACGTCGACTGAGTTGGGGATGCTGGCGTAGACGTGAGCATAGAACAGCATCCCCAACTCAGTCAACGTGCCAGTGTCCTGCAGTTGGGTTCTCCTCAGTCGCCCCGTGCAACAGCATTTGGGTCCGTTCCCAACACCCCATTGTGACAGGAGCAGAATTAGGCCATTTGCCCATTTGAGTCAGCTCTGCCATTCAGTCATGGCTGATTTATTATCCTCGTCAACCCCATTCTCCTGTCTTCACCCCATAACCTTGACCATTAGACCATAAGATTGTAAGGTATAGGAGCAGAAATAGGCCATTCAGCTCATTGAGTCTGCTCTGTTATTCAATCACAGCTGATTCCTTATCCATCTTAAACCCATTCTCCTTCCTTCTCCCATTAACTTCTGACCGTAAGACCATAAGACATAGCAACAGAATTAGGCCATTCAGCCCAGTGAGTCTACTCTGAAAATTCAGTCATGGCTGACTTATTATCCCTCTCAACCCCATTCTCCTGCTTCCTCCCCATAATCTTTGATGCCCTTACCAATCCGCTTTTAATATATGTACCTAATGAAAGTCGTCTATCAGGTCCTCTGTAAATTTATCCCCTCTCAATTTAAACCTGTGTCCTCTAGTTTTAGACTCCTCTACCTTAGTGGGAAGTGGGGCTGAGATACATCTCTACTAAAGAAGGTGTAAGGTGCTCCTTCCCACTAATAGCCTACAGGTAAACCTTGGGCAAGATGTAGCACCTGCTTAGCCCCTGCAGTCAGGGTCATGTGAAGCCAAGGGAGCAGATGGTGGATGCTCGTATGAGCAGCTGATGCATATCACATCCTGGTTATGTGACCACTGATGCCAGGCAGACAATCGCTGAAGAGTATTGACAATGGCTGGGGTTAGTCATCCTGTAAAGACACTGCACGGAAGAAGGCAATGGCATACCACTTCTGTAGATTTGTAAAATTTCTGTAAAATTTGCCAAGAACAATCATGGTCAAAGAGTTTGATCACCACACCCACCCACCCCATGGCCTTATGATTTTATAAACCTCTTCATCAGGGGTTCCCAACCTTTTTTATGCCATGGACCCATATCATTAGGAAAGAGGTCTCTGAACCCCAGGTTGGGAACCCCTGTTCTACAGGGTCACCAATCAGCCTCCTTCACACAAGCTAAAAACAAAATAAAACTCACATATCAAACTCCCATCCCTTCTCTTCAATTAGTTTAATGTTTTGAAGTTACAAAACATAATAGTGGCAATAACAAATTTTTAAATGAATCCAAAATGACAACCTACCTGCAAAAAGACTTTTGAGTTAAGAAAAGCACAGTAAGAAAAGTTTGATTTAAAAAAGCGGCACAACACGTCTTTCTTTGCAAATTGACAGAGACTGTCGAGGTAAAAAAAATGCAAGACAATGGAAAAATTCATCAGATGATAATAATCATCACAAAAAAGCAGAAATGGTTGGCCATATTGGAAAGATAGACACACTTGATTCCTCAACTGGCTCACGTATACTGAGCTAACTGAGCAGTATTTTGAAGCAAATGAAATAACCAATGAGAAGCAAATACCAGTTTTGCTGAGTGCATTAGGTGGAAAAGCATATAGATTGCTTAGGAGTTTGACTGTTCCGACCAAACCAGCCAAAATTGGCTTTGCTGATGTTGTGAGAGTAATGTAGGAACAATTAGAACTGCAACCATTGTTGATTACAGAATACTTAAGGTTTCATAAGCAGAATAGAAAAGAAGGGGACTCCATTTTAATGTATGTGATTAAGTTAAAGAGATTGCCTGAGCATGGATATTTCAGTGATCAGCTTAATGATGCATTGAGAATTCATTTAGCTTGTGGAATCTTACAAGAAAACATCTAAAAACCACTGAAACACAACTTATATTTAAGAGAGCAGTTGAAGTAGCCATATCAATGGAAACAGCAAACCTAGATGCAATTGAGTTGCAGTCAGGAATGAATGTGAACATGAACAAAATAGCAACAAAAAGCAGAAAACTGCCTGGCTGAACAAATAGTGTTACCATTGGGGCAAGGGCTCACAAACACCAGACCAATGCAAGTTTAAAGGTGAGACTTGCAGAAAATACAACAAAGTAGACACACACAAAGAGCATGTCAGGCGGACAAAAATAAATGGGCTGACAGGGAAGAGAAAAGGCTAAAAAGTAAAGTTCCAGTTTCAAAAAGAGCACTAATCTGCATGCTGTTGATGAAAAGTCAGATCATGATGAGAGTGACACAGGGCTGTGTAGCCTTGAGATTTACACATGAAAACTAACAGGAGAGAAGCAATATGACTTATACCAGAAGTGGACAGCAAATTAATTAAACTGGAATTAGACACTGGATCAGCTGCTTCAGTAATTCCTCAAAATGAGTTTGAATGGAATTTCAAAAATACTGAACTGAAGTCTGCAGATATCCAACTAAGATACCGGAGAAAAGATTAACTCCTGTGGAAATGACATCTGTAACAGTGAAATACAGCAATCAACAAGCCATAGTAGGCTTGTATGTGGTAAAAAACAGGAGGGCCAGCATTGCGGGGCTGAGATTGGTTGACACACCACAACTTGATTGGAGATCCATCTACTATTTGCATGCCACATCTCCTGAATCAGAGTCAACTGAACCCAAATTAAGAAAGGTAGCAGATGATGCCACAGCAGTGTTCAAGGATGGCATTAGAAAACTCAAACATATCAAGGGTAAAATAGTGTTAAATGAAGATGCCTCACCCAGGTTTTACAAAACCTGTCCGGTTCCTTGTGCCATCCGTGATAAAGTTGAGTGGAGCCCTGGGCAATGTCAGTGGTCCCAACAGCCAATTTGTCAGGATCGGTGGTGACTAAGGTTGCCATCAACCCAGTCCTGAAAGTAGACCAATACTCTTTCCTCAGGGTAGAGGATATCTTTGCAAACCTTTCTGGAGGGAAAAACTTCACCAAAGTGGGCTTAACTAAGGCCTAACCACAGATGGAGTTGGAAGCAGAGGCAAAAATGTTGCTCATCGTAAACACTCACAAGGAGCTTTATTGCTATAATGGGCTTATTTTTGGAGTACATCTGCACTTGCATCCTGACAGAAAGCTATGGACCAGGAGCTGCAAGGCTCTCCAGGCACTCAGTATTACCCGGATGACAACACTGTTACCCGTGAGGATAGCAAGGAACGTCTCCAAAATCTCAAGACAGTTTTAAAGGCATTAGAAGGCTATGAGCTCAGAGCGTGACACAACAAGTGTGAATTCTTTAAACCAAGCAACACCATCCATGCACAAGGATTACCCAAGTGTGCTGAGAACAGTCGAGCAATGGTGGATGCCCCAAACCAGAGAACGTGCCACAACTGTGGCTCTTTTTAGGATTTGTCAGTTACTATAACAGGTTCCTACCAAGCCTGACTACTGTGCTCTACCTCTTGAAATCATTACTACAGATTGGGAAAAAAAATGGCAATGGACAAACCAGTGTGAGATGGGTTTTAAAAAGGTAAAGGAAATGGTGATGTGAGACACTGTACTCGCACATTATGATCCACATCACCTCGTGAAACTTGCCTGTGATACTTTGCCTTATAGTACAGATGCAGTCATGTCACATATTATGAGTGATGGAAGTGAACACCCCATAGCGTTTGCATCACACTCCCAAACTGCTGCAGGCAAAATTACACACAGGTTGACAGAGAGGCCTCGATCTGGTTTGGGGTGTAAAACTTTTTAACCAGTATTTTTATGGGTGAGAGTTTACCCTCGTTACTGATCAACAACCACTAGTGCCCATTTTCAATCCACGGAAGGGTGTTCCACTAATAGCGGCAGCACGAATGCCCATTGAGCTCTGTTTCATGGAGGATGCAGTTACAAAATTGAATTCATGGAAATACTGATGGATTGCCCCATTTACCTTTGGAATGGAAATACCTGAAAGTTTTTAAAAAGAGGACACTCCACTTGACATATTCTCCCTAACGTAGATCGAAAGTATTATGGCAGAGATGATCCAAAGGGAAACCAGAGAAGAAAAACACTGTCTCAGGGATAAATAGCCACCAAAATGGCTGATTTGTGCAGCAGAAACGCCAGTCCCCCCAGTTTCACCAGCAGCAAGGTGAGCCTGCCCTTGATGGGAGTTCCTTATGCGGGGATTGACAGTTGTTGTGCCATTCAAGCTGAGAGCTACAATGTTGGAGGAGCTATGTGCCAGTCACCTAGTGGTAGTTAAAATAAAAGCATTGGCTTGAAGTGGTGTCTGGTGGCCTGGAATAGATCAGCAGATTGAGCAGCTTGCCATGAACTGTGCAGGATGCCAACACATCCAGAAGATGCCAAGAGCAGGCCCTCTCCATCCCTGGGAATAATCAGTATTGTCCTGGCAGAGTATGAATGTGGATTTTGCTGGATCATTCATGGGCCTAAGTTTCTTGATAGTAGTGGATGCTGCTACAAAGAGGCTGATGTATTCCCAATAGTCTCCACCACAGTCTCTCACACTGCTGATGTGTTCCCAATAGCTTCCACCATAGTCTCTCACACTGCTGATGTGTTCCCAATAGCCTCCTCTACAGCCTCTCACACTGCTGACATGTTGAGAAGCCTCTTCTCAAGGACTGGTGTTCCAGAACTTAGTCAGTGACAATGGGCCACAGTTGTTGTGGAACAGTTTCAGGCACTCCTGAAATCATTCCACTGTACCACCCCGTTACAAATGGCTTAACGGTAAGGTTTATTCAGAGTCTAAAGAACACGCTGTGAGCAGCATCAGCAGAACACACTATTCTGACACTGAATCAGAAGCTCACCAATTTCCTCCTTGTGTATCGCAATGCAGCACACTCCACAGCCAACAACTCACCAGCTATGCTGTTCCTGAATCGTCCTTTGTGTTCACACTTGGATCTCCTCAACCCCAATGTCGGAAGGGGTGTGCAGGACAAACAGCTGAGACAAATTGAGGGCTCCTCAAACAAGGAGGGACAAGCAGTCCTGGTAAGGGACTACAGAGGTGATGAAAAGTGGGTACTCGGGTAGATTAAGGACAGAACTGGATTAATGTCCTAGTCATAGTCATAGCCATACTTTATTGAACGAAAACCAATTTCCCCCGGGATCAATAAAGTATGACTATGACTATGAGAACTGGATTACTATCCTACACAATGAAGATTGTGTCTGATATCTTCTGGAGATGACACGTCGATCAGCCGAGGTGAGCAGAGTCGATTGCTAGAGGAAACAGCTGGCCAGAGCTGTCAGAACCATTTCCCACAGTCCCAGAGTCAACTCCTACAACCAGCATGGAGGAGGACCCAGAAACTGAGACAGTTTCACAGCCACAAGTCTCACCTGCCGTGCAGAGCGACCTCTGCTTGTTGGAAAGAGTTATCCCAGAAGAGTAAGAAATCCTCCACAGCAATTAAATCTTTAGGTCTGAATGGGATAATGAAATAAAATACTATGTTGTGAATGTCTCTGTAGTAGCTGTATTATATAGTGTATTGTGTATATAGTTGAGATGCGTTCTATATTGTGTTGGAGGTTACGCTATAGTTAACAGGAGCAGGAGTGTTGTGTATTTAATATTTCAGTAGCTTTGAGTAATAATGTCAATATATTATTTGATTAAACATTTTTGTTTGTTTAATCATCTCATTATTGGGTTATATGTAGGAATAATATTGGGCCGCACGGTAGCGTAGTGGTCAGTGTAACACTTTACAGTACAGGTGACCCGAGTTCAATTCCCACCACTGTCTGTAAGGAGATTGTACCTTCTCCCGGTGACCGGGTGGGTGTCCTCTGAGTGCTCTGGTTTCCTCCCAAAATTCAATGACGTACCAGTCAGTAGGATAATTGGTCATTGCAAATTGTCCCGTGGTTAGGCTTGGATTAAATCGGGGGTTGCTGGGCAGTGAGGCTCAAAGGGCCGGAAGCTCCTACTCCATTCTGTATCTCAATAAATAAATAAATACATAAATAGATAGAAAGATAAACAAATAAGTGAATTGCATAAGTCATCGAGCTACCATACCTAACGTACGCACCTCGCTTAAAGTGAAAACAAAGTTAACTTCACATTTCTGCCTTCCATCTTTTCCTCTCAATTAGTTTAATGCTTTGGAGTTACAAAACATAACACAACTAAAATCCCCCTGTGGTTCATCAGTATTCCTAAAGAAAGGAAGTCCACCATGTCCAGCTCTGTTCGCCTCATTATAGGAAGGATGTGAAAGCTTTAGAGGGGTGCAGGGGAGATTTACCAGGATGTTGCCTGGATTAGAGAGCAGGTCTTATGAGGACAGGCTGAGAGAGCTAGGGATATTTTCTTTGGAGCAAAAGAGGGTGAGAGGGGACTTGACAGAGATGTTCAAGATGATAAGAGGCATAAATGAAGTGGACAGCCAGAAACATTTTCCCAGGGTGGAAGTGACGAATATAAGTGACGTAGTTTTAAGGTGATTGGAGGAAATTATAAGGGGGATGTCAGAGGTAGGATTTTTTAGACGGAGAATGGCATATGTGTAGAAAGAGCTCTCAGGGGTGGTAGTAGAGGTAGACAAATTAGGGACATTTAAATGCCTCTTAGACAGGTACATGGATGAAAGAGGGTTAGATTGATTTTAAAGTAGGCTATAAATTTGGCACAACATTGATGGCCAAAGAGTCTATATTGTGCTGTAATGTTCTTACTGCACCTGGCCTAGTTGCGATTCCAGTACCTCAGTTATTTACTATTGATTACTGTCTAAATATAACCCAGGATGTCACTCAGATCCAGGTAAGAATTGCTGGCCTTGTCTGTGGCTGTCACATCTTGTAACTTGACGTCCCTTGTGACAGCTGCTCAAGACCTCTTTTGGAGTCTCTGCTTCTGCCAGCTCCTTAGGCAATGAATTACAGGCTCCCACTGTCCTCTGGATGAAAAAGAAATCTTCCTTAGATTATTGGTGAACATGAAGAGGAACTTCTTCACTCTGAGGTTGGTGAGAGTGTGGAATGAACTGCCAGCAGAGGTGGTGGACGGAGATTTTGATTTCTACATTTAAGACTATAAGACATAGGAGCAGAATTAATTAAGCCATTTGGCCTATCGAGTCTGCTCCACCATTCCATCATGGCTGATTTATTATTCCTCTCAAACCCATTCTCTTGCTCTTCTCCCCATAATCTTTGATGTCTTTACTAATAAAGAAACTGTCAACCTCCGCTTTAAATATACCCAATTACTTGCCCTCCACTGCTGCCTGTGGTAATGAATTCCACAGGTTCACTACCCTCTAGCTAAAGAAATTCATCATCTTCTCTGTGTTCTAAGTGGATGTCCCTCTATTGTGAAGTACAGCCCTCTGATCCTAGACTCCTCCAGTACAGGAAACATCCTGTCCATGTCCACTCCAGTTAAGAGAAGTTTGTATACGTACATGGATGGAAGGGATTTGAAGGGTTGTGGTCCAGGAGCAGGTCGATGAGACTTGGCAGAATAGTTGTTTGCCATGACTAGATTGGCCTAATGGCCTATTTCTGTGCTCTATGACCCCTGTAAAGCTCTTGCCCCTTCCTGTGCCTTCGTGTGCCTTCTGGTCTTAGATACTGTCTACCCTATCTATGTATATTGGCATAGAAGAGAGGGAAACTTCTTTACTTTTGATATGTGACTGCCACTGTACATTTCCATGTACATGTGACAAATAAAACTAATTTTAATCTTATCTTATTCAGAGAGGGTAATCAATAGCAAACCTCAGTATTAAGGATCTGGAGTCACGTATAGATCAGACCAGATTCCCTTAGGAATGCTGATGAAGGACATGCGTTTATCAGAGGTTTCATTGTCACTGTTGATATTACTAGATTTTTCATTAAACTTACTTAATTAACAAAACTTAATTCCCCAAGCAACACACACGAAATGCTGGAGGAGCTCAGCTGGCCAGGCAGCATCTATGGAAAGTTCCAGGTACTCTTTGCCATAGATGCTGCCTGGTCTGCTGAGTTCATCCAGCATTTTGTGTGTGTTGACTTGGATTTCCAGCATCTGTAGATTGTTTCTTCTTTTTAATTCCCCAACTGTTGTGATGGGATTTGAACTTGTGACCATCCAGAGTTCGCTAGCTCCCTGGATATCCACTGTACTACTACTACTGGATTCAGTAAATCTGATAGTAATTTTCAGTTCTGTGTCATGATGAGCTAATGTTTTTCACAGGATTTAGAGAAAGTTGCATATTACAGCAGGTCACAGAACAGGACAGCACAGAAACTAGTCTTTTGGCCCATCTAGTCCATGCTAAACTGTTATTCTACCTAATCCCATTGACCTGCACATAGCCCGCCCATCCATATTCTGCATTATCCAAATTTCTCCTCAATGTTGAAATCGAGCCTGCATCCCTCACCTCCGCTGGCAGCTCGTTCCACACTCTTACCACCTCTGAGTGAAGAAGTTCCTGCTCAGGTTCCCCTTAAACATTTCACCATGACCTCTAGTTGTAGTCTCATCCAAACTCAGTGCAAAACGCTGCTTGCATTTACCCTTCTATACCACTCATAATTTTGTATACCTTTATCAGATCTCCCCCCCCCCCCATTCTCCTACACTCCAGGGAACAAAGTCCTAACCTAAACCAGAGAACATCCTGATTAAATTCTGCTGCACCGTATGCTCATCCTCCCTGTGATGGGGTGGCCAGAATTGCATGCAATCCTCCAAATGTGATGAAGTTGATTTTGCCCTACTCACTCCCTAGTTTTTCACAAGAGTCAATATTGACAAAGCTATGAGACACAATACTACTAGTCATCAATTCAGAGTCATTCAGACACCATGTCTCACCGACTGAGAGAATTCTCAAAGAAACCTGTAAAATTCCTACTGTGCTGAACAGATACAAGCAAGATTTATCTAACGCTGATGGATTCTAGGACCATGGGTCACAGTCTCAGAATGAGATGCAAAGCATGTTAGGCTGAGAAATTTCCTCTAAAAGGGATCATGAACCTTTGGTATTTTCTTCTGCAGAAGACAGATAAAGTCAAAAATATTGGCAGCACTTAAAAGGCAGTGAGACAGGCACATGAATATCAGAATCAGAATTAGATTCAGGTTTAATATCACTGACATATGTCAGGAAATTGGTTGTTTTGCAGCAGCAGTGCCATGCAATACATAAAGAAAACTATAAATTACAAAAAGAAATATATAGAGAGAATCTATGTCCTCTGTCCTAGACTCCCCCACCGTAGGAAACATCCTCTCCATGTCCACTCTATCAAGGCCTTTGATAGGTTTCAATGAGAGTCCCTCTCACCATCCCCCCCCCCAACTCATTCTTCTAAACTCCTGGCCCAGAGACACCAAGTTCCTTATATGTTAACCCTTTTATTCCCCGGATCATTCTCATATATTGAAAGAGTTATGTATTCTTTAAAGTACTGAATGAATCAAAGGATAAAAGAAAAGTTGGAGCCAAGGATTAAATATGGATTCCAGACTAGGTTTAAAAGACTGAATGGTCTACTCTCCTGTTTCTATGTTTTATTCATCCATACTAATTCCTACATCCTTCCGACCACCATACTATTCAGTTCCTGTACCTTCTGCTCAGTTCTCCTCTCAGTATTCTGCTTCTTTATATGTGCCTTGTCTGTCTGTCCCAGTTTCATCAGCTAGCGTTTCTCCAGTCTGTGGAGGAGAGCATACTGATGCACTTCTCAAATCTGATTTTGTGCAAGACAGCCTTCAAAAGGCAATGCCTCAAGAAGATGGCATCTATCATTAAGGAGCTCCCTATAACTCATACATGCCCACTTCTTATTGCTACCATCAAGAAGGAGGTACAAGAGCCTGAAGACACACGCTCAATGATTCAGAAACAGCACCTTCCCTTCCACCATCAGATTTCTAAATGAACGACGAACCGATGAACTCTACCTCTCTATTTTTTGCTCTCTTTTTGTTTACTTAATTTAAGTAAAATGAGCTTGTGTACTGTCCCAAGCACAATCTTGAACTATATTGGTTGTGGACGCAAAAAGACATGTACCTGTGACATGTGACACGTGTATGGTTCCTTAAGATTGTCATAGCCGGGTGGGTGGGGTGTGGGGGTAAGTTCCCACTACCTATTAAATGCTCCCAATGGCATGCATTTCAAATAACTTAGTCCAACTCCTGGCCTTCACATGGGGCTTAGCTACTAAGCCCAGCAGAACAGTTTCTACTGACAGGAGAAGAGGCAAAGGTGGGTTACTGGTGCCCTAAAACTAGACGCTCTGGGCAGATGGGACTTGTCAGCTGTGGTTGGCAGCTCATCTAGGTCAGGAGAAGGAAAACTTTGATCTCAAATCTCTGATGCCTTGCAGCTATACCCACTCTTGGGGAAGGCTGTGGGAAAAATCCGAAGCTGAAGTCCCTAAGGCAGTCCAATTTTCAGTCCACCTGCGATGCTGCTGGTGCCAAACTGTATTGGTCTCTGTCGTTACTTTGGATTCATCAGCCATGTGGAGAAGGGGAGCTTGCTGCATGGGCAACTGTTCGCTCTTCTTATTGTACTTCCTGGTTTGTTTAATGGCCTGTGTGTCAGGTAGAGAGCTAGGAAGCAACATTATGGTCCACCTCAACCAATGGAGGGCCTCACATATGACAAATAAAGTGCACATTTCTAGCTCTTTATCCCGTGTTTGCAGGACAGGGTAGATGTTGAGATGTCCCTACTAGTGTGGGAGTCTTGAATGAGTGAACACGCTTACGCGATCAGGCCAAGGTCATTTAAAGCTGAGGTGCCTAGGAACTGCTTGCAGAATTTAGTGAACCTCTAGATCTGTCTACCCTGAAGGGTTACAGAGGCTGTTTGTTGCAGGTACTTAAAGAGGAAGAGGGACAGGAAAACTCACACTCAACATTTCAGGAATTACTTATATATATATATATATATATATATATATATAATTTTTATTGTAATTTATAGTTTTTTTAAATGATTAGGTATTGCAATGTACTGATACCGCAAAACAACACATTTCACAACACATATAAGTAATGTTAAGCCTGACCCTGATTCGGATTCGAATTCTGAGACAATGATCAGAGAAGTGAAAGCTATGGGGAGGAGCACAGAAGAGGGGATGAGAGCTGGTGGGTCAGATTGACCAGGATGATGAGCTGGGTCAGATTGACCAGGATGATATTCAATGGTAGGACAGGCTTGATGAGACAAGTGGCCTACTCCATCTCCTCCATTTTTTTGTTGTCTTGTGTTCATTCATGGAGTCATAGAGTTATAGCACTCAAAACCAGGCCCTTCAGCCCATCTGCTCCATGCCGATCAAGATGCTTCAGCCCAGCTATTCCCTTCTGCCAACTTTGGACCGTAATATATTTCCTATAGATAAGTCTCTACCAAAGGAGAAGTAGGGTGGTCCTTCCCTCTGCTAGACTGCGGGTCACCCTCGGGCAAGGTGTAGCACCTGCTTAGCTCCCCCGATCAGGGTCACGTGAAGCCATGGGTGCAGGTGGTGGATGGTCATATGAACAGCTGGTGCATATCACAACTCCTAGTTATGCGACCACTGACGCCAGGCAGACAATCTCTGAAGAGTATTGATAATGACTGGGGTCACCCGTCTCGTAAAGTCACTGTCCAGAAGAAGGCAATGGCAAACTACTCTGAAGAAAAATTTGCCAAGAACAATCATGGAAAGATGATGATTACCACGTCATACAACACAGCACATAATGATGATGATGATGATGATAGCAGGGTGACAGTACTCCCAGTGCAGCCTCATTAACAACCGTACAGTCTGATACGAACACCCTGTTTCTACGTTGCAATGTTCCCAGACTCTGTTCTGGTAATAATTATATTGGGACATCAGTCGGTAGCTTCTGAGTCTCCTGTCTGAGCTTGCTGTTCTAAGCAGTTCTAGTGCAGTGTAATGTCCCAAAGCATTTCACGAAGAAATTACATCAAAACCTGATACCAAGCCGTTCATCGTGAAGCTCTGGAGCACAGCCAAAACGTGGTCAAAGATGCATGTTTTAAGGAGGTGTTCAAAGACAGAGAGGGGAAGGGGAAGCGAGAGGGAAAGGAGAAAAGAGAGGGGGAGATGGATGAGGATGGGGAGGGAAAAGGAAAGGGAAGAGAGGGAGGGCTAGAGGGTGAGAGATGAAGAGGGAGAGGGAATGGGAACTAGAGGGAGAGAGAGGTTCAGCAGGATTTTAGCATTTGTGTATGACATGATCAAACAAATGGCACCCACACAAAAGCATTTTACTATACCTAAAGATTAGCTTTATTTGTCACAGGTACATCGAAACATGCAGTGAAATGTGTCAACAGCCACCACAACTCGATGCCAATTCCAGGATAAAGCAGACTCTATTGGCACTCGTCACAGAGATCAGGACAGGACACTAGAAGAAGTTAGCACTCTCTTGAACAACATACACAAAGTGCTGGAGGAAGTCAGCAGTTTGGGCAGCTTCTATCGAAAGGAAAACACTATCAATGTTTTGGGCCAAGACCCTTCATCAGGGCTGGAAAGAAGAGCAGCATTTTACAGTTGCAGAGAAAGTGTAGCACAGGCAGACGATATGGTGCAAGGCTATGACAGGGTAGATCATGGGGTCAAGGGTCCATCTTATTGTACCAGGGAACTCAGGGACGAAAATGACAACAATCCCTTTTCCCACAGTTGCTGCTCTTCCTTTCCAGTCTTGATGAAGGGTTTCAGTCTGAAACATCCACTGTTTATTCATTTCCATAGATGCTGCCTGATCTGCTGAGTTCCTCCGACATTTTGTGTGTGTTGTTCTGAATGTCCAGCATCTGCAGAATCTCTTGCCTATTCTCTTTTCCAACTTCTGTACCACCAGGCTCAAGGCCAGCCTCTACCCCACTGTGATAAGTCTATTGAATAGTTCCCTAGTTGCCATATTGGACTCAACCTCACAACCTTCTTTGTTTAGTTCTTGCACTTGATTTGCTACCTGTACTTCACTTTCTCTGTAACACTTCATTCTGCACTTTTATTAGGCTACCTCAATGCACTGTGTAATGATCAAAGTGCAAAGTAAATTTTATTATCAAATTACATATTTATCACCATATACAACTCTGAGATTCAATTTCCTGCAGGCATACTCAGCAAATCTATAGAACAGTAACTATAACAGGATCAATGAAAGATCAAGCAGAGTGCAGAAGAAAAGAAACTGCCAATACACATGTAAATAAATCATGTTTTAAGGAGGTGTTCAAAGACAGAGAGGGGAAGGGGAAGCGAGAGGGAAAGGAGAAAAGGGAGGGGGAGATGGATGGGGATGGGGAGGGAAAAGGAAAGGGAAGAGGGGGAGGGCTAGAGGGTGAGAGATGAAGAGGGAGAGGGAATGGGAGCTAGAGGGAGAGAGAGGTTCAGCAGAATTTTAGCATTTGTGTATGACATGATCAAACAAATGGCACCCACACAAAAGCATTTTACTGTACCTAAAGATTAGCTTTATTTGTCGCATGTATATCGAAACATGCAGTGAAATGTGTTACTTGTGTCAACAACCAACACAACTCGATGCCAATTCCAGGATAAAGCAGACTCTATTGGCACTCGTCACAGAGATCAGGACAGGACACTAGAAGAAGTTAGCACTCTCTTGAACAACATACACAAAGTGCTGGAGGAAATCAGCAGTTTGGGTAGCTTCTATCGAAAGGGAAACACTATCAATGTCAAACACTATCAAAACACTATCATTAAATAATGAGAACATGAGATAATGAGATAAGGACCTTAAAGTAAGATCATTCATTGTGGGGATATCTCAATGAGTGTAATTCTCCTCCTTGTTCAAGAGCCTGATGGTTGTGGGGTAGTAACTGTTCCTGAACCTGGTGCTGTGAGTCCTGAGGCTCCTGTACCACCTTCCTGATGGCAGTAGTGGGAAAAGAGCATGGCCTGGGTGGTGGGATCTCCGACGATGAATGTTGCTCTCCTCTGCTAGGGTTTCATGTAGATGTGCTCAACGGATGGGAGAGCTTTACCCATGGTATACTGGGCTGAATCTGCTCTCGGCTTAAAGAAGGCAAACGTAAAAGAGGCGGACAACAGAAGAGATTCAAAGGCGTCTTAAAAGCCAACATGAAGGAATTTAACATCGACAACAACAATTGGGAAACCAATGCCAAGGACAGGAAACTCTGGCAAGCCATCACCCAAGAAGGAACAGCAACTTTCGAAGCCAACAGATGTGCAGAATTAGAGGAAAAGAGAAGAAAATGGAAAGAGAGGCAGCAACAACCAAAGCCCGATCTGCCATCTGGAACTACCTGTCCTGGATGCGAAAGAACTTTCAAAGCCAAGATTGGACTCATAAACCACTTGAGAGCCCATAAGTAGATCAACAGAACAAAGACCATCATCCTCGACCTCGAGGGATAGCCACGACGACGACTATCTTTTGTAGGATTTTCCATTCAAAGGCATTGGTGCTTCCATACTAGGCCATGGTGCAACCATTCTGTATACTCTCCACTACATATCTATAGAAATTTGTCATGCCAACTCTCCACAAACTTCTAAGGAAGAAGAGGTGCTGCCGTGCTATCTTTGCAATTGCAATTATGTGCTGGGTCCGGGACAGATCCTCTGAAATAGTAACGCCAAGGAATATAAAGTTCCTAACCCTCTCCACCTCTGATCCTTCGATGAAGACTGGCTCCTGATCTGTATGAGCAGTATGAAAGACAAGCATTCACTGCACCCTACTGAAAACAATAAACAGGGGCGGCACGGCAGTGTAGTGGTTCATGAAACACTTCACAGTGCCAGCGATTGGGGTTCAATTCCTGCAGCAGTCTGGAAGGTGTCTGTGCGTTCTCCCTATGACCACATGGGTTTCCCTTGGGTGCTCCGGTTTCCTCCCACCTTCCAAGGGCATACGGGCTAGGGTTAGTAAGTTACGGGTTAGGGTTAATAAGTTGTGGGTTAGGGTCAGTAAGTTGTAGGCAAGCTACGTTGAGTAGAGGGGCACAGTGAGGGCTTTCGCAAGCACAATCCTTGGACTGTGTTGGTCATTGATGCAAACAACGCATTTCACTGTTTTGATGTTTCGATGTACATGTGACAAATGCAGGTCATGAAAATACAAAAAAAACAAACGGATACTGGATAAAACGGGAAATGCTGGAACTTCTCAGCAGGTCAGGCAGCATCTGTGGTAATGTTTCAAGGGAAGTTCAGTCCCGATGCAGCTTCTTGAATTGAATTTGCTTTTTTATTGTCAAATATAAAGAGGTACAGTACAAATCTTACCTTGCATACAGTTCCACAGACTGGAACAAGGGAAAACAGTAAGAGTTATAGAGCACTACAGCACAGAAACAGGCCCTTCGGCCCATCTAGTCAGTGCCGAACTATTAATCTGCCTAGTCCCATCGACCTGCACCCGGACCATAGGCCTCCATACCCCTCCGTACCCCTCCCATCCATGTACCTACACAAGCTCCTTTTAAATGTTGAAATCAAACCTGCATCCACCATTTCTACAGGCAGCCCATTTCACACCCTCACCATCCTCTCAGTGAAGAAGTTCCCTCTCAAGTTTCCCTGAATCAGTTTACCTTTCACCCTTAACCCATGATCTCTAGTTCTAGTCTCACCCATCCTCAGCGGGAAAAGATTGCTTGCATTTACTCTTTCGAAACCCCTCATAATGTTGTATACTTCTATCAAATCTACACTCATTCTTCTACACGCCAAGGAATAAAGCCTCAACCTATTCAACCTTTCCCTATAAGTCTGCAAGTCCCAGCAACATCCTTATAACTTTTCTTAGTGCTCTTTCAAACTTTTTGATATCTTTCCTGTAGATAGGTGACCAGAACTGCACACAGTACTCCAAATTCTGTGAGTGTTACAGAGAGAGGGCAGTGTAGGCAGACAATATGGTGCTAGGTCGTCATTGTAAGTTAGATTCTGAAGTCAAGAGTCCAACTTATTGCACTGGGGAACACAGGAACCAAAACGTTAACCAGTCATTTTCCCCACCGATGCTGCTCTTCCTTTCCAGTCCTGATGAAGGGACTGAGCCTGAAATGTTGACTCTTTATTCCCGTCCCCAGATCTGCAGGAGCAAACATTTTAGTTCTGATTCCTATTCCCGTTCCAACATATCAGTCCATGACTTCCTCTTGTGCCAAGATGAGACCACCCTCAGGCTGGAGGAGCAGCACCTTATATTCTATCTGGTTAGCCTCCAACCTGATGGCATAAACATCGATTTCTCCTTCCAGTAGAAAAAAATTCCCCCCCCACTTTCTATTCCCCACTCTGGTCTCTTACTTCTTACCTCTTCTCACCTGCCTATCACCTCCACTTGAATGCCCTCCTCCTTCCCTTTCTCCTAAGGTCCAATCGCTTCTTTTATCACATTCCTTACTCTCCATCCCTGACCTTTCCCCACCCACATGGCTCCACCAATCACCTTCCAGCTATCCTCTTTCCACTCCTCCTACCTTCTTATTCTGGTGTCTTCCCCCATCCTTTCCAGTCCTGAAGAAGGGTCTCGGCCCAGAACATTAATATTTTGTTCATTTCCGCAGATGCTGCCTGACCTGCTGAGTTCCTCCAGCATTTTTGTACATGTTGCTTTGGATTTCTGGTATTTGCAGAATCCTTGGTGTTTATCCATTTTGTAGCATGTGCTGTACTGAGGAGAGCACTGCTGAACTTTGCTTCTTGTACTTTAGGAAAATGTGGATCTGGGGGACCTTATGTTCTCCCTGTGCTATCTCCCCACTGCTGGCAGACTCACCATCACCGTCATCAAGGCACGCAACCTCAAGGCCATGGACATAACGGGGGCATCCGGTAAGCACTCCTACCGTCCGACGCTGGCACAGTAGTGTAGCGGTTAATATAATGCTATTACAGCGCCAGTGATCTGGGTTCAATTCCCGTCACTCCCTGTAAGGAATTTATACCTGTGACTGCGTGGGTTTCCTCTGGGTCCTTCCCACTTTCCAAAGGCATACAGGTCAGTAGATGCATTCGTCTCAGAGGTGTAATTGGACAGCACAGTCTTGTTGCACTGGAAGTGTTTGTTACTGTGCTGTATCTTGAAATAAAAAAAACATTTTAAGATAAGCTATTAGCAGCAACATCCTCTGTAGCCAATACAAGGGCTTCAACAGGACTCAGTGGCCAGAGGATCTTGATGAGAGGGACTAGTAAGTAAAAGTTAGGCACCAAGAAGGCTTGGAATGCAATTCTGTTTAAAAGAACTTTACAATGCTGGAAAGAAGAGGTGGAAAGGTTTAGTGGTGTTGGAGTGGAGGAGTGATTTCCAGAGTTTGGGGCCCAGTAGCTGATGAAATGCCTGTCACTACTGAAGCAACGGATATAAGGAATGAACAAGACTCCGGAACAAGAAAAGCAAGCAGAACTCAGAAGTCTGGTCAAGAAAGAAGCAGAGGTAAGCCGTAAGGCTGAGGGTTTATGAAGCATTGGTCAGAATGCACTTGGAGTACTGTGAGCAGTTTTGGCCCCTTATCTAAGAAAGGGAGTGCTGGCACTGGAGAGGGTCCAGAGTAACAGGAACGCTGTTTCATCCAGCAGTATTCACGTGCGGTTGAATGATGATTAAACTTGAACTTGAATAGAGAAGGTTCGTGGGAATGGTCCTGGTAATGAAAGGGTTAATGTATCAGATTGCTCTGGGCCTGTACTCACTGGAGTCTAGAATAAGGCGGGATCTCATTGAAACCTATTAAATATTGATAGACCTTGAAAGAGGAGGTTTCATACAGAGGGGGAGTTTAAGACTAGAGGATACAGCCTCAGAATACGAAGGTCCTTTGAGAACAGATGAGGAGGAATTTCTTTAGCTAGAGGGTAGTGAGCCTATGGGATTCATTGCCACAGACAGCTGTGGAGGCCAAGTCATTAAAATATTTAAAGTGGAGGTTCATAAGTTCTTGATTTTTCAGGGCATGAACAGTTACAGGGAGAAGTCAGGAGAATGGGATTGAGAGGGAAAATAAATAGATCTGATTGAATAGCAGACCAGGCTCAATGGGCTAAATGCCTAATTTTGTTCCTATGTGGTATTACGGTCTTATAAGACCACAGGATATAGGAGCAGAATTAGACCATTATGCCTTTCAATCAGCCAGCTCAGGTCAACATCAGACGGGATTTGAACAACACGAAAGGTGGTGTTTTTGTGAGTAATGTTGTAGGTTACGACCGATGCAAAGCTGGGCTGAGAATGAGCAGACAGAGCTCAATCCAGAAAAGTGGGAAGTGACTCATTTTGGAAGGTCAAAACTGAAGGCAGAGCACAGGATTAATGGTCGGAACTAGTGTGGAGGAACAGAGGGGTCTTTGGATCCACAATCATAGATCCCTCACATTTGCTGCACAAGTTGATGGGGTGGTTAAGAAGATGTATAGTGTGGTGACCTTCATTAGTTAGAGGTTTGAGCTTAAGAACCGCAAGGTAATGTTTCAACTCTATGACGTTCATTTGGAGTATTGTGTTCATTTCTGGTTGCCTCGTCGTAGGAAATATGTGGAAGGTTCATAGAGGGTGCAAAGGAGATTTACTAGGATGTTGACTGCATTGGAGAGCAGGCTGAGTGAGCTAGGACTTTCCTGTTTGGAGTGAAGGTGGATGAGATATGACTTGACAGAGGTATACAAGATGATAAGAGGTATGGATAAAAAGAGACATTATCACAGGTTGAAAATAGCTAAAACAAGGGGGCATAATTTTAAAATGATTGGAGTCAATAGAGGTGGATGTCAGAGTTAAGTGTTTATACACAGAGAGGAGTGGGTGCATGGAACGCATTGTTGGAGTAGTGATAGAAGCAGATACACTAGGGACATTTAAGAATCTCTGGGGTAGATGGATGAAAGAAAAATGGGGGGCACAATATTGTAGGCTGCAGGGCCTGTGCTGAGCTGTATTGTTCTATGTTCACACAGATCCATACGTGAAGATCTCCCTCATGTGCAATGGGAGGAGGCTGAAGAAAAGGAAAACGTCGACAAAGAGAAACACATTGAACCCCGTGTACAACGAGGCCATCGTGTTTGACGTCCCTCCCGAAAATATTGACCAAGTGAACTTGTTAATAGCCGTAATGGATTATGACCGGTGAGATACCAGTTTACAAATAGTTTTAAATGATAGACTCTTATCTTGTCCTTGCTCATAGTGTGCAGATAAAGATTAGTTTAGAATATAGAACGTGGAACATCACAGCACAATATAGGCCCTTCAGCTCAGGATGCTGTGTCGATCTACTTCCTTACTCTAAGATCAGTCTAACCCTTGCCCCCCCGCCCCACGTAACCATCCACTTTCTCTCTCATCCATGTGTCTATGTCCCTAATGATTCTACCTCTACCACCACCCCTGGCAGGGCATTCCATGCACACACCACTCTCTGCATAACAAACTTATCTCTGACATCCCCCTGTACTTTTCTCCAATCATCTTGAAATTATGCCCCCCAGTATTAGTCGTATCCACTCTGGAAGAAGTCTCTGGCTATCAACTCAGTCTATGCTTCTTATCAACATATACCTATATCAAGTCACCTCTTATCTTCCTTCATACTAAAGTGAAAAGCCCTATTTGCTTAAACTCATAAGACATGCTCTCCAATCCAGGCAACATCCTGGTAAATCACCTCTACACCCTCACTAAAGCTTCCACATCCTTCCTATAATAAAGTGACCAGAACTGAATGCAGCCCAAGTTCAGTTTAACCATATTTTATAGAGCTGTAACATCACCTCATGGCTCTTGAACTTAGTCCCCTGACTAATTCAGGCCAACACATCAAATGCCTTTTTTAACCACCCGAATAACTTGCACAGCAATCTTGAGGGATCTATGCACGTATACCCCAAGATCCTTCTGTTCCTCCATACTGCGAAAGATCCTGCCATTTTTTTCTGTATTTCTGCCTTCAAATTTGACCTTTCAAACTGAATCATTTCACCTTTGCCCGGGTTGAACTCCATCTGCCACTTCCCAGCCCAGTTTTGCCTCCTATCAATTTCTCATTGTAACCTATGACAGCCTTCTAAACTATCCACAATTCCACCAACCTCCATGTCATCTGCAAGCGTATTAACCCACCCTTCCACTTCTCCATCCAAGTCATTAATAATAATCACAAAGAGCAGGGATCCCAGAAAAGATTCCCATGGAACACCCCTGGTCACCAACCTCCAGGCAGAATATACTCCATCTACCCTAAAGGGAATACACTACCCTCTGCCTTCTGTGGACAAACCAATTCTGAACCCACACAGTCAAGTTACCCTGGATCCCATGCCTTCTGACTTTGTAGATGAGCCTACCATGGGGAACCTTATCAACTGTCTTACTGAAATCCATATACCACATCCGCTGCTTGACGTTCTTCTATGTGTGTATCCCTGACTTTCCATTCACCTGTTAAAATGTTTCAGAAATGTTGTTATTGTATCCACTTCCATCACTTATCCTGGCAGCGGATTACAGGTGCCTAACACTCTTGGTACAAAAGACTTGCCTTGCACATCTCCTTTAAACTTGCTCTCGCCCACCTTAAACCTATGCACCCACTACCTCTGAGTAATAAAACTAGCATGTAACTTTCCTCCAATCACCTTAAAGCTATGTCCGCTACCTATTTGATGTTTGCACCCTGAGAAGAGACTCTGCCTATCTCAAAGTTTAAAGTTCTAGGTAAATATATTATCACAATATGTCAATATACAAACCTAGGATTCATTTTCTTGTGAGCATTCACGGTAAATGAAAAGAAAAAAAACAAAATGATAACAACAAATAAATAAATAAGCAATAAATATCGAGAACGTGAGATGAATAGTCCTTGAAAGTGAGTCCATATGTTGTGGGAACAGTTCAGTGTTGGAGTGAGTGATGTTGAGTAAAGTTGTCCCCTCAGGTTCAGGAACCTGATGGCTGAGGAGTAATAATTGTTCCTGAAACTGGTGGTGTGAGTCCTGAGTCTCCTGTACCTTCTTCCTGATGGCAGCAGCAAGAAGAGAGCATGACCTGGGCAGTGGGGGTCCCTGATGATGATTGCTGCTTTCCTGTGACAGCACTCTGTGTACACATGCTCAATGGTAGGGAGGGCTTTACTCGTGATGGACTGGGGCATATGCACTAGTTTTTATAGGATTTTCCATTTAAGGGTGTTGGTGTTTGCATACCAGGCTGTGATGCAGAGAAACCTAGCCTATATTTGCCTCTCATTATTTTATACGTCTTCCTCAGCTGTTTGTTCAAGAGATGATTACTGTTTTGGCTTTTTAAGGAAAATCATTATGGCCAACTTTTCACAGCGTAGGTCACAATGAGGTCATCGGTGTGTGTCGCGTGGGGAATGACGCCGAGAGACTGGGACGAGATCACTGGAGTGAAATGCTCAGCTATCCCCGGAAACCAGTGGCACACTGGCACCAATTGGCAGAGGTAAGAACCTGGATGGTTTTGCAGGTTTAGAAGGAGGCACGTGGGTGTGTCCCAGTGATGGCCTTTCATATTTGGTAAGGCCTGCAATCGAAGAGCAAGGAAACTCAGAGGATTTTAAAAGGAAATTCCCACCCCACAGAAAAATAAAGAAGTACAATAGAATCCATAAAAAAAACATGTACAACCAAAGCAGATTCTCTGAAATTGTTTACAGATTGTGTAGTTATTTCAGCTCTGAGGCGAGTGAAAAATCCACACCGGTTTAGGAATCCAATGCCTGATAGGCAGAGGTTGTTCCTGAACCTGGTAGTGTAGTGACCATGACTCCGGCACCTTTCTCCCGATCAAGTGTTCCAACTTGGGGTCCACAGACCCTTCGGTTAATGGTAGGGGTTCATGGCATACAAAAGGTTGGGAACCCATACTCCCGATGGTCGTAGCATGAAGAGAGGGAGATGGGTCAAATGCAGGCAGTCGGGATGGGCTCAAGTAGGGAATCTTGGCTGGCACTTAGTGTGGCTGAACACCTGTACATTTTCCGCTCTAGGGCCTCCACACTTTAATCTGCCTTAAAATTCACCCCAGTGTACTCTCTTCTCTGCAGGAGGCACCGCACAATGGTTCAGTTCTGCCCCTATGGCTCATGGACTGAATATGGAGAGTGGGACAGCGTGTATCACTGGGCTATTTATAGCAAATTAAATTCTGTAAAAGTTGAGTTTTGAAAACCAACAGTCCATCTTTGAACTTGTTCTCATCTCTGAAGGGTAGAATGAAATTTGGAGCAAATCAGAATGGCTTACAGAGGAGATGTAAGGCTAAGCAAAATCTATCAGGGAGGTACTAGTATTTAAACAGTTGGCTTATGAATATTCATTCTGAGCTTCAACCCATTTATGTCCCTCATCATGTTATTGCACCTACAATAGAGTACAACACACTTAAATAATGTATGGGATTTAACCTTCTCAGATAAAACTAATTTCTCTCATTATTTTAATTAATACTTTATGAGATGATGTCTGACATAATCTCTATATTGTTTCAAATGTACTTGACGTTCAAGTGGAGTGAATAATTCCATTATTTCCATTCAAAGAGACATTGTTTTGATTCATTTAATTAAACAAATAAAATAATTGAATAAAACACAAGACTCTTATGAAATCAAACTACAGAGTCTAAGAGTACTACAGAAGAGTAACAGGTCCTTCAGTCCATCTAGTCAATGCTGGCCTAGTCCCAACGACCTGCACCTGAACCATATACCTTCATACTTCTCACATCCATATACCTATTCAAATCTCTCTTCAATTTTGAAATCAAACGCACATCAACATTTTCACTAGCAGCTTATACCACACTCTCAACCACCTTCTGAGTGAAGAAAATCCCCCTCATGGTCCCCTTAAATATTTCACCTTTCACCCTTAACCCATGGCCTCTAGTTCTAGTCTCACCCAACCTCAGTGGCTTGCACTTCATCATGATCATCATTATGTGCCATGTTGTATGACATGGGTGATCGCGGCCGTCCATCTGTCCTTAATCTGATCGATGCCTGTGGGCAAGACCCCCTTCATGCTGTTGTTCTTATTCTTTTCTCTATCCATGACCATGATTATTCCTGGCAAATGTTTCTAAAGAAGTGGTTTTCCATTTCCTTCTTTGGGGCAGTGTACTCTGTTTGTATCACTTATAATTTTGTATAAGACCATTAGACCATAAGGTATAGGAGCAGAAGTAGCCCATTCAGCCCATCGAGTCTGCTCCGCCATTCAATCATGGCTGATCCAATTCTTTCAGTCATCCCCACTCCCCTGCCTTCACCCCCGACCCTTTGATGCCCTGGCTAATCAAGAACCTATCTATCTCTGCCTTAAATGCACCCAATGACTTAACATCCACAGCCTCTCATGGCAACAAATTCCACAAATTTACCACCCTCTGACTAAAGTAATTTCTCCACATCTCTGTTCTAAGTGACATCCTTCAATCCTGAAGTTATGCCCTCCTGTCCTAGACTCCCTTATCATGGGAAATAACTTTGCCATACCTAATCTGTTCAGACCTTTTAACATTCGTAATGTTTCTACGAGATCCCCTCTCATTTTCCTGAACTCCAGAGAATACAGCCAAAGAGCAGCCAGAGGTTCCTCATACAGTAACCCTTTCATTCCTGGAATCATTCTTGTGAATCTTCTCTGAACCCTGTCCAATGTCAGTATTTTCTTTCTAAAATAAGGAGCCCAAAACTGCACACAGTACTCCAAGTATGGTCTCACAAGTTTCTTATAGAGCCTCAACATCACACCCCTGCTCTTATATTCTGTACCTCTAGAAATGAATGCCAACATTGCATTTGCCTTCTTCACCACCGATTCAACCTGGAGGTTAACCTTTAGGGTACCCTGCACAAGGACTCCCAAGTCCCTTTGCATCTCTGTATTTTGAATTCTCTCCCCAGCTAAATAATAGTCTGCCCATTTAATTTTTCCACTAAAGTGCATGACCATACACTTTCCAACATTGTATTTCATTTGCCTCTTCTTTGTCCATTCCCCTAAACTATCTAAGTCTCTCTGTAGGCTTTCTGTTTCCTCAACACTACCTGCTCTTCCACCTATCTTTGTATCATCAGCAAATTTAGCCACAAATCCATTAATCCCATAGTCCACATCATTGACATACATTGTAAAAAGCAGTGGTCCCAACACCGACCCCTGTGGAACTCCACTGGTAACCGTCAGCCAGCCAGAATAGGATCCCTTTATTCCTACTCTCTGTTTTCTGCCAATCAGCCAATGCTCCTCCCATGATAGTAACTTCCCTGTGATTCCATGGGCTCTTATCTTGCTAAGCAGCCTCATGTGTGGCACCTTGTCAAAGGCCTTCTGAAAATCCACGTACACCGCATCTACTACATCTCCTTTGTCTACCCTGCTTGTAATTTCCTTAACAATTTGCAGTAGGTTAGTCAGGCAGGATTTTCCTTTCAGGAAACCATGCTGACTTTGGTCTATCTTGTCATGTGCCTCCAGATACTCCATAATCTCATCCCTAACAATCGATTCCAACAACTTCCCAATCACTGATGTCAGGCTAATAGGTCTATAGTTTCCTTTCTGCTGCCTCCCTTTCTAGTGTCCCTTTCTAGTCAACTTTAGCCAGTTCCCCTCTCATTCCATTGTATATCTCTAATAAATCTCTCCCTCGATCTCCTTTGCTCCAGGGAATGAAGTCGTAACTTATTCAACCTTCCCCAATAACCAGGTCCTCACGTCCCGGCAACATCCTTGTCAAATTTCTCTGCACTCTTTCAATCTTATTAATATTTTTCCTCTAGGTAGGTGACCAAACCTGTGCATGATACTCCAAATTTGACCTCGTCAGCATCTTCTATAACTTCAACTTAACATGTCAGCTCCTGTATCTAATACTTCTTTTAGTATGATTTTTATTGAGTTTTTGAAGTGATTACATGGAATGAAAGTATCTACCCTCCCCCCTCCCCTTAACCCTTCCCCCAATATCTAATACTTTGATTTATGAATGTCAATGTGCCAAAAACTCTCTTTACAACCCTATCGACTGTACCTGTGATACCCCTTTCAATGAATTATAGACCTGTATTCTCAGATCCCACTGTTCTAATGCACTCCTCAATGTCTTTCCATGGAAATTCTACCTTAATTTGTCCTCTCAAAGTGCATCAGCTCACAATTGTCTGCATTAAATTCCATCTACAATTTTTCGGCCTATTTTTCCAGCTGGTCCAGATCCCACTGGACGTTTTGACAGTCTTCCTCAACGTTCACTGCACCCCCTATCTTGGTATCAGCCACAAATTTGCTGATCCTGTTTTTCTGTACTACCATCCAGATCATTGATGTGCTGTAGATGACAAACAACAACAGACCCAGCACTGATACCTGTGGCACTCCACTTGTCACAGGTCTCCAGTCAGAGAGGCAACCCTCTACTATCACTTTTTAGCTTCTCCAGCGAAGCCGAAGTCTAGTCCAATTTGCTACCTCATTCTTCTTAACTCCAGCATGTTCAGGCCCAGAACCGTGGAACACTCTTCATGTGTTAAACCTTTCATTCCCAGAATAATACTCATGAACTTCCTCTGGACCCTCTCCAATGCCAGCACATCTTTTCCAAGACTGATCACAAGTGCAGGCTGACCAATGTCTTATAAAGCCTCAGCATTATATTCTTAAATCTGTATTCTCGTCATCTCAAAGTGAGTGCTAATGTTGCATTTGCCATCCTTACTGCATTTTCCTTGCAGGTGGTGGTGGAGGTACGACCCTACTAAAGGAGGTGTAAGGTGCTCCTTCCCTCCATTAGCCTGCACGTCACCCTTGGGCAAGGTTGTAACACCTGCTTAGCCCCTTGATCAGGGTCAAGTGAAGCCCTGGGAGTAGGTGGTGGATGCTCGTATGAGCAGCCTGCTCATATCACATCCTGGTTACGCAACCACTGACGCCAGTAGACAATCTCTGAAGAGTTGTAAGCATCAGAAAATCAGCAGATACTGAAGATCCAAAAAAACACACACACAGCATGAAGGAGGGTCCCAGCCCAAAACATCGAATGCAATCTCTGAAGAATATTGATAATGGCTGGGGTCACCTCTCTTGTAAAGCCACGGCCCAGAAGAAGGCAATGGCAAACCACTTATATAGAAAAATTTGCCAAGAACAATTGTGATCATGGACAGACCATAATTGTCGACTTCATGTGATCTGGCACATAATGAACAAACTGAACCAGATTCAACTTGAAAGTTGACCTTAATCATTTGGCAGCTACCATCTACCACATGCGATCTCTCACATCCCCCACCTGGCTGTACTTACCTGTCTTCATACACTCCTCCCTAGACCATCAATCACCTCCAAATCCTTTGTCACCATTCCCCTTATCATCTTTATATCAGCCATCTCCCCCCTCCACTCTGAGGTAGGGTTCTGACCTGAAACACCAGTTGCTCCTCTCTCCCTTCAGATTCTGATCCACCCGCAGCATTCCTCCAGCAGACTGCTTGTTGCTAAACAGGGAAATAAATATTTCTTATTGTAGTTTATAGTCTATTTTATACACACCTTGGCCAATTTATTAGGTACACCCGTACACCTGCTTGTTAATGCAAATATCTAATCTGCCAATCACAAGGCAGCAACCTAATGCATAAAAGTATGCAGATGTGGTCAAGAGGTTCAGTTGTTGTTCAGCCCAAACATCAGAATGTGGAAGAAGTGTGATCCCAGTGACTTTGACTGTGCCAGATGGGGTGGT